>NC_137623.1:25704044-25874284 GCF_963280865.1 Gymnoscopelus braueri | reverse complement strand
AACTGCGAGATCTGTGTAATCTCTGCTTTTAACAGCCATGCATGAACTCCTTGGTAATCAAGCTTGAACAAACCCCCCAGCAGATCTTGGAGGCAGTTCATCCGGCAGTGATTATGCTGAGTGGGTGAGGAAACTGTCAGGCTGAAAGAAAGAAGATGCAGATAATTGCACTCTGATCTTTGTTGTTATTTTGTTGTGGTGACTGTCTGTAGGAATCCGGGGCGACGCCGGGCCAACCACCGGGGGCGAAGTTCTCCCACATCCTCCAGAAGGACGCCTTCCTCGTCTTTCGCTCGCTCTGCAAGCTCTCCATGAAACCTCTGTCAGATGGACCACCCGACCCAAAGTAAAATAACTTTTCTGTCTTTTATTTCTATGTATAAATCTAATTCATCGAATTTCTGCGGGGAGAATAGAGGTCGAGATGACATTTTCTGACCGCACTCTCCCCAGCACTTTAGTTCAGTTAGTCATGTTTTTAATGGGGATTGCATCAGTGAGTGGTCCAGTCAATATGTGGTTTGACCCAGCGAAAATTGCAATAGTAATCATTCAAGCTTTTATGTGATCCCTAGGGCCATCCAAATAACATAACATTTGTTTTAGATGCAGGGCAAGTTAGAAAACCTTTTTAATTTGCCTTGGTTTAGATTGGTTTAAATATAGAATTTCCAAAAATCAGTTGATCATACAAGCAGAGCGTTCGTGATGGCGTTTGGAGAAGCGAGCCAATGCAGCCAAAATGCTTGCGACTGTTTTGAGAGAGCACGGGCCAGAGCGAGCTTGAAGTCATTGAAGGTAAGACAAGAGGTATGGCATGTGGTGTGGCTGAACTCACACTCCTATGTGGAGCTGCCTCTATATGCCTGTATGTTACAGCCTGCAAAACAGCTGTAACAAAGCTGTTGCTGAAATGCCCCCTGAGGTACACACTGGTTGGCATGGCTAGATTCACAGAAGATAAAAGAGAAGTTAGAACTTTGCAACAAACAACTGAGGCTGTGCCTCCAGGTAATCTCCAGTGCACAATGGACAACCAGGATATTAACTCATTCACTGCCAGACTTATTTCAGGTTGCGTTTGCCCACTGCCAGCGATTTTCTTTTTTTTTACCTTTTCAACTGGTCACAGAAAATGTATATCCATTATGATCGATGGTCCGACCGTTTGTAAACACAAACGGTATCGGTGTGCGTCGCCCAGAGAAAAAACAATCCAACCGCAACCGCCCCTTGCCTTGTAACAGCAAGTTGAATATACCATGTCTCGACAAAACTGCACGCTTTTCTTACCTTTTCAACTGGTCACAGAATATTTATATCCATGTCTGATCGCTCGTCCGACCGTTTGTAACCACAAACGGTATCGGTGTGCGTCGCCCAGAGAAAAAACAATCCAACCGCGACCGCCCCTTGCCTTGTAACAGCATGTTGAAAATAGCATGTCTCGCGAAATGCAGGGCAAAAAAAGATTCAACAGCTAACAGGAAGTGGACGGAGGCGGAAATCTTCGGATGATGTGATCTCCGGATCCGTGTGAGTAGAGAATGAAAATGGAGAATGAAAAAATTACGTATGTTCCACAAAATCCATGAAGTTATCCTTTTAATATATGATGCAGGAGGGGGAAACTATGGAAAATTACTATTTAAATGTGGCCCTTTTTTAAACTTAGATTAACTGGACTAGATGGGTAGTCAGTGTAAATGGAGATGATGAGGCGTCACGCAGCTTAATGGTGATTCACCTCCCCATCTCTTGATGCATAGCAGCCCTCCGTAAATGGCTGTTTCCTCTTGTGAGAACCAATAGGAATACGGTAATCTCATTTTGCCGGCGTGCAATATTGCATTTCGGCCATGCTGTGATTTGACGAGATAGGCTCATCTGATGGGGTCAGCCTGATAGCAACGGTGTTGTGCAAAACAGGATATTCTGAGTCTGGTTGTTTCTAAAAGTAACTAGATTCTGACAGGGTCTGTTGGGTGTCTTAATTTGTATTGTCACACTGCGGCTTGGTTTATGTTCTCATTCGAAGACCTTTGTACCTCTGCCAATAAAAGTCTTATTTTTATTGTATTTATATATTGTAATTATTTGGATAGTGGCAGACTGAGTATTGGAGCTGAGTATCGTTCTTGTTGCTTCAAAATGTTATTTTATAGCATGATAAGAACATGGGAAAGCAATAGTCTTATCCTGTCATGTACATATTTCTGACTGATCTGGAAAGTGGCTCTTAAGTCTTAACACATTGACTGCCAATCACGTAGATCTACGCGAACCTCCGTAAAGCCGCCACGTGCCAATCGCGTAGATCTACGTGAACTTTTTTTTTTTTCAATTTCACCCAAAGGCCAAGGAGATATGATTAGTTGAAGATCTAGACTCCTATCCACTTCCTTGTTAACTTAAAACTTAAAAATGCTGTATTTCGGCTCCTGAGTACTTTTTTTTTCCAATGAAAAACTCTGGCACTGGCTAAAAAAATATGAAAATAATTCTGGCAGTTAATGTGTTAACTGCCCAACAGGGTTACAAGTAGCGCACTGGGCACTAGAGAAGATGCACAGAGCAGTTTAACCTTAGACATTTGTTATTGTCTTACAGTTCACCAATTGGTGATTATGTGCCATACATTTTTTTTTATATTTATTTTCAAACTGTGCATGCTTAGCCTGCATGCCTCCCCACTGGAGCTCAAGTGATAAAATGTGATTAAATAAAGACCAAAAAATGGAGACCATATTAAATGAGAAGAATAAGACCATATTTCTGGGCAGTCAGAGAAGCTGGGACATATTTCTTGTTTTGCCACATAAATCCTACTCAGTCTGCTTAGCTGAGACGGAACACATTGCAGAGAAGCAGCCAATCTCAGCAGCCAGCCAAAAGTGTGTCATTTAGGTTCCAACTTCTTTATCTGGCTGTTGTTGGAATAATACGACAAAGATGAGTCCCCTGATGGAGAAGACGCCATTGATTAGGTTGCCCTAGCAACCATCTGCTGACTGTTTAATGTTGGAGTCATTGAAGAAGGACAGATAACAGCTGATGAGGATGATGCTGTTTCGCCGTAATGCTCTTTGTCATGTAGCCTTTTTGGAAACGCATAAAGCTTGTGTTCATGAATGCTTGCTGGGGTTTTGATGGCTCTTCTCCCTGCTGCTGAATGCAGAGTGTGAAGAGTTCACATACAGTATCAGACCAGACAGTGTGTTGCAACAGCTTCTTAGGAGATGGTAGTATCTGGCTGCAGTCTGCCTCACTTTCAGAGCTTAAGCCTGAAGCTACGCAAGATCAATGTCACACGTTGTTGCATTCTGGAATGTGTCATCTGAAATCAGGCGACGCAAGCATGATATGCGTTTCAACAAGGGTTTTTATAGCAGGTAACAATAGAATGATTGGTTTTGTGTTTTCTTTATGTTTCATAGCAGGCTGTAGCTCAAAATAAAAACTATGTGGATTTATTACCTCCACCCGTACATAAGAGCGCATGTTGTATATGTTTATTAGGGACACACAACTGGGCCAAGCTTTGTAATTTGCGTTTGCGTGCTAGTGTGGAGTATGTTTCGGGCTTTAGGCTACATACGTCTAGACCAAAAATCCACTTATCATTCCCCTCTCGTTGCGTTTTCATTTTGTGGATTCCTCATTGGTCCTCCTTCTCAGGTTCAATAAAATGTCAGCATTCTCTGGGTACCTGTTGGTTCAGCCAGTTAGTGCACACAGACCATGTGCTCCTTAATCAGACTTCAGACTGAATCAGAATCCCAGTCTTGTCTTGCATGTCTCTCCTCTCTCTGCCCTTTGTTTACTGCATCTGTACACTTTCTCATCTTAAAGAATTATAAAAATGCTGTAAAAAATCTTTCCCACTCCACAGCTGTCACAACTGACTGTGTTTCCAAATCATTCTATATTACTTACTGCCAAAGCCCTGTTTTTTGTGAATTGTTCCAAAGTAAACAGTTTGGGTTGTCATTCATATTCAACAATCTCTCTTCTGCTTATTGTTGTTATTTGAAAAGCACAAGTCTTTCATGCTCCCAAGGAGGATGGACCCTAGTGATTTTCGTCACCCCATTCCTCTCTAGCGCAACCCTGAGGCCAAATTTTCCACTTGGACACCAGATTTATCAAAATCGAATTGGAAGATTGCCATGAAACTTGTTGAGTGTATTCATTCCTCCCAGAGAATGAAGCCCAAGTGTTTGAGTGACCCCATGACCTTTCCTGTAGTATCACCCTCAGGCCAAACTTTCCACTTTCACCAAAGATATCTCAAAACCTAATGGGTGGATTGTCATGAACCTTGTCCACCCAAAGCTTGGTTGGGTCCCAAACAAGATATGTATCGGTAGGTTTTTGAATTAAACCAATCAGAATGCCATCTCCCATTGCCTTTAAGAGCCAGGTGTACCTGTGTTATGGGAAAACTTTGAGGATAATACATGATAATTTTCACTGTATTATTAACATGTGATAACCATTGCATCTGGCCTTGCTGGGATATTCATATTGTAACTTTGAGTGAACAAGAATCTTTTGTTCATTGAAAATTGTCTAACTTATGACGGCAATCCATGACAGCCAAGGTTATGCAGTGAGAATTATTGCTTACTGGGCTAGTCTTATCTCTCATTTTGCCTCCTTTAAGACATTCTGTAACCTTCTGTGAGAACTGCTTAGACACCTCATGTGTGAGTTTCTCTCCTGTTTATAAAACAGACAGGTTGTGTGATACATTGATTCATCTCACATTTGGGTGCATAAAATACATTTTGAAGCGATACCTGCACCTGGCACATTGCTATTTAAATGTCACATTCAGCAAGTTGGAAGAGAGGCAAACAGTTTTCTGCTCAGGACACAGATTTGCTCGTGCACAATGTGAACGCGCAAACATCTATGGGAGCAGCAGGAATCCACCTAAGCTGAGGTGAAGCAGACGTGGGAGGACGTAGTGATGAGATGTCCTTGTCTTCAGGCCTCACCAGAATGGCTGCACAATGCAGAAAGCAATATAATGATGTCAGGAGATGGGGGGGGGGGGGGGGGGAACAAAAGCTCCACGCTCACTGAAAAAAAAAATTCTTCTTTTTTTAATTGATATTATGGTGGCTTTTTTCCACCTTTATTGATAAACAGGAAACGGAGAAAGAGTCGGGGAATGTCATGCAGCAAATCCGCCGCCAGGCTCGGTTCAGGCATCAAATGTCGGTTTGCACCGTGGCGTTTCTGAACATCATGGCACCCTAGGCGAGATCACTAACCTGGCAAGAAAGATCCTTGTACACATTTCAAAGGCAAATGGTCTTCGAACATATTTTCTATCAGCAATAATAAATAAGCAGCATCTCTCTCTCTCTCTCTCTCTCTCTCTCTCTCTCTCTCTCTCTCTCCTCGTAGCTCACCTCACCTCCATGTTTTCTTATTCTCATTATTCATATTCTAATTAATACAAATAATTATAAGTAACAAATCAAGTGCTTTATAAGTGATTTATCTGCCGTTTCTGATCATGAAAACGACTTACCTTTTTGTCACGTTGTTGCCTCCCAGCACAACAAATTGGCTGGTGCCTCAGGGCAATCGGCCGCAATATACTTTATGGATAATCCAGCCAAGATTTATAATTTTTTTAACCTCAATGATGATTCTCTCAGTAATGTCATCTGCCACGTTGAACGTGAGTGATGTGTTGTATGTGACGGGAAGCCAATTGTGTTAATTTCAGACACTCAGCTAGCTGAATGCCCCGCCGTAGATTCGAACCCCTAGACTCCGCGCTAGTGGGCAGGTGCTTTTCTCCTGAATATCTTTGATCAGGTTTTTGTTGATTAATGGTGCAAGTTTCTGTTGCCCCAACATAGCAATGCACCAACAATGCACCTGACCGCACCTCATTTTAAGACCAACACACTCGTGGGCACACAGATGGGCATATGTCAGTCGGAAACTAGCAATGGCACTTGAGCTGCGGTGTGCGCCCACTTTGCGCCTGGTGTTAGAAAGGGCCCATAGCCTTTTTTATAAATGTTTAACAATACTGTACGTTATCTGTTCTACCTGCTGCAGGTCCCATGAACTTCGCTCCAAGGTCCTGTCCCTCCAGCTGCTGCTGTCCATTCTGCAGAACGCTGGACCCATCTTCAAGACCAACGAGATGTTCATCAATGCCATTAAACAGTACCTGTGTGTGGCCCTGTCCAAGAACGGCGTCTCCTCCGTGCCAGAGGTCTTTGAGCTGTCCCTCTCCATCTTCGTCACCTTGCTGTCCCACTTCAAGACCCACCTCAAGATGCAAATCGAGGTAACAACGTACGCTGTACTGAACCTAAACATCTGTTTATCTGCGGCACTTGCAGCACTTCAATTCATCTCTTTGGGAGTCTCCTGATTTAATTTCAAAGCCATCCCAGAATGCAGATGGAGGTTCTGTCGCGTCTCGACGTGCCCGTCATTTTTACTGAAATCACACCAAGCCTCTCCCTTCCTCTGTTGAATAAGAACCTTATCTGGGATATTGACAGACTGCCACAATCTCAAGGCAGCAGGCAGCTGACACAGCTGATTTATGGGTGACTTTTTATCACAGGGTGCTGTAATGTAGTTCTGCCTCAGCGCAATTGAGTTTCGATATAACCTGCTTTCTGATGAATTGTCCCGTCTCAGACGGTTCAGGCATTCTAACACACATCCTCCCAACTGCATTTGATGACTTGATATCCGCTGTGTTTACAGCTGTGAAGGGAATCCATAGGTAGGCTCCTCAAGGGGGATGTTGTTAATGTTGACAGATGATGGTTCTGCTTGTTAAAACAATAACATACCTGTGGTAAACTTCTGGAAACATTGCTTAAGTTTCTAAATGTAGTTCTTATATAATTTGGTGTTTTTATTATTCTAACCCAAATCTGAAACACTGTCTTACCATTCAGGTGTTCTTCAAGGAGATTTTCCTGTACATCCTGGAGACATCTACCAGCTCCTATGATCACAAATATATGGTCATACAAACTCTTACAAGAATATGTGCTGGTGCGTATCTGTATCTGAAAGCTGGTTTAAATTGAAAGTATTAGATATTGCCATTTACTCTTCAGTTATTTATTTGTTTGTCATACTGAAGCAGTTATGTTATATGTGAGTACTAGAGGTTGGGGAGGTAGATCCCAGAACAGTGCTGCCTGGTACAGTGTTCTCAGCAGGACTTCAGTCAATTATTGATGTTTATCATAGTCTACTGTATAAACAACAATATTAACAATATCACTGAGAGAGAAAATTACCCCTTCTGCCTATTTTGGTCATTCTGTGTTCCTTCAGTAATTTCCCATGATACATTTCATGGATAAGCAGTCAGCTTGGCTTTTCCATATGGTCTATAGCCACCATTAAATCAACATTAATTCATATTTTCTTAAGTCAAGATAGCTATTTTTCCATAAACACAGTGAGCAAGGACAATGTCACAACCATCGAGGGTAGTGGCAAAAAAACAGGAAGTGAGTTATACCCCAGTGACATCAGCACAACTTTGTTTGTGTTTCAGAGCTACACAGAAGACTTCTCAGTGTTATGGCTGCTAATGGAAATGAGCCATACAACAAATATATAGAGATAATGTTAAAGAAGATCATGATATTGTCCTTTTCTACAGTTTAGATGAAAGATGACATGTTCCTGTCTTGGTGTCTCTTTCTCAGATGCTCAGGGTGTGGTGGATATCTATGTGAACTATGACTGTGACTTGAATGCTGCTAACATATTTGAGCGATTGGTCAACGACCTCTCCAAGATCGCCCAGGGCCGGGCGGGTCATGAGCTTGGCACAACACCTGTTCAGGTGATATTTCTGTTTATATTTTAAACAAGAACTAGACAATCAGGTTTATGAATGCTTGACACTGTAGGCCTGCTGCCTGTCTGCCTACTATACACACATACTGTAGAGGCAGCTACGCACATAGCACCCCTCACACACCTACTATAATATTTAAATGCTCCGCACACACAGGCACCTGTGACCTGACATTGCACTTACAAACATATGCACGCATTAAGGTACATGTACATGTTGCTATTGCTGCTACAATGTTGAGGAACTGAAACCAAAGAATTTTGCTCTTGTGTATGAGATGTAACAAATAAAAAGTCTGTAATCTTGATTAACACATTGACTGCCAATCACGTAGATCTACGCGAACCGCTTAAAAGCCGCCACGTGCCAATCGCGTAGATCTACGTGAAGTGAAAAAAACTTTTGTTTTTGTTTGTTTTTTTCCAATTTCACCCAAAGACCAAGGAGATATGATTAGTTGAAGATCTAGACTCCTATCCACTTCCTTGTTAACTTAAAACTTAAAAATGCTGTATTTCGGCCCCTGAGTACTTTTTTTTTCCAATGAAAAACTCTGGCACTGGCTAAAAAAATATGAAATAATTCTGGCAGTCAATGTGTTAATGATTAATCACACTATTCATTACTCTTATCTACACATAATTTCAAATAGTATATTTGAGTATTAAAATTATTGTACTGAAGTGATTTCTCTACATCCTCTCCAGGAGCTGACCCTGAGAAAGAAAGGCCTTGAATGTCTCGTCTCCATCCTCAAGTGTATGGTGGAGTGGAGCAAGGACCAGTACGTTAACCCCAACAACCAGACCAGCATCGGTAAGACACCTGGGCCAAATAGCAGATTTACACCATTTAGAGATGTCTGCCAGGAGCTAACCGCTTAAAACGCTGCTGGTAGATTAGCTCTCCCATCACTCTCTTGTAGAGAGATTGCCATATAGGCTCAATATAGTTCCAGAGCAGTCTTTAGTCATTCTGGGAGACTTGCTGCACTGCTATCCCTTTTTGAATAATGTGAAAGAATTTTCATGGATGGCATGCAATGATACAAGTCGAGATAACTCATATCATTGAGAAATAATCCACTGTGTCGCTGCTCCTTATCAGCAGTGTCCTAAATGTATATATTATTTGCAGAAAATGCTGACAGAATACATCCTGCAAAATGCAATGTGTGTACACATTATGTGGTATCAAAGGCCTGTCAGTAGAATTCCAAGCCGGAAGCCTCTTTGCCTTGAAGGTTCTGTGGAGAATTGTCTGTCTGCTGTTGGAAAAGCTGTATCAGATTCAGAGATGACTGTCACGGTGAAGCAGGCCTTTCTTTCTGATCAAAGCTGCCTCTGGCAGGCGTTCATTACAGAGGTTAACTAGGGTTAGTGATAAGGTGCACATCCATCAACCTCGCTGGGATCAGTTGTGGGATTGAAGGCTGAAATTCATCAGGGAAGCTTCCAGGTAGCATCAGGAGGTTTGCATTCATCAGTACCTCCTGATAGAAGGGGGTGAGTCAGCAGCACCCAGAGGCTAAAAGCCAAATTATACTTTCCGCCTCCAAAAAGCTGTTTGGGTTCCACGTGACAGAAATTTCATCACCAGCTCATGTCCGCATGTTCCTCCCAGATTTTGTAACTGACTGTACATGCGCTAGAACATAAACATGGACACACTGTTTGAGGTGGGGGGGAGATCTGTCGCTACTCGCTACCCATTATATTATATGAACATGTGACAATAATAAAGGACTTGAACTTGAAGTGATGTTCGTTGACAGGATTGATAAATGGTATGCAGGCAGAACAGAATAAGAGACCTGACATAAAAAGACCTCGAAGCTTTGCTGAAGCGGTTTATTATAAACCGAGGTCCTCAGAGGATTATAATAAACAGGAATGCACAAATAATTTACGCAAAATGACACCTTGTACACCCATGTTGCTCTTGCTATTGAACGCGTGCACCTCTGCAGACACCAAATTGTTGTATGTACAGAACTGCATCTGCTGTCTGCTGCGGTCCTTCGCGGCTACACGGACACGCAAAGCATAATCAGGCCTTAATGTAAACAGGCACTTTAAGACAGAGGTGACACCTTAGCCTGAAGCATGATAAAACACCTGTCTGGGACAGACCGAGTGTATCCTGTCTTGTGATACTGGCTTTGGCCTCTGGGTCTTTACTTCTGGAAGTTCCTGCTGTTTTTGCTGAAGGGGGGGATGGGGCGTTTAACTACAGAGGTAATTAGCCCTTCAACTAGAGCGTTATCCCCACAGGGCCCTGCAGCTAGCCTCAGGCTAAACACTGACAGCTAACTAGCAAAGCAAGCTGGACTTTTGCCCTCAGCTCCAGTTACTGTGCCAAAATTATATATTGAGGAGTTTGTTCACTTTTTTTCATTCATTAGCCATGATGTTTTTATCGACGTGCTATAATAAAATTCACTCTAGTTGTCTAGTACGAGTGTGCTGTTAATATTTATGCCAATGAAATAAAACCTAGAAAGTTATCCCCCCCCCCCATTACAGTACACTTGTTCTTCTCATTGTGCGTTGTTTTCCTTCCTCTGCCCACTTCAAAAGGGAGAGCAGGTAACGATTAGAATGTGCTGGAGTGTTTGCTAGAAGCGGTTGCTGTGGTTACAGTGCACTGGGAGTCATTCTGACACCTACCGTGTACTGGGTGTCTGTAGCCTTAATATGATAGTGTTGTGTCGTATCGTACCCTCTCTGTCTGTCATGTGTGCGGTTTCATGTAACCCCCACCCCACCCCCATAGTTTGTAAACTAGAAACCCTGTTACAGGTTCACTGTGCGTTACAGTACATCACACTCATGGTAGAAATAGTTGTCATGACTGGAGTCTGTGTGCATGCCAAAGCTTTCTTCAGTTATTAGCCAAATATTTTTCCAGTCTCAAGAGCTTTACTTTTGGATTTGCTGTAAGCCAGGCTGCCTTAACCCCTCCACTGGTCCTACACCCCTTTCTCTCTGTGCCGTTTGTGTGCCTCACACTGCCGGCTCGCATTACGTGACACCGTCCTGAATGTTTTAGAGAGTTTCCGATGGGTAATCAGATGCCTGTGTCCGCAGAGCGGTGTTAAAGGCTAGCTGCCTGGGAAGACCTGTTCCAGCATCAACAAGTCACAGATCCTTCAGTTCAACCCCTTTGGCAATAGAAACAACTCTCTCTCTGTCTGTCTGTCTGTCTGTCTGTCTGTCTGTGTCTGTCTCTCCCTCCATGTTCTAGCTCAATTCTCTCTCTTGTCAGAAACTTTATTAGATAACCTAGCTTTATAATGTCCTCTCGATCTACCAAATGCACTGCCTTGCTAGTGTGTGTGTGTGTGTGTGTGTGTGTGTGTGTGTGTGTGTGTGTGTGTGTGTGTGTGTGTGTGTGTGTGTGTGTGTGTGTGTGTGTGTGTGTGTGTGTGTGTGTGTGTGTGTGTGTGTGTGTGTGTGTGTGTGTGTGTGTCCGTCTGAAGGCTTCAGCACAATTGTCCTGCTTGGCTGCAGACAATCTATATTATCTATCCATCTATAAATGTGTGAAATCTCTGCATTAATTTGTGTGTGTATCTGTTCTTCTCGTATCTCGAGAACTGACCAACCAATCGACTTCAAACTCTGTGTCCGTATCGCCAAGGTCCCAAGGGAGTGCCCGGTGTGAAGTTGGTCGGATTGGCAGTTGTCCAAAATCTATAAATCTCCAAATCTCCATACAGTATCTGTATGTCTGTCTGTGTGTCTGTCTGTCTGGAGATCCCTGAGATCAATATGACTTTAATATGATGTCATATTGACATCATAGACTGGCCCCCGAGTGCTAGGATGAAGTTTACTGCAGAAGTACTCTGACAAGGCCCTACTGTAGGTTAATTTTATTTTGTTCATTCTCAAGTCTATCTCCCCAAACACTAAGCTTTGAGTGAGCTTTTTTTTACCTGCCTTGCCCGCCTACAGGGTAAGGCGTAAACCAAGTTTGGCAACAAAGTCATCCTTTTTTTCCTCCTCTCATCAGGGCAAGAGAAGCCGTCGGAGCAGGAGCACACAGAGCCCAAGGCTCCAGAGACGATAAACCGCTATGGAAGCATCAACTCTCTGGACTCCACTGCTTCCTCTGGTATTGGTAGCTACAGCACTCAGATGTCAGGCACCGACAACCCAGAGCAGTTTGAAGTCCTCAAACAACAAAAGGAAATCATCGAACAGGGCATTGACCTGTACGTCTGCATAGAAGAAAAAACATCAATACATACTCTTAACCTTAAGCCTGATTCATACTTAGTTGCAGTTTGCATTTTATTTTTGGTGCAGTTTTGCACCAAAAATAACCCAATATATGCTATTTTCTGTGCGAGACACATTGCATAGTCTAGTATAAATCTGGCTTTATGCCTAATTTATACTCTGTTCTAAGATGGTGTTAAATGCCAACTATAACTGATATACAAGCTCGTAATTATGGTTGGCAAGCGACACTGTCGCTTTATGGAGTATAAATTAAGCTGTACACAACATACAGTACATGCATACAGACACACATACACATACATGTACATGTATGCACACATACATGATCCTGTCTGTTCTGTTGATACATTGTCACATTTTCACATATTTGTGAATTCGTAACACAGGTTTAACAAGAAACCAAAGAGGGGAATCCAGTATCTTCAGGAGCAAGGCATGCTGGGTACCACCCCAGAGGACCTTGCCTCGTTCTTGCACCAGGAGGAGAGGCTTGATTCGGTAATAAATCAATCTAATCTTTAATTTGTTGGCTTTGGGTAACAGACCAACAATATTTGAACATTTTAATTAAATGAGATTTAGAACCAGCCAGCATGGTATCAAATAAAAGTGTCACACTGGCACCAGGTATGCACAGCAGACTGACAACGATGCACATCTACCCCACCCAACCACTCTGGCTCCATGTCCTTTACCCAGCACAAATGTTTACTTTAATGAGGAGAGCACTCTGCCTTGATTGGGCTCAAGGGTTTCTCTGTACAGCAGTAATCTGTGGTAAAGTGAGCGCTCTTATCATTTTGCTCGAGGACAAGTACCATCAAGCCCAGCTGTATGAGGGCAGTGATGAAGGTAGGGGTGAGACTATAATGTATTTATCTAATTGACACAGCAGTCAATGAGTGAGTGCTGTTACCAAGCAGCTATTAAAGTGTAGATCAGGCACCTGTTGGAACAACCGTTAGGAAAACTGTCCTTGTTGGCCTGAATTTTAAATGAATGGGAATTAGACGGGCATGGTTTCTCCTTTTTAAAGTAATTGTTGTACTGTATGTTGCCTCATTTCCTGTTCTAACTCACTTTTATTTGTTTTCCCCTCTTAAGACTCAAGTGGGAGAGTTTCTTGGGGACAACGACCGCTTTAACAAAGAAGTGATGTATGCCTACGTGGACCAAATGGACTTCCTGGGCAAAGACTTTGTCTCTGCGCTGCGTATGTTCCTGGAGGGGTTCCGGCTGCCCGGTGAGGCCCAGAAGATTGACCGGCTCATGGAAAAATTTGCTGCTAGATATCTGGAATGCAGCCAGGGGTGAGATTCAGTGTCTTTTCTGTAATAATGTCTCATGTAGATCAGGTGATGGTAATAACTGATCTTGTTTTTTTGTGTGACACCTGTTAATCATCTGTTTCTCCCTCTCCATCCCAGACAAACCGAGTTTGCGAGCGCTGACACGGCGTACGTCCTGGCCTACTCAATCATTATGCTGACAACAGACCTTCACAGTCCACAGGTAAGCCCTTCACCCGCTGATCCCAGCTGCTGCTGGGAATACCTTTCCACAGTATCAATATGCACGCAATATAAAAATGCCAGGGACTACACAAGCATCATCTGACCCATAACCCCTCCCACACTCCCTTAAAAGGTGAAGAACAAAATGACCAAGGAGCAATACATCAAGATGAATCGAGGGATAAACGACAGCAAAGACCTGCCGGAGGAGTACCTGTCGGCCATCTACGATGAAATTGCGGGGAAAAAGATTGCCATGAAGGACACGAAGGAGACCACCCTGAAAACCAATAAGCAGAGTGAGTCTCCCACCCATAGGAGATGAGAGTTGCATTACACTCTGAAATCGAGCATGTCCAAAGTTATTATACTTTGTTCACAGGCACCATTAAATGCCTATTCGGAAAACATAATGGATGTCTGAGTCTGATCAGACTTATCAGCTCATATCATTATTGCGGCCTGATTGCCCATCAGACTGAAAGCAATGATGGGAGATTGGATGCAATTTTTTATTGATTAGCCCAGAGAGGGGGGTATTTATTTATTTGCATTTAAGGTGAAAGATTTCTCTACTTGTAAAAATGTACAATAACAATTGTAAGACGTTCAGCCGGGGTACAGAGTTGGTCCTGCTTTGCAGAGTGTTTTTGTTGCAGTGGGATACACCACAGCCACTTTAAGGAGCAAAGCTAAAGCTGCATTATTGGAATTCTTTTAAGAGTGCAAGAAGCACTGATGGATTTTCTCCCCCCCATGAAACTCTGTGTCTGGGAAGAATACAAAATGTTTCCCTTTTTAGTAGTTGAAAGACAAAATGCAAGATTAGCTCCGAACACACAAGACACAGACCCTCTTCTAGACGGCATCCCTCTGAGAGTCATGCCCTAAAAACAAAAGTTTAACTCCAAAAGCCCTAAGTCCGATTTTTGCCTATTTTGTTGCTGTGTGTGTGTGTGTCCGGGGGCAGGTGTGGGAAGTGAGAAACAGAGGCGCCTGCTGTACAACTTAGAAATGGAGCAGATGGCCAAGACGGCAAAGGCTCTGATGGAGGCGGTCAGTCACGTCCAGGCGCCCTTCACCAGCGCCACGCACCTGGAGCACGTCAGGCCGATGTTCAAGGTGAGACGTTCACCCACACATCTGTATTTCAGCACGAATGCAGGAACCAAAACGTGGGTGGCATAGCATTACACCTGACTTCTTTCATTTCGCACCTCAGCTTGCCTGGACGCCCTTCCTGGCTGCCTTCAGCGTTGGCCTTCAAGACTGTGACGACCCAGAGGTGGCGACTCTTTGTCTGGAGGGCATCCGCTTTGCCATCAGGATAGCCTGCATCTTCTCCATACAGGTAGTACAGTAGTTGGAATTTATGCGTTATTTTGACTGATTCCAATTTCAAGATTTTTTTTTACCATTGTTGATTTACAGATATTCACCCTCATTTATCGAGCGCAGATCTGAGCTCAGAAATCAACTCACGACAGGGTTGATGTGTGCTTTGTGAAACATTTTGTATCTTGGCAATCACCGCGTAAGAATAATTGGGCAAAATGTTTTGCATATTAATTTAGCACTGTATAGTTAACTCACTGGGGAGATGACTCCAGCCCTGCAGTGCACAAAACTGGACATGTGTCCCTATGCTGTTCTGAAAAATGACATAGTTGTACATCCTTGTGCGTCCCCCCTGGACCACCGTGTTAGCACATTTAGGAAAGATAGCCTGGCATCACAAATGACCTGAACGTTTATGGAGTGGTAGTTTTTACGATTGATGAATGTGTAATCATTAATGGGTGGTGGCTTCAGGCGCACTTGGGTACAATCAATCGCACCGATCACATGCAGAGAAAGGGACTTTCCAACACATCGTTCTGCTAATGGTTGGCTGTCACATACCTAATCTATTGCATGAAAGATTCCCGGTGGCCAAACACCCCAACGTGGAGAGCACCTGCACTGGCACAGGTATGGTATTCGAGTGTCGAGTCGATCTCCTTAACTGAGCTTCCAAATTGGGGCATAACTCCAGAGGGACATGCCTTGGGAGACATCCCTCTCCATGGAGAGATCCCCCCCGTCCTGACAAATTACACGCTCATAGAGGTTTTCTAATAGATGTGAATATTTGCCATTGTTTGCCATAACTTTCATTGCTCTTCTTTAAATAGGTGAATGATTAAGCATCTAAGCCAACACTTTGCAAAACGTTTTTAATTGCTTGTAATCATGACATTTGTTAACACATTGAATGCCAAAAACGGTCCGGACCGTTTTTGAGGATCCAAACGAGAAGTGCCGAAAACGGTCCGGACCGTTTTTGACCCAATTCTATTTTTATACATGTGGGCCACGTGGGGCGCTAAAACGAAACTTTGACATCACCCAAGGAGTTTCTGAGAAGAAGAGGCTGGATCTGGCTCCATGTCAAAAATCCTTCCGGTCGGCGTTTTCAATGTTATCTCCTTGACTAAAAGCTTAATATCTCCATTTCTTTTTAACGTGGTGGAAACGAGCCGTTTTCGATCTGCGATCACGCTGCAATGGAGGATCGCGTTAGAAATATTATTGTTCCAGGCGTTAGTCGGGACCCTCCGCCGTCTCGCACGCACGCTTTGTTTACATGCACTTCCGCGTCAGGGCTTCTACAGCACGAAACGTATAACGCAAGTGGATGGAAGAAATGCAGGCACTCAACGTATAATATTTTAATAAACCTCTGGCACCCAATGTGTTAACCCTGTTAACTGCAAACAATTTGGACATGTTAGGGATATATGACATATACTAGAGGTTCGGGCCACTACGCGCCGCGGCCCACACATCTACAGTCCCTTAAGCCAATAGGATATGACACATTTACAAAATAGGATATTTTGCCATAGGTTACATATTTTTAAAGGATGATTATATGACTGCATATTAGGCCTGTCCCCGACTAAGGATTTCTTGTCGGATCTGATTGGCCAAATGTTGCCTATAGTCGACTAATAGTCGACTAATGCAAACTATTAGTTAATTAATATAACAAATTAGGGCAATCTCTCAGTCGAATAATGCAAAAAAATATAATTATAATTGAAAAACTTTATTTTTATAATTCGACTAAGAGATTGGCAGTCGACTCAGACCCCTCGACTGATTAGTCGACTATTCGAATAATCGAGGTCAGGTCTACTGCATATGCTTAGATGCCATTCAGATTCTCAGACTAGGCTGTACCACAAGACTCAGAAATGTGCATGAACAAGTTGAGACATGACATGAGATTTGATCGTAGGCTCCACTCACATCCAAATTGATGAACTGAGCGTTGTGTGAAAATGACCGTACACCCAATTTTCAATCCAAAATTGTTTAATAAATGAGGGCCATCTAAAAAATATATATAAAAGCATCATTATACAAGTGAGATCTACAAGCTCACAACACATCGCAGCGTGACACATTGTGAGCATATAGATAGGCTGTTCTCTGTGCAGGACACGTGTGCAACTAAGTATAAATCACTCTTTATGTTGCCCACTAAAATATAATAGCAATTTAATACAATAACATAACAACGTATGCATGCTTAGCATTGTATAATCAATATCACAGGATCACAATGTCATTTGCAGTGCTTTTTTCTCATTTATATTTCAGTGCCTGGCAAAGCATAAGTTAGACATGCTCTCTCTTCTTCCCCCCCCACTACCCACCCACCAGTTGGAGCGAGATGCGTATGTTCAGGCCCTGGCCAGGTTCACGCTGCTGACAGCCAGCACCGGCATTGCTGAGATGAAGCAGAAGAACATTGACACCATCAAGACCCTCATCACTGTGGCCCACACGGATGGCAACTACCTGGGCAACTCTTGGCATGAGGTCTGCCTCTAAATGACTGCCTCCAGTCAGCCTATCACTCTATCTCTCTCTGCATCGCCATACAAATACCTGATAGTGGAATGTTTTGCAAACATTATCATGTTTTACTGATAATGTAATACCTAATTAATTATTGTTATTATTATTATCATTATATTCAGTGTTCTTTTTCAAACTGATGACGTAATACTACTGCATGCTCATTTTGAGTCCAGGGTTCTACATTTTGTGTAGAACGAAAGATATTACAATATTTGGCTTTATTACATTTTGCGATTGATTACATTTTTGCTCTTCAACTCTTGCTTACTGCATTGATCCCCATCTTCCTCTGCCTCAGTCTCTCTTTCCATTGTTTCTTTTGGTCAGATCATGAAGTGCATTAGTCAGTTGGAGCTGGCTCAGCTGATCGGCACGGGGGTCAAGACGCGCTACATCTCAGGGACGGTGCGAGGAAAAGATGGCTTCATCATGAGTACCAAGGAGCCGAATCACGATGAGTACCTAGGCCTTGGTCAGTATCAGCTAATTAACCCATTCAATCCGGGAACATATCTGTGTCATTTTAGATTTTAGCTGTAACCTTTATTTTATACTTTGGCTATTCTAAAAAAAAGCAGATATAAAGGCTCATAGCGCGGCACCAAGTGCTGTGCTATGAGCTTGTAGATCTGCTATTTTTGAAAAATCATGAAGATTTGCGCAAATCTTTGAATATATATATTTTTAAAGTGAACATTTGTAAAGAAAAATGTTCCAGGGACCCCCAGAAGCAAAGATTTGAGTTACAAATGTTCGCTTTAAAAATGTAGAGCTCATATTTAGAGCTCAAGCTCATAGAGCGGCACCAATTGAGCTTGTAGATCTGCTATTTTTTTAATATCCAAAGAAATCTAAAATGACAGAGACTGCGTTCCCGGATTGAATGGAGTACTGTAATGTAATGTCATACACTGTGATGTTAAAGGGGAATTTTGGACCAAGGTTTTCTTACCTTTTCTATGATGTTATGATATCCTAGGATGAACGGTACGGTAGAAAATCTCGCTAGACGAGATTTCAATCTCGAGATTTCAATCTCGTCTAGCGAGAGTTCCGGTGGGGCGCATTTCAAGACAATCACATTGCATAGTGTTCTGTCACTGTGAACGTCAGATTTCACACAAAAAAAAAGCGATCAAAATATGCGATCTAGCGCAAGGCCTATTGGCGCACGTTTTTAGCTGTGGCGGACCCCGGGATGGAGTTATGAAATGTTTCTCCCCTTTAACCCTTTAACACATTGACCGCCGGGCCCGTAGTTCTACGGGCCGTTAAATCCAACGGTTAAGCGCCGATCCCGTAGCCTACGGGCTGTGGTGCTTTTTCCTTTTTTTCGAAAAAACTTTTTTTTTTCAATTTTCTAGGGGGACCATTTTCAGTGTAACACCACCCGAAGTCAACCGGAAGTGCGATCCCGTTTTTTGTTTCCCGTCTGCCTCCATTCTAAGTCGTACACAAAAACCCCTGTAAACCTATGTAGTTTTTCATCCTCGCATTTCCCATGTTAACATGATCGGTCAGAACTCAAACATGGCGGCTCCGTTTGACACGTGGTTTGGACTGGTACACGCAGGGAGATGTCGCCGATGTAAACAGACCGTGTACGGCTCAATCTTTTTTTTTTTTTTTACAAATCTCTTTATTATTTTTTTCAGACAATAAACAAGGGCATCATGACAATAAAATAAAAACAAAGAGGTCTGATTTTTTGACAAAACAGAAAACAAAAACAAAACAAAAGTACGGCTCAATCTTCTAAAAATATATATATTCAAAGATTTGCACACATTTTCACGATTTTTCAAAAATAGCAGATCTACAAGCTCGTAGCACGGCACTCGGTGCCGCGCTATGAGCTTGTAGATCTGCTATTTTTAAATAGCCCAAAGTGTAAAATAATGCTTTTTAGCTCAAATCTAAAAATGATATGGTATAATGGGCCGTCCACACCAAGCACGATAACTAAATTATATATCTTTGCTGTTGGGAGGAAACCTCATATGCCCAAAACTGTTACTTTTCAGGATTCAATACTATTTTGATACTTTTGTGTGATACTGTAGTATGATCAAGTAGGGCATTCATATACGGAAAAAAAGTTTAAATATAGTTTATGCCCAATTGCGACGATATATACTATATATGATAACTATTAATTTAGTTGTACATCTATTAATTAATATTAATTTAATGATAATTATGTGAGCATCCACTATGATGTGTTGTAGTTGTCGTGTTGTCTCTGTCATCCACATTATTCCAATGTCCTTGCTATCAATTACATCACCTCTTCATGATTGGTGTCTTTCTGCTTTGACCTGTAGTTGGAGGGACGGTGGACCGTAAGCTGATGGCCAGCATCCAGGAGTCCATAGGAGAGACCAGCTCTCAGAGTGTGGTGGTGGCTGTAGACAGGTACTGTAGTGGTCCTGGATGAAGAATTATACTGGATCTTATCTTTTTGGGCGGTGAAACCGCCCCTATATGTGAGGTTTGGACATTGCACCCCCCCAATCCTGCGCTGTGATTGGCCACCAGTGTACCCCCCTAACCCTGCACCGTGATTGGCCAATCACAGTCTATTCAGGACTGTGATTGGCTAGTGAAACATGACACATGTGCATAGCCCTATAAATAGGACTATCCACTTAAAAAAAATACATTTATGTTTTTTTTTAAGTTAGGGGTGTACAATGGTTGGTCCACAATATTACTTTTCTTTAAGTGAACTTCCATCACTGTGATGACCACTGTGACCACACCGCCCACTTCACACTGGGTGTGATTTTTGGGCGGTGAAACCGCCCCTATATGTGAGGTTTGGATATTTGCACACCAAATCCTGCGCTGCTTCCTTCTCCCTCCTGTCCGTCCGTTGCTCCTCATGTCCACCTCTCCGTCTCCTGTGATCTCCAGGTCTCCTACCAAATCCACAAATGTACCCCCCTAACCCTGCACCGTGATTGGCCAATCACAGTCTATTCAGGACTGTGATTGGCTAGGGAAACATGACACATGTGCATAGCCCTATAAATAGGACCATAACTTAAAAAAAAAACATAATTTTTTTTAAGTTATGGTTTCTTCCATCACTTCTTCCATCACTTCTTCCATCACTGTGATGACCACTGTGACCACACCGCCCACTTCACACTGGGTGTGATTTTTTTCTTTCTTTGTATATTTAAATGATTATACCTGGAGCTACGCAATATTGCCTTTTTAAGTGGGATGACAATTAACTTAAATAAACCAATAGCAGTGTAGATGACAGTGGACTGTAATGGAGAAAATGGTCATGCAGTAAACTCTTTGACTAAAGTGCTGATCTACATTTTCTTCAAAAGCTGCTGCATATTTGCCTTTATATCAAAGTTGTGGCTTTTCTTTTTCCTTTTTAGGATATTCACAGGTTCTACTAGACTGGATGGTAATGCTATAGGTGAGACTGAATCCTGGATCGATTCCTTGCTACTTTTCATTCCTGTAGTTGTCGTGTTCATGTAAAGACACGTGTACTGTGCTCATTTCCAAATGTGCTCCCACCTCTCTGTCAGTCGACTTTGTGCGCTGGCTGTGCGCTGTGTCCATGGATGAGCTGGCCTCACCCACACACCCACGTATGTTCAGCCTGCAGAAGATAGTGGAGATCTCCTACTACAACATGGGCCGCATCAGACTGCAGTGGTCCAGGATCTGGGAGGTCATTGGAGACCACTTCAACAAGGTGTGTAGGGGAGGCCAGGTGACCTCGTATACTCAATTAGGATGGGAAATGTCAAATGAGACTTTATTAGATTAATCTAGTCTAATCTAGTCTTTACTAGATTCAATTAAAATAAGGATGATAAAGGATCACCTTAAAGAGGAAATGTACAGGTATTTGCATTCATTGAATTTAGATTTCCACAGACATATCGGTAGGCGGAGAACCCTGATCGTCTGGCTACGCGAGCGTATTGTCAATACTGTTCGCATCACTGCAATATTGCCAGTATTACCAATATTGTCTAGTGAAGTCAGACACAGCAACATTTCACTGTGACTGCAAATACTGAGCATGTGACAAATAAAATCTCTTGAATCTTTTGTCAATATTGCCAAACAAATTCCTCATGCATTTTCAGTGTCAGTGAGTGGCCTAAAAGAGTAATTTCACTGGGATATGCTGCTTCTTCTCGACCAACCCATCTAACCATGTGAAACGAGGGCACTGATTAACATTAAGTGCTGCCAGGAAAGCTTTCTGTGCCTTTAGCATTCAAGGACTTATCTCTAACTGAGCGCATAGAGGCTGCAAATGGAGTTTGTTGTCTTCAAATCATTCATTTATCCTGTTGCAAAATTAATTTGAAGTAATATTTTGCTCCAACTGGAAAGTGAATGATTTTTTTGTCTGTATCAATTGGTACTGATGGTCCAGTGTGCTCTTTTTTTTTTATAACCTTTGTGTTTATTTGGCATTTTCAGCATGTTAGACAGGGGATCAACATCAGTTCATCGTATCATATCATTTCTTCACATCATTCTTTCTTTTGTATACTCCCCCGGGAAAAGACATCCTTTTATCGTATCTTTTTTTTTTTTTACAGTGTGCTCTTTAAAAAAACTAGAAAAGCATTACATTTTTAGAGCGCTATAAATGTAAATATGAAGCCTTTTGAAGGTTAAAGCAGTGTTTTGTTCTCATCCACTCAGGTTGGCTGCTATCCAAATGAAGATGTGGCCATATTTGCAGTGGACTCTCTCAGGCAGTTGTCCATGAAATTTTTAGAGAAGGGCGAGCTGGCCAACTTCAGATTCCAGAAAGACTTTCTGAGGCCTTTTGAGCACATCATGAAAAAGAACAGGTAAAGTGTGTGTGTGTGTGTGTGTGTGTGTGTTGTGTGGGAGTGAGAGACACTGGCACGTGTGCTGCCGTTGTGTAGTGTTTACAGACATAAGGCCTGTAAAGTGGCCCTGAATGGTTCATATTTCAGAGATGTCTCTTGCACTGTGAAGAACCGTATAGACCCCCCAGTCAGTCAAAAACACACTACCTTCCACCATCATCCTCCTCATCCTCTCTTCTTTTTCTCTCTCTCTCTTGTCTCGCTCTCTCTGTCACTGTGAGTAACCACATGAACCCTAGCCTCCCTATTCTGGGCATGTCATAATAGGCAAATATTCAGCGAAAATAGCCAATCTACAAGCTCACAACGCGTCACAGCACGATGTGAGCTTGTACAGTAGATGTTTGAATTACACTATTTGTCATACAACAAAGAATAGGGTTTAAGTGCTTATGCATCTTTTTTTGCTTGTTTGCACAGACACGAGCAGTAGGCCCACATTTAGATTGACCCATCTCTAAATAAGAGTAATAATAATCTGGCATCGGTCGGGCTCTTACTCAGGTGTAGTAGTAACAATGTAGTTATGATTGAGTTTACCTGAAAACGGTGTTGAGTGTGTTGTGAATGACTCGTAAAGCTCATTGACGCTAATGAAGCTAATTGTCATGCATGATTAATCAAAGATTAATCCATTAAAACTGGGAACACATCTGTGTAACCACTTAAACCATTATTTTATACCTTGTCTATTCAAAAATAGCAGATATACAAGTTCAGAGCGCTCTGAGCTTGTATATCTGCTGTTTTTGAATAGACAAAGTAGATCTGCTAGTTCTGCTATTTGAAGTAGATCTAAAGTAGATCTGCTATTTTTGGAAAAATCGTGGCATTTTTTGCATATATTTTATATATATTTTTTTACTTTAACTCAAATCTTTGCTTCTGGGGGTCCCTGGAACACAATATTTTGATGGGGGTCGGCGGCCAAATACATATAATTTTGGGGGTCCTTGACATGAAATAGTTTGAGCACCACTGATATAGTAACATACGTTTTTCAGAAAACTGTTAGGATTTAGAAGACATTTTTAGAACACACACACACAGATGAATTCTACAGCTCAAGAGAATTTCTGCTATTATGCTGATGATAACATGTAAATGAATGACTCATCCTTCTTTCATTTCCTCCTTCCCTTCACATCCTTCACCTTCCTCTATATGTCCTCCTCTCTTCTCCTACCGTTGCTTCCTTCTCTCTCCTGTCCGTCCGTTGCTCCTCATGTCCACCTCTCCGTCTCCTGTGATCTCCAGGTCTCCTACCATCAGAGACATGGTAGTGAGGTGTATTGCCCAGATGGTGAACTCCCAAGCAGGCAACATCCGTTCAGGCTGGAAGAACATCTTCTCTGTCTTTCACCTGGCTGCCTCAGACCAGGATGAGAGCATTGTAGAGCTGGCCTTCCATACCACCGGCCATATCGTCAGTAAGTTTACACTCCACACACACTCAGACACAATGTAGGGCATTTTAGATGCTGTCCACAACGTGAAAAAGTACAATAATTTACATTCTGCTGCGAATAATTTAAGGTACCCATCTGTGCATAATTACTGTATAATGAAGGCAAAGAAACAGAACAGATGGAAGAGTTAGGGAAAGTGTAATTTAATGACCAGTTATTAAGCTTATATTAAACGGTTAACATGCAAGCACATTTACCCACACACACATATTTTCAGGCCTATTTCAGAATTAAGGGGGCATTTTTACCTGTTACCCATGTATATTTATGTTGCTGTATGTACCGTAAATATCCACAAGACAGACACACACACACAAACACACACACACACACACACACACAGATGAATTCTACAGCTCAAGAGAATTTCTGCTATTATGCTGATGATAACTTCTGCTTGTCTTGTACTGAAGAACGCAAAATGATTGTGTGCTAGTTTATGTGTGCTAGTTTATCAGCTCAGTCAGATTAGCATCTGACCTATTCTCGTCAATCACCTGCCCTTGTGTTAAATATGAATTATCAAGTGTTAAAAACCATTTAATTCTCTTTGTTCCACTTCAGCTCACAGACCTTGTGATCATTGAATATGTTTCATTCTGATTGACAGTCAGTTATTCATCATCTAGGCAGGAGGTGTCAGAATTTATCTAAAAGCCACTTCTTTCTCTGAAGCATTTTTCCCTTTTCATCTCTTTATCTCCCTGCACTCGTCTGTCTTTAATTTATTTACCCAACCCCTTCTGTCCATCTCCCAGCGAATGTATTTGAGAAGCACTTTGCGGCCACCATCGACTCCTTCCAGGATGCAGTGAAGTGTCTGTCAGAGTTCGCTTGCAATGCCTCTTTCCCAGACACCAGCATGGAAGCCATCCGCCTCATCCGACACTGCGCCAAATACGTCTCTGAACGGCCTCAGGTCAGTGTCAACCACCAGGCTCCTTTTAACCAGCCGAGGGTGGGCTATCAGGGGATTACAATGATGGACGACTGAATCTAGAACAATATTAACCCGTTCAATCCAGGAACGCATCTGTGTCATTTTAGATTTTAGCTATAACCATTATTTTATACTTTGGCTATTCAAAAATAGCAGATATACAAGCTCAAGCTTGTAGATCTGCCATTTTTGGAAAATCCTGAACATTTGTGCAAATCTTTGAATATATATTTTTTTCAAGCAAATATTTATTTTTAACTCAAATCTTTGCTTCTGTGGGGTCCCTGGAACAAAAATATTTATATTCTTCATTGAGTGGGGTTCCCCAGGGGTCTATTTTTTGTCGAATGTTTGCCTCTCATGACATGCCCAGAATAGGTACACTTCAAGTGGTTAATTGCCTTTCGGGGCAGTTCTAAAAGAGCCAAGCTAAGATAAGACCTTTTATTGCTCTTGCGGGGGAAATTCAGTCTATGAACAGGGCTCTCGTTTCTCTGACAGGCCTTCAAAGACTACACCAGTGATGACATGAATGTACCGGCGGAGGACCGCGTGTGGGTGCGGGGGTGGTTCCCCATTCTCTTTGAACTCTCCTGCATCATCAACAGGTGTAAACTGGATGTCAGAACCAGGTACGAGGTTTTTAACATTCCTTTTTTTCCATATTTTTTCTTTATACAACTTTCTGAAAACGTAACGACGTTGAAGAAAAATATTGAACTGATAATATAATATTTCAAATCCAGTGTAGGTTCACAGAGCATGAATGCATCTCTTTCAGCAACGTCCGGCTTCATACTATTTATTTTTTCTCATTACATTTTTATAGATTTTTCACATCAAGTATGCATTTCAAGCAGTACAAAATCAACTCCATTGAACTCATGTTGGACTGTAATCTTTTTGTCTGCTGTAAGTCCTGCCAGCCAGACTTTGCGTGACTTTCCAGTAAGAGACAGTTTAGAGTCATCATTTAAAAGATGTACAAACGGGTCCATTGGAAGTTGTACTTCCATTAGGTCCGTTAAAGTCCCTATGACCTTTCCCTGGAATGCCAAAATCCCCGGACATCTCCAACGTTTAGGCCACCGCTACCCCAGAAAGTCAATATAGTAACTATATATAAATGTTAAAGGAAAAGCATGTGTGTGTGTGTGCGTGCTTACCAGGGGTCTGACGGTGATGTTCGAGGTAATGAAGACCTATGGCCACACCTTTGAGAAGCACTGGTGGCAGGATCTGTTCAGAATCGTCTTCAGAATCTTTGACAACATGAAGCTGCCTGAGCAACAAACTGAGGTACAGCACAGCGTCACACTCACTGATCTACAACAAACTGAGGTACATAGCGTCACACTCATTGTGTGCTGTGCCCTGTTGTTCCCTCAGAAAGCAGAGTGGATGACCACCACCTGTAACCATGCACTGTACGCCATCTGTGACGTCTTCACGCAGTACTTTGAGTCGCTCTATGACGTTCTCCTGGACGATATCCTGTCCCAGCTGTACTGGTGTGTGCAACAAGGTAAGCACCTTGGAAACCAAAACTTCTGACTGTCGTCCTGTCACATTGGGCTTAAACACGGCCAAATGAAAAATAATCAATTTGTGATTAATCCTGCTTTGTCTCTATTTTAGACATTTGGCTAATGCTCTTACACCTGATTTATTGCGCACCAGTGTCTCACACCTAAAAATGGCTGATCTACAAGCTCACAACCTGTCGCAGCGTGATGCGTCGTGAGTTTGTAGGTTTGCCATTTTCAGTGTGAAACTAAGTATAAGTCAGGTTTTATCCTCAGCCATTTATGAGGATTGGGTCTCATTGTCTTGTCCAAGGCCATTTTGATAGGACTCATGGCCGCAATCCGTTGAACCAGTCCCTCATTTTTTTATTACAACTTTCTCCCCCCCCCACCTCCTCTATAGATAATGAACAGCTGGCTCGGTCCGGAACCAACTGTCTAGAAAATGTGGTCATCCTCAACGGGGAGAAGTACAGCCCTGAGACCTGGGACAAAACATGTAACTGTATGCTAGACATCTTCAAGACCACCATCCCGCACACGTAAGCTGCTTGCCGCCTCATGAGATTCAGATGGTCAGTCATCTTATTCAGTAAAAGGAATACACTTGTGGAATGCCGTACCAAATAAGAAAAACTAATATTTATATCAAAAGGTTAAATGCTGGTTGAAATCAAACCAAAGCTGCAAACACTAATATGTAATGCACCTTTTAAAACGTTGATGTCACTGCTTTCATGACTGTACTTTGGGAATGTTATTGCTTTTGTGCATGTTTAGATTAGAGCTTCATGCTTGTCCTTTTTGTAATTTGATTTTTTTTTTTACAAGGTAGATATTTCTATGGAAAGGCCTAACCAGGGACTTAGCCTCGGCTATAAACCCCACATACAATGCAACGGTTTCATGTTTTTATAAATTGATACATTGTTTTTTGTATCGTCCCTGTCAAATAAACATATAAATAAATTAAAAAAAGTCTAGCCGTGCACCTGCTTTGTGAGCGTATAAGAGCTTGGTCTTCAATCCGGCCTGATTACCAACGCAATCCACAGCCTTAGTTGTTTTTTGTGAAGTAGAAGGAATGTCTCTCCCTGATGTTTAATCTTGGTAAACTTAAGCAATGCTTAAGTATTTGACTCCTTGATGTTGAATGACCTCTGCTCCATTCCTCAGGCTATTAACATGGAGGCCAGTTGGAGCTGAGGGAGAGCGCATGGACCTATCAGACAAACAGCTGGTAAGGAAACGTTCAAAAATTCATTTTAGGTTCTTGCTGTTGCAATTTGCACTTTGATTTGCATAATGAATATTCTCTTGGTCCTTCTTAACTTGTACATACTGTCTTGACTACTGGATTATACCAGTGCAGACTTAATGATGTACCTGTCCTCTGTCTTTGCCGCTGTCAGGACTCCATTTCCCAGAAATCTGTGGACATCCAGTCCCGCTCCGAGGACCAGCAGTCCATCTGCAGTGCAGACCGGTCCGCCACAGAGAGCCGCCGACAGAGCCAGTACAGTATGAGTACGTACGAGGACGGCCCCAGAAACAGGACCCCCACAAGTCAGTTCCTCTCAATACTTAGTGCTTAAGTTATGCTTCGGCAACAAAGTGTCACGTGAAATGAGACTGAAATAAGGAATTCTCAACTGAATACGGTCTTGTTGAGAGACACGTATTGCACAACACTTTGTTGCCGAAGCATACGTTGAGCTAAAAGGTCATTACACACCGGCGACTTTGCGAATTATACGCAAAATTCTGACTCGTTCCGAATAATTAAAAGGCGCTTTTTCGCTTCGCTTTTTCGCTCCGTGGAAGCTTGCATTGACTACTATAAGGTTAGATTAGATGTCTTTATTATCCACAAGGGAAAATTGTTTTGCTCAGGTCAATGCATACATTCAACGAGACAATACATAAATAAACACCACAAACAAGTTTTTTTTTTTTTTACGTATTATTCGCATGAAAAAATCGCCCTCGGTGTGTAAGGAGCTTAAGTCTTATTTTTGCATGTCCTTACTTTGTTACATTATGCTCAGTCTGTGTTGTGGGCACATTTCACAGAAGTCCAGGAGCAGCGTTTGTTCTCAGCCCTGTTGATAAAGTGCGTGGTGCAGCTGGAGCTGATCCAGACCATAGACAACATCGTCTTCTTCCCTGCCACCAGTAAGAAAGAAGATGCAGAGAACCTTGCAGCTGCCCGGGTAAACACTTACTCTCCACCATTCACTTATCAGTACTTTGGAAATACTACTTATGTTACACTGTACTAAATAAAATTAATAACAGCAGAATAAAATGCACTAAAATTGTATCAGGGAAAATGAGGGGTAGAATATAAAAATGATTCATTAGTAGTAAATGCAAAGACAAACTGAAAGATTTTGAAAAGATTTGGAAGCCTTTAGTCTCCTTTCTTAAAGGTTGATAGGCTAATCCTTGTGGATGACCTGTGTCGCACGTAATCTGGGGCAGCACTTCTGGGGAGGGGGAAGGGAGGCGGGAGGGTCCCTTTGTTTTTTGCTTAAGTTTGAGTGTATTCTTTTCATGTTACTCCGTTTTGTGTGTATGTCTGTTGGTTTTTGTTAAAAAAAAAAAAAAAAGGAAGCAATCCATATGAACAAATGTATAATATAACCCTGTGCTTCACAATAAAAAAGATTTGAAACATTAGTAGTAAATGGCGGTCCGTGGCCTAATGCATATCAAAGGGTTGAGCATCACTGTGCTTTAGTAAAATCCGTTCCTTCTGTAGCGGGATCCCCTGTATGCAGCCGACGTCCCCGTGGAGACCCAGGACCAGGGCATGTATCGCTACCTGACTTCAGAGCAGCTCTTCAAGCTGCTGGACTGTCTGCTAGAGTCGCACCTCTTTGCTAAGGCCTTCAACTCCAACAATGAGCAGAGGACCTTGCTGTGGAAAGCAGGTACGTAGGTAGAGGTGCAACAGTTAATCAAACTAATTAATTACCGTAATTGATTCATTAAAAAACCCTAAAAACTATTTAAAAAAAATGCTTCTCGAATATTCGATTGATTGAAAAAGTAATCGATAGAATAATCGCTAAGCAAATAATCGATAGTTTCCGACCTATACGTTACGTCGGTGATTGATTGATACATTCACTGATTGACAGACTGGGTGGGTGACTGGCTACCTGGCTCTCATGGTCAGCTGTGTTATGGCCGCCGCATGTGGCAGGCTCTCTGTGTTCATCTTCATAGCGTATATGGGTTTTCTGTTGCCAGAAAGTACAGAAGATGGATATACATCTGCCTGTCCTACAAACAGGCAAAAGTTTCCGACATGCATGGTGCTTCTTCCCTGTGCGTGTTCGGCTCTTTTATGTGCCTGTGTTAAGCGCATTTTAACGCACGTTGTATTTCACTTTGGATAAATGCGCTACATAAAATGCACCATTCACCATTCTACCATTTTACCTGTTCTCAAGGTTTCAAAGGGAAATCCAAGCCCAACCTCTTGAAGCAGGAGACCAGCAGCCTGGCGTGCGGCCTGCGCATCCTGTTTCGCATGTACACGGACGACAGCCGCCAGGATGCCTGGGAGGAGGTCCAGAGGCGACTGCTCAAGTAAGCAGCCAAACAGTCACTATAAAGAACCATGAAGGCCATAAAGAACATGCTACCTATCTCTTATCGCCGCTATCGTGTCGGGTGAAAACCAAAGCCGTTACTTTTGAGGAAATGAAAGAAGGAACCTGTGTTCCAATTATTATTCAGTGACAAGCTCTTGTTCATGCTTTTCATTGATTCAATAATTATAAACCCCACACACACACTTAAACACTTTCACTTTCAACATTTTTCAAAAGTTGCAGATCTACTCGCTCACAGACACGTCGTGTGCTTGCAGATCAACTATTTTTGCTACTTTTGTGTGACAAAGTAGGGCATTCATTTATGCAAAAACTATTTATTTTTAAAATAATATAGAGATACAAGGTTTCTGCCTGACATCGATATTATTATTAATGCTGCTCGCTCTCATTGTGTTCCCTCTTCAAAGCCGCACGTGGAACGTGAGAACAAACGCCATCTCTGCAGGCGAAGTGTTCTTGCTTTTAACGCCACTTTATAGTGTTTTACCAGCGCTCAAAATCTGCGATTAACCTTTGTTCCCATTCTCCGCCTTCCCACAGAAATTATTACATTGAAGAGATAGTTGCGCTATGTGTCATCGAAAGAAGGAAAAACACATTTAGACCATTAGCAGGCCAAGCAACGCAGACTCCCTTAACGAGACGAACGGCTGCTCTCTATTGTTTCGCTTCTCATTGTCATCTCACTAATGAGGCTCTCTGCGTTGTCTAACAGTCACTGAATCATCATCAGTGGTGCACAGTAACTAAGTAAGTCTACTGGAGTACTGTACTTAAAGGACCACTTCACCCATTTTCAACATCTTGATATAATTGGTCCTCACCAATGGTCATTATAATATGGTAGCATTTTTTTCCTACTCGATCTGTGTCCCAAAGCAGGGTTGTGGACAGTTCAGAAACCCGCCTACCAGTGACCTCATCGATGGGGAATCCAAGCAAATAGAAACTGTAGGCTTTCGAGTCCTGGAAAGTTAGCCTGCTATAATAGAAGCCATTGTTCTCGCATTAATAAAACAAAAACAAAAAATCTTGTTTGAAATGAAAATTCAATTATTAGGGTAGTGAGGAAGGGGTATTTTTCAGAATGTTGCCTTTTTCACAAATTTCTTTCCAATTGAGTCATTTCCAAATCCCCATGTGTGCTGCGCTCCTTGTCACTGCCAAACCCTCCTACATGTTTTTCTGGGGAGCATGTAGACGACCACGTGCCTCCTCCAATACACCTGGAGTCGCCAACCGCTTCTTTTCACCTGAAAAAAATGAGTTTCATTGGGAGAGTGTTATACCTATTATCTACACACCGCTTCTGATGCCCCAAAGCACAATCTTTCTGCCAGCCCTATGCCTGCATAAACTGCTCTGGTCCTTTTCATTAGAGCACTAAAGAGACTTGTGGACACCCGGTGTGCCACACCCACAACACAGGAATGCAGACGTCTCACTCCCGCACACATGAAATGTCCGTACTAGCCAATTCCATGGAAGAGACAAATCAGAAGAATCAGGTCTTGAGAGGCAATGAGACGAAATGCTCTTTAGGGCGGCCAGATCATGACAATTGTATTTGACAATTGTCACACAAATAATTGCGATTAACAATTTGATAGTGTTTTTGGCATTGAACATTGGAACACGTAAATACAAATTGCATTTCGGTTTGGCTTTTAGGCTTCGTAAATAAAAATAATTATAACAAATAGCTTAAATATACAAAATATTTTTTAAATAGTGGAAATAGAAACGGATCTCAGGCCTGCATAGCTGGCGTAATGGTTTGGGCACCTAGGCTGCTAATGGCTGCCGACAACTTTTTCTGCTTGTCACTCCCCATCTCTCTCCCCATTTCCTGGCAGTCTACTGTATACTATCAAATAAAGGCAGAAAAAGAAGTAGATCTGCTATCCACTATAATAAAATTATGACAATTTTTCAACATGGAAAAACGATTATGACGTGCGATTATGCAATAATTGTGACAGGCTTATACTTGCCTCAGCGATGGGCGTCTCCTCCGACCTCGCCCATTTATCACGTTATTTTACACAGGAGTGTAGTGAGGCAGAAAGCTCAGGGCAGAGGGGAGGAATGACACGCAACAGACGTCACAGGCAGGAATTGAACCGGGGGGGGAGTTGCAATTATACGGGCGACACACTATCCTGCCTGTGCGTCATCTTAGCTGCTTTGTGTTCCCAACGCTCGCTCGCTCACTTTCTCTGTCGCTGTTCTTTTCTCATGCATGCTCTCTTTGTCTCTGTCTCTGTCACACAAAAACACGCACACGTGCACGTCGCACACACACACACACCACAGCTGCCTTGACCTCCAGCTTCCACTGATGTACTGTTAAGAACACTCATGAAACAAAACACTGTGCTGGAAGGAGTACTTAGTTTTTTTCACTTAAGTAAAGTAGCAAATACCACAATGCAGGAATATTGTTTTAAAAATAAAAGTTCTGTATTCAAACTTTTACTTCAGTAAAAGTACAAAAGTTTTGGTATCAAAATCCTATATTAAAATTGGCTAAAGGGGGGGGGGCTGGTGGGCGGATCTCTGACGACACTCTGACTCTGCAATAACCATATAAGGAGTTCCCAATGCAGCTAGGCTAAATATGGAGTGTGTTGTCTAACCTCAATGTGTCGTCATGGCATCAGCCGCAAACAAATCAGTCATTTCTATATATGGGCACAAAAGTGGGGATGCTCATATATGGGCCTATACTGATGACATCAGTGTTTTCCATGTATGGGCATAAAAGAGACAAGGACTGACAGAACTCTAGGGGTGCGTTCGGAAATTGCGCACCGGAGCGCACTCGCCTATTAGTTAATATTGGCCAGTGCGCTCATTGCTGTATTTCCGAACGCACCCTAGATGTGGAGGTTCGTGTATACTTATAAAGTACCACGTTTTTTTTTTCTTTTTTCAAAAGTTGTAAAAAGTTGTAAAAAGCTCATCTAATGGCCTAAATGTTTTCTTTTCCTTCTTCGATGACACGCAACTGTTTAATCACTGTAATAATAGGTAGGTAGGAAGGCTGAGATTGTAGATTGGCTATTTTTTTATATCTAAAGTACAAAATGGGCCTACAAAGTAACTAGTATATAAAGCTGTCAAATAAGTGTAGTGGTGTAAAAGTATAAAGTAATGAAAATACTCCAGTAAAGAAAAAGTACCTAAACGTACATTTACTCATTTACTACATTTACTTAGTACAGTCAGTACTTGAATAAATGTACCCCCGATAGAGTTGTTGCACTTATTTTCCACCGCTGCAAACACACACACACACACACACACTAGTAGATTTGGGAGGTGATCAGGCCATGGAGAATGCAGCTGGGAAGAGGAGGAAGGGATGAATGCTTAGCAGATGGTGATTGTGGCCCGAGGGTCACATGCTGCAGGGTCAGAGGTCATGGTCAAAGGTTGCGTCAGCTCTCCTCAGGCTTGGGCCATGTCGCCAAACGTCTAATCAACGTCCTTTCATTCTACCCTCGCAATCTGTGCCTATAATTAGTCATTAATGAAGCCGAATGGTCTTCGTTAGGCTCCTTTTTGGACGTTTTCATGTGATGCACTGTCGTGGCAGGGAAGTGTGCAGCTTCTTTCTGCACACACGCATTAAGAGATGACCTAGTATTAACGACCTGTTGTGCTTTTAGTTTCAAATTGAGCACTTGAGCGTGTCCCTAATTTGGGCATGTCATAGGCAAAATTTGAAATTCGAACTTTTCAAAAACAGCGGAAATAGAAAATCTACAAGCTCACAATGCATCACAATACATTGCAATGTGATGCGTTGTAAGCTTGTAGATCTGCGATTATCTACAAGCTCACAAGAACGCGTCACAATCTGCTATTTCCTTAAGTGGTTAAATGTATTGAATTACAGTTATTTTACAGTAGACATCTCTCCTTCTGTGTGTGTGTGTGTGTGTGTGTGTGTGTCCGGTAGTGTGTGCAGTGAGGCTGTAGCGTACTTCCTGGCTCTGACCTCAGAGAGCCACAGAGAGGCCTGGACCAACCTGCTGCTTCTCTTCCTCACCAAGGTGCTGAAGATCAACGATGAAAGAGTAAGGAGTGTATATACTTTACACACACACACACACACACACACACACACACACACACACACACACACACACACACACACACACACACACACACACACACACACACACACACACACACACACTACTGTGAAGCGTTCCAGAATATTCAGCATCATACCATCTATATATCATCGCTGTCTGGTGGAAAACTCGTATTTCCAAAACCGTAAACCTGTTTCTGTGTGTGCGTCTTCAGTTCAAGGTACATGCGTCCAGGTACTACCCTCTGCTGTGTGAGATCATGCAGTTTGACCTGATCCCTGAGCTCCGCGCCGTCCTGAGGAAATTCTACCTGCGCATCGGCATCGTGTTCCAGATCGCACGGCTGCCCGCGGCCGAGCCACAACCTCTTCCGTCGCATGCGGAGCCACCGCCGGCTGCAGAGTTAGGGGGAGAGGCTGGGGAAGAGGCTCAGTAATGGCTCACACACCACCCCACCCCACCCTTACCCCACTTCGTTTTGAGGCCGTATCTGACCCTGCTGTGGGCCTGAATCGCCTCAGAATCCACACTGACGGTACACGTGATCAGTGCACTTGACTTTTATTGCTGGTCATTGAACAGCCTGCCCCCCCCCCCCACCCCCTTACCACACACACATGTATGCACTTGCACATACACAAACACGCATACACCATATCCCTGAAGGAAAGTGATGCCTTGAATATGGAGAAGTGACTCTTCAAACTGGATCTTGCTGACTACTGATACGTAACACTGACAATTTTATCCATGTCTCTGATTTTCTCAGAAGGATCCGAATATATTAAAAACTAAATAAACAAGGTGTGCTTCTTACTGTATATTAAAAGAAAAGTAAGGAATGAATGGTTTCAACATCATGCAAAATGACATATTCAGTAACCATGAAATGTGGCGCCAGGTCAAGCAATGATAATACCGATCTCTCGTCTGCACCGCTGATTGGCTAACTTTAGCATCGATAGCCTCTTGGATGAAACTAGTTGTACAGATCTGCCGCTTTGTAATATAATCTTATAACACTAGATTTCATTTATTTTTGTTCAATGTTCTTTTTTTTCTCCGTCTCTGGATTCGCTGCACTTGATCTGTTTATTGAATGCACTGGAGATTTTACGTTTTGTGATTAATTTATTTGACTGTATCATCTCCCACAGATTATCCTGCGTAAGACTTGCAATTGAATGAGAAAGCTTGAAAAGTGAAGGGTTAAATTATTCCATTTTATATGTTCTTAAGCTTTTTAACGGAGGGGGGTGATAACTGTAACTGGAAGAAGGTGAGCACCCAGACATGAGCTGCTTCTGAGTCACTGGTCTGTATCATGTTTGATCTTAGTTTTCACTCTTGTGTACAAAATCAAAAGTTAATAATATATTACATTTTTTTGTTTTGTTTTTCTTTGGTTTTGGGGAAAAGCTATATGTATAGAGAACAATGAATACTGTTAGCTGTGCTTTAAAGTGTATGGATGGGGACGCATTTCTGCTCATGGATGTAGAAAAACAAAAATGTATATGGTACAGCAGTGTAAAGTTTTCTATGTTGCAAAAAGATACTGTACAACTTTCTGTACAATACATCATCTGGCATTCTAATCAGGTTCTAGGTCAATAAAGTTTTTCAACTTGGTTGATTTGAAATGCTGAAATCATTCATTTTTCAGGGTTGCGAAACAGCAGTAATATTCAAATTGTTTATTTAAAAATAATCTCTGGTATACAGTATATTGAAAACATTTTAACAGAAGGTCTCAAGTTATTAGTACATTCACAGCTGTACATTCTACCATACAGTAACTTACATAATGCCCCACACTTACAACCCTTGTGTTTGTAACTGTTCAATATCTCATGGAGAATAGGCTGAATCTAAAGGCGTCAGTGCAAATTTTGTCTCAGCATTAGCTTGAAAGAAGCACGGCGTAAACATCAGCCATGCCCCCTCTGAAAATGGGGATAATTGCAGAGAAAAAACAAGTCATAATCACTGCTGTAATGTCTGCTGTCCACGGTGAACCGAAAGCTACAGTCCCAGGGCTATGGATGACAGCAGAGCTCTCTCTCTGCTGCGGCTAACCTCTGTTAGCCATGGTAGGTGGTGGGTCTGTCCCAGTGCTGGTCCAGTGTCTCTCTACTAGCTGGTCTCTCTCTTCGGCCCGGACGTTTCATCACCTCTGACGAGCCAGGACGCAGCCACGGCTCCGTGGCAACCGTCTCCACGGAGACACGCCTTTCCAGGGCAGAGCGGATTGAGCGCAGAGATAAGATGTCCTCGTCATCACCCAATACCCCATCTGGACAATACAGATGTTCATGTGTCACACATACTTCTATTATGCAGTCACAGACATCCAAACATCAAGCTATTGGAAATCAAAGAATAATTATAGTAGCATTCTGGGTGCTGGCATAAGAGTAACAACAGTATAAAGGCCTTTGCAGACAGGGTGCACGAAAAAAACGGACTATAATTTTTTTAATGAACACATGGTTCTCTATGACCTCATGCACACCGGCTCCGAATTTCAAGTGGCTGCAGCGATGGGTTTTTTTTTTCAATCGAACCCAGTTTGATTTGTGCGTCTTTTCGCGTGCGGTAAAAATGTATTGACTAATCGCACCCTGTCTGCAAAGGCCTTAACATAACAAAACAAATAATTATACATAAAGATTTTAAAAGACAATACATTTACTCCGAAATGTATTTTGAAATAATGAAAAGTCATGTGAGCCCGGACCTGGTGTTATTCAAGCAAAGAGCCAACCTGAATATGTCACGGAATGCTTGAAGGTTGAGCGCTATATTCTCTAGTGTTTTGCTCATTTGGTGCTCAGGTTAATGCAATCCTAAACGCACAAAGCACTAAATGATTGCTCTGACCTGATCTGAAGTCATGGTTCTTGTCATAAAGGTCCAGTCTCCTAATGCGGTGCTGGTTGTGGGCCCTGACCCTTTCCACATTCAGACTGCTCACTGACTCAAGGGACTGGGCATCTGGCTGGATCTCATACTCCCTCTCAGCAGAAGGTCTGATCACCTCCTGGAGACCATGATGGAAACAAAACAGTGATGAAAGTCCATGAAAGTTGCATTATTATTATTATGATACTAGCAAGTCTCAAATGACAACTGATGGACTTGTTCGACTGTTGTCCCAAGACAGCCAATAGAAGGCCATACTACAGCTCTGGTGGTGAAGTGATAGAGTAAATAATATAAGTTCCATACTTCAGGGTAGTCTGTCTCCTGGAGAGGTATGTGTCTCTCCCTGTCCTCTGCCGAGTGCTGAGGAGACCTCTGCTTATGGGCCGGATTTAAACGAGCATCACTTCTGTAGTTATCTGACAAAACACAAAAAGATAAATCGTCATCATTACAAACATATCAGTATCATGTCAGTATTACAAACTTGGACCCAAAACCCATGTTAAAGTGTCTCTCTTCTAGATATCCATCTACTCAGCGTAAACTGTTAATGGAATGAATGGAGCTATTAAAGGGTATGAGCCTCGTTAGCTTTGAACATTTCCCACCTGGCCCCTCAAACTTTGCCAATTCACCACCCTAAAGTTGGCATAGGCTCACCTAGCAATAGCAGCAGCTGTGTGGGCGAGATGGTCTGTCATGTGCCACGTTTACCCTGGCACAGACTCAGTTAGCATCCCATTCCCTTCCCTTTCTTGGCTAGCAAATGATATCATTGCAGTTCTTTGACTGTGCCAAATGTAGCCAAAATTCCAAGAGACGGAGTGTGTCTCGACACACTCTGTGCACACACCCTGAGCTGTGTGCAGGGAGAGCTCAGTTCCCACATTGCAGTAAGCAATACTGTGTTCATAACTGAGCAGTAAATGCAGAATGGCAGCAGTCTTTAAAGAGTGCACCATGTTTAGCCAAGCTTACCAATGAAAACACTCTCAGACTCTCTCTGGCAAGCAGCAGCATGCGTGTTCCTCTGGGGAGAAGAGACAGACACAGACAAGAACCAATAAAATATGTTGAATTGAAAAAGAGAGTGGTCCCAATAAAATATATGCTGAATTGTAAAAGAGAGTAGAGTAGTCCATTCTAAATCTATTTGCCCAGCCTGAGCATTGAAACATTACAGAACAAGGAACACAGTGAACAAAACACTTACAGGACCAAGATGCTTCTGTTGCTGCCTGATGTTTTCTGTGGAGAAAAGACAATGACGCAAATAACAAAATACAAAATGTGTGTGTGTGTGTGTGTGTGTGTGTGTGTGTGTGTGTGTGTGTGTGTGTGTGTGTGTGTGTGTGTGTGTGTGTGTGTGTGTGTGTGTGTGTGTGTGTGCGTGCGCGTGCGTGCGTGCGTGTTAGGCCACTGACCTCCCTCATCTGTCCTCATGTTCTTGATTCTTCTCTGCTGCTCACGGAGCAGAGCTTGTTGTTGAATATCCAGACTGTGCTCATCACTGGGGGGTTCGGGGTACACGTAACGCACCTCCTCGCGAGACTCGGTGTCTACACACACACACACACACACATACACACACACACACACACACACACACACACACACACAACCCTGCCTCAGTGACTGTTTCCGATCACATCACATGCACTACCACTGATGCATCAATAAAGCTTGTGTGTGCATTAGAGGTGTAGAGATGGACACACTGGTAGTGGATTTCCTCAGGCATGGCAGGTCAGTCATTGGCCACTCAATCACAAAAAAAAAGGAAATGAAAGCTAAAGCCAGGGGGCTGGCAGATCAGATCTTATGTGGAGACTGAAACGGAAAACCCAACAGTAAACGTATATGGCCGGATAGCATCTAATCGCTCCTGTCCCGGCTTTTTCAGCATCCTCTCTCCCATCCGTGCCCAGCCTGAAACAACCGCCTGGCAGTGACTCAGCAACTCTGCAGCCTGACTGCGCTGCGGCCCTGATAAGGACTGAACGGACAGAATTGATCTGATGCAGTCTGTGAGGCTCCCACACTTTGATGTGAGCCGCAACATTAGCAGGGAATATTGTACTTTTCCTTCAAGATGGTGTCTGAAATACCTGACCAAAAAATGAAAGAGAGATATAATATGCTTGAGTTGACAAGTAGCACATTTTCACAATATTATTATTATTATTATCATTAACCATATGAACCCTATTCTGGGGCTAACATTCAGCAAAAATAGCAGAACTACAAGCTGTGAGCTTGTTTTGGCGAAGAGATTTGGCGTTGTAGATTCTACACTAAATCTCTTCTTAAGGGGAAAAAAGGAGGGGGCTTAGTATAGACTCCTGGGGGCAATGAAGTATAGTAGACCTACAGTCAGAGATGGGGGCAAAAATACAGCAAACTATTTATGGATTATGTAAAAAAAAGTAAACTATCTAGTAAACTAAAAAGTAAACTATCTTTAATGCATAAGGACATTTCCATGAGGCTTCATTCACTAGTTGAGGCAAGGTGACATTAAGTCTGTCAAAAGACACGCCCTACTCTGGCTCTCATGTTCTGAGGGTGGGTAAGCCAATCAGAGTCGGAGTAGAAGTTACACCTCATATTGTGTTTTTTTGTTTTATTCCACAGTATACATCTGTGTAAAATGTTTAAAATGTGTCAATTTGCGAATAAAATGACATAATAAAATATGTATTTTATGTATTTAAACAAGACGAGACCTGGTTCTGCCAGACCCAGAATGAAGTCCTAATATGTAACACACCTACAAATGATGTCATGAATAGTTCATGACGAAAGAGGGACAGACTTTTTTGGCTGGGGCCGGGGGACAAAGTGACATACCATGTATGGAGAAAACAGATACAAAGCCTCATGTAAGCCCGACCCCTTGGGTCTGGCAAATAGAGAATCTGAAAGTGTCTTGATACAAATTACATCTAATTTGTTTCCATCCAAGCCAAATACAAATTACAAAATACAAGTATTTGAAATACGTATTTAAAATACTGCCCATCTCTGCCTACACTACAGTAGGGTTCAAGTGGTTAAAATCATGGTCATTCTCTGTGCAAACACATTACCTCCTTCCTTTGCATTGTATTCTGTTACAACTGGCGGTCATTTTTATTGTTCCCCACATTTTGCTATAGTTTTGGAAGTTGCACGTTTCTCTCTACAGCCTTGTATTATTAAGCCAGTCTGGGAAACGGTCCAATGCCATTTCCTTTGTTGCTGCCTTGTGGCTGTGTGTACAGGGCCAAACTGTGTGTCACTGATGGAGGAGCTTTATGATGAGCCACCCATGACCTCATGAGATTAATGTCACTGTGTGGAGAGACAGAGGCTTGATGAGGGGGGTGGGGGGTCCCGGGGGTGGAGGGATGGGGTGCCTGGTGACCATACTGTATGCTCCTTGTGTGAGTGAGGGCCCGAGTTCAAATCCAATCATGTTATGTCTCGGGTGTCTTTCTCTGCCCTAAGTTTCCTGTGTGTCTCTACACTACAGTCTACAGCTACACTCTCCTATCTAAAATAAACAAGACTGACATGAAATGTCATTTACAGCTTGGCTACCAATATAAAGAAAACAAGTGCATCTGTGTCTATACTGTCTTACGGAAAAAAACAACGTCCCTGTCCTCAAACCAACATCACATTTGAGATCCATGAGTTGAGTTAAAAATGGGGTTGAGTTTAGCTCAAATGTGGAGGACTAGAGCAGGCGCGTTAGGGTTTCATACATAGAAGGACGTGCAGTAGCGTTTTAAAGTACAGTTTCTTCTTAATATGAACACATTGCTGTATTGTTAACAATGCATTTATAACTCTCTGAAACCACCTAATGAATGTAGCTACTGACTTGCTTGTTGAAGCACTATGCTACAAACACAAAGCCTATAGAAAGTCCTATAAAATCTTCAGCATTGAAATGCAATCGAATCAACAAAAAGCACTGCCATTGTGATTTTCATTTATTTCTTCTTGGGCTGAAGATCAATCCAGCTGCATTAAAAGCCTTTCACAGGCACAATACGGCGGTGTTTAACTTAATAATTACGGCTAGATAAGACATAATAATGTCCCTATCTAGCTGTAATGTCAGGTATGCATCACCATTATGATTCAGATTCATTTTATTGTCACTTAGATGCACTGTTTAGGTACATACGTGTGAAAAACTTACGCTCGGAAGCTCCAATGCAATAAAACATGATAAAACAACCTAAAAACACTCAATAAACAATAAACACAGGGCAAGAATATCAGTCAAAGAAAGTGCATAGTGCAGAGTATGCACTTTATTATCATCGATTGCCCCGGGTAAATTTGTCATTTCAGTCAATACGTTTTTATACATCCACTGTTGAGAGTGTTTATTGTGAGTGGTTTCCCCAAGCAAATCTACTTCGTTTACTGTCCTCCACTGTATGGAAGGAGGTGGTTCTATTTTGTGATGTCATGCATATAGTGGCATCACAGACATATACATAATCCTGTAAAACAGGATCAGTCATAACCTGAGACCGTTTCTATTTAGTTTATCAGCTCCTTTCTGACGAACCTGAGGGGAGTTGATGAGTTAAAACTCTCTCAGTGCCAATGAAATAAAAAAATTATTGCGAACTGTGCCAGCAATTTTTTTTTTTTCAAAGTAAAAAAAAAGTGCTTAGGAAGCGAGATACAGCCTTTTTCAGTTATAAGTTAAACAAAGAGTGGATGGAGCTGCAAATCTTCAGATAATGATATCTTGGGTTCTGAACATTTTTTTCAAAATTGTATTGTATTGATAGACAATAGCCAGAATGGGTGCCACAGTAAAAAATACTCCTCTATGAAAATATTTATGTCACGGTACATTTCACAGAAACAAATATGTGACTTTACCTCTGTATTTCAGCTGGTTGAACTCCCTGAGGTTTTGTGTGTTTACATGTGCATGGCCAGAGTGGGCTCTCCTGGTTGCCCCCTGGGCAGCACGCATCCGCGCCAACTCAAACATGTCCACCTTTGGACGGCCTCTTCGCCTGGGAAAAACGAAACGGTAAGAGACTGTATATGGTCGTGTCTATAATGCATTATAAGCTTCACTTACTTTATTTGTTTATTTACGTGGGAAGTGCACATTAACGAACATTCAATACATGTACAAGCATTCAATCAATTGAACACAATTGTTTTATTGGATCTTGTTTAGTCGATACACTTATTTGTTTTAGCTCTTGCTCATTTGATTTTGCTATTGTATCATCTGTTTAAGAAAGTAGGTTGCTGATATATTGCACTTTTACCTTAGCGCTAGGTATACTCTTAGTTGCTTGTTTTAGCAGAAAATGCACTTAGGACTACTGGTGATTAGTAGTTTCGTTCCCTACCTATGTTGAATGCACTTATTGTAAGTCGCTTTGGATAAAAGCGTCTGCTAAATGACTGTAATATAATGTAATGTAATGAACATGATCTCATGTAAACATGCCGGATTTAGCTAGAAGCTCATTTCCATCCGTAGTCTCACAAGCGCATTTATAATGCATTATAATACTTATTAACACTTGTTATAAATGTTTATAATTATGCATTATGCACAACCTATAACAAGGTTTATGAAGTATTATAAGTGCTGGTCATAATGCATTATAAGCTCAGCGGAACAGCTCATAATAACTACCAGGTAACACTAAAAGTTGTGTCTATAATGCATTATAATCACATTTATAATGCATTTATAATGCACTTATAAGGCTTCATAACACTCGCTATAAATGTTTATAATTATGCATAACAACTTATAACAAAGACACTTTATAACTGACTGAGTTATAGGGTAGTTATAATGTGCTCTTCCGCTGAACGTATAATGCATAATGACCAGCACATTGTGCTTTATAAGCGCATTATGATGCCTTATGAATACACATTATAATGCAAAATGGGTGTCAACGTCTACGGTCCAGTAACATTGATGGTCTGATGAGTCACAGTAGACCACACCCAGTGCTTGCTACGGCATACACAATAAAATCCTCAGTGTTCATTTAACTGCAAGCGGGTCAAAATTGATCGAAAACTCCATTTGGGATTTTATTTTAATGCTGTGCATGCCCTGGTGAGCCTGAATGAGTTTCATTCAAGAAGGAATTAAGAATCTATTGATGAAGCTAGTGGTAAAATCACAGAAAAGCCACAACACCGGGCATGTGGAGGTCAATCACATCCCTGTGGTTTTCTCAGTCATACAGCGTGGAGGTTTCTGCCGAAGCAGTTTACTCTGAAACCACAGGGAAGCCCTGAGGCTGGCACCGGTTCAAAGGCATTTCTTCACTGACTTGTAGTCGACCTGTTTGTATGCAAGCAGGCCGTGTTTTTGTTACGCGCATGGTTGACATCAGGAATCTCATAATTATATTCCATAGGCCTGTAAGGTGACTCTGCCATGAAGGTACAGTAATGCACTAAACCCGAGTCCCTGAAGCAAGCAAGTCAGAGCAGATATTATGGGAAGATAGCCTGGGTCATATTAGTATATTCATTAGCGAAAAACCCTTTCAGGCAGCAATAGAAAATTTCCCAAAACTCCCATTCAAGTAGACCAGAACCAGCTCTGTGCGTCTCTGCCTAATGAGCAAGACCTTGGGCCGTATTCACTGAACTGAGACCAGCTAAGGCTAATTGAAAATGTAAGTATATCTCTTCCTGTTCTTTAAACAGGAAGCATATGATAAAAGATTCTCCCTCTTCTGGAAAAGTCACGCAAGGGGAGTAGTGAAAGTTGTGCTTACCTGGTGGGAGGAGGTGTGTCCGTCTCCTCGCCATCTGTCTGACCCAGCTGAACCTCCAGTCGTCTGTGCTCACTCCTCAGGTGCTTGCGCAAGGTCGACAACTCACCGAGTACCCCCCGCTGGTCCTCTGATGGAGGGTAGGAAGAAGGGAAGCGACAAAAGAACAGAAATGTTAGTCTAGTAGTGGCTAAATAGTGGCTTCACATTTTCTGTCCTCTACACTCAAGATTTCCCTACTGTCTGAGAGCAATAGCTCCCCACTTTAGTGGTTGAAGCATGCATGGAAACGTCCATTTCCACTGGAGTGTGCAACCACACTCGTAGACGGTCTCACCTTTGGCTCTGAGTTGGTTTCTCCTGGCAGGAACAGGTGGAGAGGGCGGCACCGACGATGTAGACAGCTCCTGAGACATTTATATGTATTTATAATCATTACAGATTATTATGAGGATTGTGAGAGAACGAAATGAGTGTTTAAAAAATAAAATAATTTAATTGTGTAGAATACAAGAATGAGAGTGAGCTCACACGCAAACGTATTTGTGAGGTTGGATTGTTTTTTGGTTTTTTTCTGTGTTGCAGTAACTTACAGACATAGGCCTAGAGGACAGCTGGCTGATGGCAGAGGGGGGCCTGGAGGCCTGGTGCTTCTTCTGCAGAGCTGGGACAGGAGGAGAAGGCTCCCTCCGCAGCTACATGGTAGGGAGAGCCATCTTGATTGTCAGAAACGTTGAAAGGGAAACGAAGAAGCTGCCGGTAACGGGCTTCAGAATCACTCACCTGCGCCAGCCTCTCCCGTTTCTCCTCGTTCTCACACTGCAGTCTCAGCACCTCCTTCTGCCTCTCTTCCTTCTGTCTCTCTTCCTCCTCCCTCGTCCTCTTCTCCTCCTCCCCTTGATGCTCGTCTGCTTGACGCATCATCGTTTTGTTGGTCTGTTTTCGCTACAGAGAGAGAGAGAGGACACAGAAAGAGAGGGAACCATCACTGCTGTAGGAGCTGTGCTGAGAGATGAAGTGAACTGAACCATGAAGCCGTTCTCCTCAGTTCCTTCTAAGAACTTGTGGAAATGCTACCTCCCCCCTCGTCTGATCTCCTCCTCCAGACAAAATATCATACTCCTCTGGCGCCAGTCTGGATGGAGAAACTCCTCACCTCCATCTTCTTCTTCCTGTTCTCCTGCTCTGCCTCGTACTCCCGCAGCATGCGGGCTCTGTCTTCCGCCAGCCTCCTGTCCTCCCTCTCCTCGTCTGCCTGGATGCGCTCCCTCTCCTCCACCTGCTTTCGCCTCTTCTCTTCTATCTGTCCACAGCGACACACACAAATACAATTAACCTGTGTTTTAGTTGATATCTCCCTCACCCACATGTCAAACCAGAGGCCAGTTCATATCGATGGATGAGGCTCAGTTATCCACTTAAACCCTGTATACTTTGTTGACCTGGGTCCCCCAGGGCTCTATAGTTGGTCCTCTACTTGTTTTTCCTTCTACACCAATCCCTGAACGTTCGCCCCAGAATAGGGACGCAAGGGTCCAAGAGTTTATCTCTACCTGCTGCTTCAGGAAGTCCTTGTAAGTGCCCTGCTCGTGGAGCTGCTGTGGCGTGGGTTGAGCATTGAACACGTTACCACGGGCAAACGGAGATGGACGGCCTGCTGAAGACGAACCAAAGCAGAGTGAAACAGAAATTCAACCACTGGCGATGAAGAGTAATGTACTGCAGCACTATTGACCATACTCACACGGTGGCCATTTTGCTCTTTAATACGTCATACCCAGCAAATTGGCCGACGTGTGAATATGGTCAGACACACACACAAACACGTGCATAGTGATGGACGTTATGGACACCAAGAAGAAAGAACAGTGATGACAACCTGATATCTGATAGGAGGGAGCCCTGTCCTCAACTCGAGGAGTGTGAACGTTCCTCGCCACAGGGCCGTCTGGCTCTCTCCTGTCCCGGGACTGAGGGTTCATGTACGCTGTCTCGTTGATCTTGTGCATTTGTTTCAGGTCACCTGAGGGCATTGGAGACTCTTTTTTTTACTACCTTCAGAGAATCGTTCTGGTGACGTCTTTAGGTGACAGCACCGTCACATGAAAGTGAAGTATAAAATGTGGCGTCAATATGAGTGCACTTTAGGAGATGGCAAAAAAAGAGAACATTATAGCAAACACACTGATGAGGTTTCCTCTGTGGTCCTTAATAGGAGCGCCGCCTCCGCCTCTCCCCCAGGGGTCGTACGCCTTCATCTCGGCCTCAATCTTGGCGTCTTGCCGCTCTCTCTCCTGTCTATCTCTCATTCTGCGCTCCTCGCTGTCTTTAATCTGGGAAGCAAATTGAAGATATAGGCGTCTCGCTTCAGAACACTTAGAGTACCTAAACCAACTCGCTAACCTGAAACCATAGCTTTTAACCCAATAAAACCGGGAACGCATCTGTGTCATTTTAGATTTGAGCTATATAGCAACAAATTTAGAACAATTTAGAACAGTGGTTTAGAACAGTGGTTCTCAAAAATTGCAGATATAAAAGCTCACAGCGCGTCATTTCGTGCCACGCTGCGAGCTTGTACATCTGCTATTTTAGAATTTTTGAATAATTCACAATTCACAAATCTTCTCATCTGGGGGTCCCTGGCACAAAACATTTTCAGATGGGGGTCGGCAGCCAACACGTATCATTTTGGGGGTCCTTGGTGACTACTGATTTAGAAGGCATTTGTAAACTCGGCCTCAGGTCTTAATGGGTTAAGTAAGGACAGCACTACCCCCCCCCCCCTTCAAATCTACTAAATGCTAATGTTCCAGCCATGCAGAATAGATGTGATTGTGTACCTGCTTTCTAAGTTCTTCTTGGTACGTCTGAGCCTTCTCTCTGGTGTGCTTGGTTTTCTCCCCAGGCAGCAGCACCCCATTAGACAGGGAAGATGCTTCATGCTGGATGGTTGCTCTAAAGACAGATATAAAGTCTCATTTATACTTAGTTGCGTGCTGGTGTCGTGCTCAGTAAATAGCAAATCTACAAGCTCACCACACGTCACGAATGTGACGCGTGGTGAGCTTGTATATCTGCTATTTACTGCATGCAACACTAGCATGCAACTAAGTATAAATGAGACTTAATGCAGCTGTAATAAGTCATGGTACATGTTTGTGTACAGCAGTGAACACAACATGCTAATGTTAGGTCTGGTCGCCCCCTACTGGCAGAAAGACAGAACTGGGGAGGGGAAAGCAGTCAGGGCCTTTCTGTTTAGGCGTTTTTGTATTTGCAATGGCATGCAAGTGTGTGCATTTAGCATTGTTATCTAAATGAATCCAATTCAATATGAGTCTATTAAGTTCAGGTAGGGAAACAGACACTGACCCATGGCTGTCATTTATAGGTCCATGGGGTGGTGCCATTCCTCCAACAGGTGTTCCTCCTAATGGGAGATGAGTAGAAAATACAAAAGAAACCACTTAAAAAAACACTTAGCATCCCTATTCTGGGGCAAACATTCTGCAGAAATTGCAGATCTGTTGTGAGCTTGTAGATCTGCTATTTTTTGACGAAGGGATTTGATGTAGAGGGGAAAAAGCAGCGGACCTAGTATACAGTGGTGGAAAAAATACTCATATTGTTTATTAAAAATGTACTTGAGTAAAGGTAGAAAGTATTCATTATGCAGAATGTCAATTTGTCAAGTTTTCAAATGTTTAAAATGTATAAAAATCTTTTGAAAATAGCAGATCTACAAGCTCACAATGCGTCGCATCGTGGCGCATTGTGAGCTTGTTGATCGGCTATTTTCAAATGGCCGAATTGTACATAGGGCTGAAGTGGTTGTTTTGTAATAATAATCAAAATCTACAAAGTAACTAATAACTCAAGTTTTCAAATAATTGTAGGGGAGTAAAAGTACAATATTTGCCTCTGAGCTGTAGTGGAGTAGAAGTAAAAGTACTGAAAATTGGAAATACTCCAGTAAAGTAAAAGTACCTCAAAATCGTACTTAAGTACAGTACTTGAATACGTGTACTTAGTTGGATGCTCAGCTGCATTTTTGCTCATTGAGCTTGATTCTGGCAAAAAAAAATGGGGAATGAAAATAAATGCAACCAAATGGTGGAAGCCCGATTCTTCAGCATCTGCATATCCACTTAAACCAGTCAAATCAGTGCTGTGGTCAAATGAGATTCATGAATGGCTGTGCCAAAATCCTCTTGGCCATCGATCGGGGTGAAATAGTGGCTTGATGATAAATGGTAATAGGTCTCTATGGAAGGATCTGAGGGGGTTATTTAAAGCCCACTGGATTACTCCCATCTGTACATTAAATTACCACACACTACAAAGTCAATGTGAAAGCACTGAATCATCAGAAAAAGCATTTCCTAGGAAAGAAGTAGTGCACTGTGTATATGAATATATGATGCCTGTTGTGCAAATCAATAAATCAATCAATGACAGTATGACAAATCTGTCTCATTTAAACACAGTTACTATGGTCCAACATCCTTCCATGCCCAGAGTTTAATTGTTTTGGCTGAAACGGGACATGAATGTCAAATATTTAGCCAATCTTTAGCTAAGTTACAGTGTGTGCAATTTATGGCCAAAACAAATTACCAAGTGGTGTTCAGTGGTGAAGCCCCAAATGTTATACAGGCTGGCTGCTTGTGCACATGCAGGCCTATGTCCTCTAGCCTCATTTGACCAAATGGAAATAATGATCTGTATAAATACTTCAATAAATAAACAAGAGTGCTTCACAAGAACAATGATGGTGTAACTAACTTTTCCCCCTTTTTTTTTACATAGATTACAACCAAACTTCCATGCTCTTTATAAGTTTCAGTGTTACTGCGCCACTTTCATGGCCAAATGTGGTTCTGTTTCATGATGCATGTAGTGGCATGAGATGCGACTGGTTTACTTTTAAGGGTCAGGTATACCTGTACATACATACATACATACATACATACAGCCAGTCATACAAACAAAACCTGTCTATTGGCTTGGTCAATGGTCACACCCTAAAAGAGGGTGTGATATTACAGCATATACTGTACGTATACTGACTGTAGGGCATGTATGGATCCAGTGGATTTCTTGCTCCATAGTAGTAATAGGCCTCATCATAAGGAGTCCTGTATGCATCCGTTAGAGTGGGCGGCCTGGGAGGAGGAATATTGGCAAGTCTGAAAACCAAAAATACAAAACAATGCATAAACAAACTTTCTACAAAAGCAGACACCTAAATCAATAGATCATCAATTGATAGCTATAACTATAAAGCCAATGAATGGGGAAATCAAGATACCTTGGCGCTACCATCTCTCCTAATGTGTTTGAGAGGCTCCTGTGGAAGTCTTCATTAAAAGAGGACAGTCCAGGGACCCCCAGTCCCACCCCCATCCCTGAACCCGCCGCTGTCCTTCCAGTGTTGTGACCGAGGGCTATGCTGTAGTCCAGGGCTGAAGAGGGGAAGGTCACAGGAGGTTTGTCTGGGGGACCCGAGCCCACTGGTGGCTTGTCGTCCTGGGTTCTTGCCGTGGTCCCCAAGGCGTCCATGCCTACCCCTGGCCTATAGGGAACATCCCGTCTCCAGCCCGTATACTCACGGTTGACTGCCCCAAACTGCTTTAAGCGGTCAGGCTAGATGAACACAATATGCAGAAAATAGAATAAAAATCACACCCAGTGTGAAGTGGGCGGTGTCTTGCTAGCTAATCACACTTAAAAGAATAATGTGTTTTTTTAATACCCTTTCCACCCACAATGTGTGATTCACTTTAAAAAAAACATAAATGTGTTTTTTTTAAGTGCATAGTCCTATTTATAGGGCTATGCACATGTGTCATGTTTCACTAGCCAATCACAGTCCTGAATAGACTGTGATTGGCCAATCACGGTGCAGGGTTAGGGGGGTACACTGGTGGCCAATCACAGTGCAGGATTGGGGGGTGCAAATATCCAAACTCACATATAGGGGCGGTTTCACCGCCCAAAAATATGTTTCTAATGAAAACAGAAATGTACACATGAGTACAAATTGCTCTGCAAGGTGCCATGTCATCAATAGAATACTATCAACTGAATTATGATCTTGCAAAAAAACTATTTGTAACAAGTGTTGACTGAGTACAGCTATTGTCATAGGCCAAGGCTTATATGAAAATAATGAAAACACAAAACAGCTCAGAAATAAAATGGTAAACACACAAAGAGGCCAAACACGTGTCTGAAAAGGTTATGATATCATATCATAACGTGACATGAAGTGATGCAACAAAATGTATCTTCCACTGAATCAAATGCAACAGCAAAATGAATGAATGATACACAACAAGAAGGGATTTTTAGTGCTTTGCACTCTGCTTTGCTTTACCTTCTTCTCAGGGTCTACAGCCCCAGTGGCAGCAACTCTCAAGTCAAGTTCCTTTTCCCTGGGGGGGAGGGAAGCAAAACAAAACAAAACAAAACAAAACAAAACAAATAATTGAGTAGACAGTGTTTAAAAACACTGTCTAATCCCTCTGAAACTAAAGCAGAATCTAAAGTATATGAGGTATGATATATATTCAACTCTTCACAATACAAGACCATTTCGGGGAGGACAAATGGCTGATCAAATCAGTGCAGGTTAGGAGAAAGAATACAGGCTGATTCAGGGTTCTCAGAATCCCCTCACGTCTTCTATCTCGTTGAACTGATGTCACCTTGTGTATGCTGATACTCACATCCTTTTGTTTCTTTGCCCTTCAGCCATTTGTTCCAGCAGCTCCTGCCTGTAGCGCTCCTTTCTCATCTGAGAGGCCGAATTCCTTTCCGTTGCCCCTGCATCATAGCACAAAACCAAAAGATTCTAGCATGTTGTTGCAGAGAAGGTATGAAGAAGATGCATCTGTAATTTATGAGAGTAGGTCCTACCGATCAGGAGTCCGGTGGTGAATTCAGCGGTGTCCTTGTTGGCAGCAGACCTGGATCTCTCTGTGGTCCTCATGCTGTCGGGCATTTGTGCGCTGTTACACACAAATAGACAATAGTCAAGAGTCTGAGACGGTCCAATCCGCTTGGCAAATCAATGACAGCATGCTCTATGAAGCTAGCAGGTTATCAGTCAGTTTCCCCTTGAGCCACCATAAGCCTTGTGCACCAGCGCTTCACATCACACACCATCACAAATCACAGTCTTCCCCCCCCCACCCCCCCAGAGCCTTCCACCCAGTGGCCTAGAAACAGGGAGGAGAGAGCCTCCAACTCAAATCGATGCAGCTCTTCTGATGGAACCGTGGTGAGTAATTGTCTACTTGGAGCTGACCCAAGGCGTACTCTCAATCAGAGAGAACAGTCCTCCATATTAAAAGCTTATTGATGAGGCGGCTCAATTTGCAGGCAAACTAATTGCATAAATCGGAAACAAAGATACAATATAATCAGGTACGAAAACAAAGTGCTCAAAGGCACTAAATGCATGACTGCTATTAAGAGTAATTATGTTGTCTTATTATTTCCCTGTTTTTGGCTCCATTCAATCAATACTGCCTTAATCAATAGAGAAGACTGACGTGTTTTCCCTTCAAAGGAATGCTAATCCCATTTGCTTAATAGCGGGGTGACCAGTACAGTACTATACATGGGGTTTGTTCTTGCTGACTGTGACTTCCTAATCCTGTCTTCGTTGTCCTCCTCACAAACACCAGGCGGGACATCCACTTCCTTTGTGTCTGGAAGAACTCTGACACAGAAAGACAAAGCAGATGAAAGCAATATGATTAACACATGTGATAATATGACCCTAGCCTAGCAGGAGGGTGGCTGTCAAAAAAGAAACACTAGGATTACACCTCACCTGTCAGCTCTGTGCTGCTGGATTCTCACTGTGTGTCCAGGCTCTCTGATGTTTCCGTTTTGCGCTCTCTGGTGATTCAACTCCAGCTCCTCATCCTCCTCATCTGTGTTCCGCCCCGCCTCTGAGCTATAGTCCACCCTGAGCCCTCTGAGCCTCCTTGGCTTGCCCTCCCAGACCTCCCGGGGATTGTTCAGTCTGTGAATTTGCCACTGCCTTCGCCTCTGAGGGTTCTGTGTTCCCGTTCCAGTCCCTGCAGCCTTGGTCTGAGTGATTGCATCCCTTGTACATGGGAGCTGCTCCTCGTGTGTTGGCTGTAGTGCGCTTGGCTGGACCTCAGTAATCGGCAGCAGAGGAATTGGAGAAGAAGAGCTTGGGGCGTCCAACACCTGAACCTGTAGAGATATGAAAGTACAGAGCGATGGTGGAGCATATTGAATATGGAACACAAACCTATGAAAAACAGGAAGACTTTTTTTACTTCTACCTGAGAGGCAACAGGGGATGTTTGTCTTAAACGTCTCAGTCCAGCTTGTCTCTTGAGGAGGAGGTTGTATTCCGTATTTCTCTCTTCTCTCAGTTGCTCCTAGTGACAGAACATAAATTCAAAGCTGTCTGTCTCTGGGGTTCCTCGTGACTCAGTGGATGACTCACGTGCACACAGTATATAGTACATTGACATTCACAATACTGAGTGTTTGAAAGTGACGCATATCTTTCTTTATCCACTGAATTCTTAATGAAGCAGAAACATAAGTAAAAACTGATTTAAAAAGAGCAATACATCACCACTCACAATTTGAGAAAACATGACAATCAAAGTGACAACAAAAAACAGCAATATTCAGCACCTTATTCTACTGTCCATACCTGTCACACAGTATTATTTTAGATCCATTCATGACTCCATCAAGCCAATGATATGTCTTACAATTTAACAACATTTGGTTAGCTACGCCAACTTGCCTGTCTTTCTTTAGCAAATGTAAACTAAAGCAGTTGCTATGTGACACAAGGAAATGCAATAAACTTTTGACATCAGCTCAAGCTGAGGTATGCCATATCACTAAAGGGTGGAACACTGATGGCCATGGAAACCACGTGTTTACTCATGCACGCACAACACAGTCAAAACACACACACAGGCACTTATACACACATCATTTCATAATTGTGTTTTTGGTGTTTTATAATATAAGTGATTAAAGGGAAAGACCACTCATTTTCAACATTGAACTATGCCTTTAATACACCTTAGAGCTGTTGTGTGGAAATAAGAAAAAAGTCCCCCCCCCCCCCTTCTGTGTTGCCTAGAAAAGGATAATTGATTGAGGTCACGTGATCAGTGACATACACACCCTGCGTATGTCACTGATCACATGACCTCAATCAATTATCCAGTTCTAGGCAACATAGAGGGGGGGGGGCTTTTTTCTTATTACCACACAACAACTCTAAGGTGTATTAAAGACATAGTTCAATGTTGAAAATGAGTGGTCTTCCCATTTAAGATAAAACACACACACACACACACACACACACACACACACACACACACACACACACACACACACACACACACACACACACACACACACACACACACACACACACACACACACACACACACACACACACACACACACACACACACACACACACACACACCTACCTTAGCAAATCTTCTCTCATCAATAGGTAGGGAGAGACTCCGAGGCTGTGGGCCAGGCGCTCCACTTTTTAGAACTTCTTTCTGAAAGAGGAATATTAAAATAAGTAACATAGTCATGGATGTGTGAGACCTTACCGTAATTATCATTCAATGTTGTAATCTAATACATTAATTATGAAGTAAAAATGTACATGGTCAAATTCTAAACTATTAATAGGGTATTAATCATACCCTGCGTGATTGCTTAAACTGACCTTTGTAACATAACATCTGAAGTCCTGACGGAGTTCTTCTTGGAGTCTGTGCTTCTTCCTTTCATATTCTGCTCCCAGTTGTGAAATTAGGCCACAACCTGATAGAAAAAAACAATTGAACAAAATTAGCTCACATTATACCAAAAAGGTGGCATCTGATTAATATGACAGACATGTGTACCACACCTCTGCCTCCTGTTGAAGCTGAAAGAGATGCAGCTGCTGTGTGCCTTGTGTCTTCAGCCCTCGTCTACAATGGATACAAATACATGATGATGCTAATATTATACAATAATTGATTTAATATTTTCTAATAACAAAAAGGATGTCATCAAAGTGATTAATGGTGCCAGCCAGGACAAAAGCCTCTTCTTGAATGCCAGTAAAACCAAAGAGACGATTGTGGATTTCTGCACACAATGTCAGAGGACCTGCAATCCACTCATGGTGATAAACGGGACACCAGCAGAGAGGGTGAGTAGTTTCAAGTACCACGGTGTACATCACTGTGGACAGCGTCTCCCCACCTGTGCCACCTCAGAAAGCTGAGACGATTCGAAGTCTCACAGAACACCCTGAAATCCTTCTATACTCATCTATAACTCAGAGCGTTCTGATGATGGGGGCTCTGGTACATCTCCTGCACATAATTTACACGTCTGGACTGTGTCTCTCTGCTTAGAATGACTACAGCTCAGCATTTTAAACTATATACCTTGGCCAGCCTTCTGCTGCAAGTGTGTATATTATGTAGACTAGTGGTTCTCAAAGTGGATTCCAGGGACTCTCCGGGTTCCTTTAGGGGGGTCCAAATGGACCCTTACAAGTCTGTAACTCTGACAGTGTACAAATGGAACCAAATGGACCCTAACGGGTCCATTTGGTTCCATTTGTACACTGTCAGAGTCAAGGGGAGACCTTGTAATGTAAAAGTTTGAGAACAATTGCTATAGTGTAGACAATCCTAAAGTGTCTGTACAATGATCGTTTTTGCACACCCTGTAAATTACACACTTGATATTTATTTACAGGGCAGGTGTTTGTTACAGGGCAGGTGTTTAGCATATGTCACACCAACATATCACACACACACACACACACACACACACACACACACACACACACACACACACACACACACACACACACACACACACACACACACACACACACACACACACACACACACACACACACACACAAATCTCTTGAATCTTGAATAAAACTATACATAGTAGTAGTACCTTGATCTCCAGATATGGTGGGTCACTGTACTGTAATGCATTTACTTCACGTTCCTCCAAAACGTCCATCTTCATCCATGCTGTTATTATTCAATCATTAAATAATCAAAGCAAAAGATATGGCTTGCAGATACCCAGTGTTAACCATGGCTGTGTTGTTAAAAGGGATACTGGATAGAATGATAGCTACATGGCTGAATTATTTGGTGTTTGGTTTAGAGGAGCCAACACGACACTCCGAGCATCAGCACGTTGCTAAGGGCAACCACAACACCAACCAAGTATCGCGAGGCCAGCACTCAAATCTCGCTGTACGAATGGCAGAGAGAGAGAGAGAGAGAGAGAGAGAGAGAGAGAGAGAGACCAGACCAGACCAGACCAGACCACATACACAATACATAATAAAAACTAATGTGTTACTCGACAGTCTACACAGATGGTAATTTTGCAAAGTTAACGAGTAATATGCACTATACTTTGAAAGTAATTTTCAAATGTTCTAATTAAAACCTTTCACGATGATCATTGTCTTTCTACAAACAGCCACTAGATGTCAGTGTTGTTCCTGTTTGTTCTTTGCGCTCTACTTCGGACTAAACCATACTTTTATTGGGGGTGTTCTGTTTCCAACTAACCGTTAAAATAGTCTAAAAGAATATCATATTGTTGAAAGAGAATTTCTCAAATAAATTAATCAAATGTAACAAACGTTGGATGTTAGATTTTTCCAGAGAGGTACAATTGGACATTTCCATACCTATAAGGCAACATAAACATCCATACCGCCCATGGTTGGTTGGTATGGTATTATCCACTGTCATCAGTGTTGCCATGTCTGCTTACTATAAGCGACTTTGGGCTTGTTCTTCCTGTAAAGTTGCTTGTAAATATTGGTAGTTGTGGGTTGTGTTTTTTTGGGCTTGTTCCTTAAATGAAGTTGCTTATTTAGGGCATGTTCCCTAAATGTTGTTTAAACCAAGTTCTCAAACATTTTCATGTCAAGGACCCCCAAATGTATTTGTGCCAGAGACCAGTTGTTAAAATATTCCAAAATGTTCCAATTTTTTCCTCGATATATATATATTTTTTGCAGATCTATAAGCTTGTAGAGCTTGTGAGCTTGTAGATTGGCTATTTTTAAATAGCCAATTTTTAAATAGCCAATTTTTAAATAGCCAATGCTTGGTTAAATGGTTTAAAGTGCTCATGTGGCCAATAGTTGCTTCTTTTTTTGGGGGGCTTGTTTTCATATACCTGGTTGCTTATTTCTCTCGCAAAATCTGGCAACACTGACTGTCATGGCTCCCTGAACCAGTGTATATTTGACTCTGTTGTTATGCTAGATATTGACATCTCGAGAACATTTAATAACCAACTTAAATCTAGCGGTCTAGGGGTTTTACGAGTGATATAGTTGTATTATTGTGTTTTATTATCAGCATGGCAGGGTCCAGTGTGGCTCAGAAGACATGGGAGATGTCCAACAGCATGAGTGAGGTCCAGATGGTTGATGAGATCTACAAATATGACAAAAAGCAGCAGCAAGAGATCCTCGCAGCAAAGCCCTGGACAAAGGAGTGAGTATTATTAACATGTGATTCAACGGAGAGATGTTTCCCCTCTTATTTACAATATGGACTGTATGGATCCTTGCTTGTTTTGTAACGTGGTCATGGCAGCTTAGCTAGCATGCTACATGCTACAGCTACCACTCTTCAACAGTGTAAAGCAAAAACTTTTTCATGTCAAGGACCCCCAAATTGACACTTATTAGCCCGTGGACCCCCAATTGAAAATTGATTTTTGCGGCTCTAGCAGTGATTCTCAACCATTTTAATTTCAAGGACCACCAGTTTGACATGCATTAGGGCTACAGACCCCCATTTAATGGCATTTCTATCTCTTGGACCCCAATTTATATTGTAAAATCTATGTCAATTTAACACTGAGAGTGTACTAATGGAACCAAATGGACCCGTTTATGGTCCATTTGGTTTAATTTGTACACTCTCAGAGTTACAGACCCATGAGGGTCCATTTGGTGCCTAACCTATCATTTAGCTGGGGACCCCCTGGAACTCCCTCAAGGACCCCTGGGGGTCCCCGGACCCCACTTTGAGAACCAATGGTGTAAAGTAACTAGTACATGTACTCAAGTACTGCGCTTGTTAAGTACAATGTTGAGGTATTTTTTACTTCATGGGAGTACTTCCAACCAATTTCTACTCCACTACACCTTAGAGGAATATATTGTGTTTTTACTCCACTACAATTATTTGAAAACTAGTTAGTTACTTTGCAGATTTGGATTTTTATTGCAAAGCATACATATATAGCTACTTCAACACTTTATATACTTCGGCTATTTGAAAATAGCTGATCTACAAGCTCATCACGCATTGCGATGAGACGCATTTTGAGCTTGTAGATCTGCTATTTTCAAGAGATTTCTATACATTTTTGAAACCTTGTGAAATGGGACATTCTGCCTAACTTTAACTTTTAGTACTTTAATAATATTTTGATGCCAACACTTTTGTACTTTTAGTCAAGTACATTTTGAATACCAGACTTTTACTTGTAAGAGAGTATTTCTACCTTGTGGTATGGTAAAATGTGAGTACTTTTTCCAACACTGCTCTTCAACAACATTGTTAAATCCCCCAGTCTGTGTTAAATAGTATAATGTTGGATGGGTTCCAAGGTATAAAAAAAAATACCCCAAAAAAAACAAGCTAATACGCTGTAAGGTTACAGGTATGTTATATATTGTAAGTGTAATCTCTAATGATTTCACATTGTTTTCATGCTTATCCACAGCCATCACTATTTCAAATACTGCAAGGTCTCAGCTTTGGCCCTGTTGAAGATGGTGATGCATGCCAGGTCAGGAGGCAACCTGGAGGTGATGGGTCTGATGCTGGGGAAGGTGGACGGTGAGACCATGAACATCATGGACAGCTTCGCCTTGCCAGTGGAAGGCACAGAGACCCGGGTGAACGCTCAGGCTGCAGCCTATGAATACATGGCTGCCTACATTGAAAATGCCAAACAGGTGAGGTCCTCCAAGGGACAGCTTGCTCTTTGGGTTTAATTGTTCAGTTAAATATACATTTCAGTTTGTCCTTTTTATTATTATTATTATTATATATTTTTTGTACTTTTGCTTTAGTATGTGGTGAAATTGATTCTTAACATGCAAGTCAACATCTAATATTAGTTTTTCAGTACCAACCAACTATAACTTGATCCATCAGGTTGGGCGTCTAGAGAACGCTATTGGCTGGTACCACAGTCACCCGGGCTACGGATGCTGGCTCTCCGGCATAGATGTCAGCACTCAGATGCTCAACCAGCAGTTTCAGGAGCCTTTCGTAGCCGTTGTGGTAAGTTCAGAAAAATATTGATCCTTTTACATTTTTAGTCAGAAGTTCAGAGTCTCGTTGTTCAGATTTCTCAATTTAGAGAGGCAAGATCTTTTCTAAGTTTTTGAGGACTGAAATTCATGCGTGAGTAACTGAGCAAGACGTAATCAGGTTTAGGCGTCCTCTCCAGGGTTGTTGATGTATGGTTGTAGCCTAGGCTTCCCTGAAGTACAGGCAAATATTTGGCTTTTGTAACCGTATATAGTATTTACACTTCACTGGTTTTTCAGAGCTTAAATGCCATGGGCATCATATAATTAAGTGTGTATTTTCAGCACACTGGCAGCCACAGTAAGGGGGGGAAGTTGCAGTGGTGGTGGTCGAGCTGTGGTCGTCTCTTGAGGTTTATATGACCCTTGACTGCCTTTTCCTGTTCTACTGTATTTTCCTCCCTGTAGATCGACCCCACTCGGACCATATCGGCAGGGAAAGTCAACCTTGGCGCCTTCAGAACCTACCCGAAGGTATCAGTATCAGCCTGATAGTCACAAATTAAGTTATGGATTTATTGTTTTCAATTACCCTATTGTATAACATTTTCTAAATGTAGTCTTTTTAATGTTATTACATATAAATCTTATAATATATTGGTTATGAGAAATAAGAAAATTGAAACGGTCAGTTTCTCTGCTTAAATCTCAGCATTTTTTTCTTTGGGTCTTTAGGGCTACAAACCTCCGGATGAAGGACCGTCAGAATATCAGACAATCCCCTTGAACAAGATTGAAGACTTCGGTGTGCACTGTAAACAGTCAGTGTTGATCATTCATCTACATTCTTACGCTAATATCTCCATTTATATATTGGAGATATTTTGACAACTATTTTAACTATTTGCAGTATTTGCAATATTTTAATGCACATCCCTTTTAATGCACTTCCTTTTTCTACTGTAAAACTGATTTTATCTTGATAATAAGTTTGCTTTTCTTTTCTTTGTTTAGGTATTATGCCTTGGAGGTAACTTACTTCAAGTCCTCCCTTGACAGAAAACTCCTGGAGCTCCTTTGGAATAAATACTGGGTCAATACCCTAAGTTCTTCAAGTCTGCTTACGGTATGTAGGCGATACAAAATTACAGTTGTGATTCTTTTAAACATAAATATTTTTGTATAAATAGTTAATCGAATTTAACTAAAAGACATTTCTGGCCCCCTGTCTTTGATGTACATATTGTTGGGACTACGGATATAAATGTGCATCCTTGCTAACTCCGACGTATTTACACTGCATTCAAATTCTACGGTTTTGTTGCTGTGTTCATGAATATATATCGCCCCGCCCAAATAAACAAATTAAGTACACATATATAAGTACATATATATAGGGTGACCATATATTTAGCCCCTCAAGCCGGGACCCTTAAGTCAATGCGCACGTTCGTCGTGCACGCGTGCACCCATTCATGCACGTCCATGCAGGCTTACATGTATACGCACCATAGGTGTTGCATACAGGCAACGACGGATTGACAAACATCAGCCTCTGCGTTGAATTCAGACACGCAATGCATTCGTTGATGTTTTCTGATTGGGTTAGTTAGGTGAACATGTTTAGCATGAAAAGAACATGATAAACCTCTACGCAATGCAACCACTGAAAACAAGTATTAATATTGTAATTCTGGTGAAAACCGTGACAATTTTGTAATGAATGTTAAAAACCAAGACATAGTGTTTTAGAGATATTTGTCAGGACTAGGGACACGCAGCTTTAAATCGGGACAATCCCGGCCAAACCGGGACGTCTGGTCACTCTACATTATAGCCTAATGATGTAGCCTTTTTCATAAAAGTCTGCCGTTTATAATATTATATCCAGCCCATTCTCAACCGGTGGGCCGCAGCCCACTGGTGGGTCTCAGAGGAATCTAAGCAGAATATTTAGTTCGATCATTGCAGCAGCTACCAGCAAAATATCAATACTTTTCAGTTCAGAATGCCCCTTATTTATCTTATATATATATAAGATTGACATTTATTTTGGTTTGTGGGTTTGACACATACCCAGGTGGGCCTTGAGTTACAAAAGATGAAGAACCCCTATGAATTGGATGTACCATAAGCGTTGTGCCAAGGGGGATACGTATTAATAAAATGTAGGGCTAACCCCAGACTGAGATGCGGAGAGATGCTGCTGTGGTTTTCCGTGGATCATCTCTCTTTTCACCAATACATTCTTGAGATTGAAAGCCCCTCATGTGAATTCCCATTGTGGATGCAGTCGCTCTGTCCGAGCTTGACTGAACAGCCTAAATGGACATCGGGCTTATCCAAACAGTCGGGCTCTTGGTGTTCACTTCTGGATGAAGATGAATTGACGGCATGTCAAGAACGGGCTGCTCTATTGGTGAAGGGCTTTGTCAGTTGCTACACTGTCACCGCATTTAAGGCCCCCGTGTCATTGTGTCGTCTTTATCTTTTGCACTGAAAACATGGCCTCACCTTAAGCAAACTTTTTTTTCGGGGGGCGAGTTCTTTTCACTGCAACTTTGCATACCAATTATGTCCAAAACCAGTTAGGCATATTTGTTACCAATCTGCAAAATCCTTTAGTCGGGATAAAACTTGTGTGTGTGTGTGTGTGACAGACCTACTTTATGCCATGATTTTGTGAATGTGCCTTTAAGATTTGTGTCCTTGTATGCTCTCCTTTATGTGGACATGAATAAATTGCTACAATGTGCACACATTCCGTTGTACCTTCAGAACTCCGACTATACTACAGGCCAGGTGTTTGACCTGTCTGAGAAGCTAGAGCAGTCAGAGGCCCAGCTGGGCAGAGGGAGCTTCATGCTGGGTCTGGACACACACGATAGGAAGTCTGAGGACAAGCTGGCCAAAGCAACAAGAGACAGGTAAAAGCTACAGTACATCACACTATGTGTGTATACTATTTTGTAAAATATATTAATTTGGGGGCAATATAAAAAGTGATTTAATAGTCAAACTGTCATCATTGCTCCCCGCTTAGATTGTACAGCTTGCTGATGAAATGATGGATGGTATTGTTTTTCATTATTGTCAGTCTGTTCATCTTTGACCTTGCACCATACATCATTAGATATTTTACTGTGTGACATATTGACTGTCTCAATTGAATTAATATGAAAGATTTAGTACATATTAAGGATAACCTAAAACCAATGTGAGTCCCGACCTATTGTTTTACTTGCTTCAAGTTCAGAAAATCTATTACTTTCATCTTAAAATGGCATTACTGCCACTATTCTTTATTTGATGTGGCCCTCTGTTGTGGAAATGAAATACTCTACAACAGCTATGCTAATCCTAATTGACATCTCAATATCTTTAAGGGCCTATTTGTTTTCTAGTTTTTCTAATTGTATTATGTTTTTTCCTGTCATGTAGTTATCAAAACTAAAATGACCCTTTTAAAGCATTTGCAGTTATGTTGTGTATCAAAAAAATATTTTAATTGTAATTTCCAAAAGCTGCTGAAAAAAAACCAAATCACATAAATTGTACTCAGAAATGTGATAGAATACTGTCTGTACTGTTAATACAGACAGCAATTTAGTATGAATTATTTTAGCACCTATTGGTTGCTTGTGGAAGTCCACTGATATCTTGTGGATGTTAAAACTGTCTTGTTTTATCGAGTCTGGTGAAACTAACCGGTACCTTTTTCCCCCCTTTGCTTGGTATTTGTTTAGCTGCAAGACGACCATAGAGGCAATACATGGTCTGATGTGTCAAGTCATCAAGGACAAACTCTTCAATCAAATCAACACTGGAAACTAAACCGGTCTACTAGCCAGTTTGAGTTCCCTCCTTGCAGTGTTGTCTTGTGCATTTCTTGCACTTACTGATGTGTGTTTTATCCATCAAGGTTAGCAGTATCTCTCATTTTTCTTTGGAGCACTTGTGTTTTAATTTTCTACCCCTATCCTTTAGTGTGAATGCTGTCATCCGAGTCAGGACACATGAAAGATTTAAAATAAAACATGGTGATTAAAAAATAAGTACACATTTTTGGAAATGTTATTTCATGATTACTAAATAAAAGCATAATGATGCTATATGAACAAGAATGATGATAATATGCAACATAAATACTGTGGCAGCAAAAAAGTTAAATCCTTTCTCTAGTGGAGAGCTATAAATTTGTTTGTTCTAAATATTGTAAAGACATTATTCCCATGGCCTGAAGCCCCATTGTATACCTTTTTTTTCATATTTATTGTCTTTGGCTAAACTCAGGGTTATTATAGTAATTTGCAGCACAGCGCAAATCTTTAACAAAGACTGGGGGTTGCATTTATGCATTTATGCACAACCTAGCCTATCACCACTCAAAGTCAGTCATTCAACTGTGGCCCGCCGTAACATTACATAATGGAACAACAAACTGAAACCCTCTGCATTGGCTCAAACATAAACACTAGCTGCCATGTGCGGGACGTCTCTACGGAACAACTCCCGGCACAGGTTGTCTCTCACTGGTACACAGTGCGGCAGGGTCGCCTGCACGTCGGGTTGCGGCGCGGCAGTGATGCAGCGCAGAAACGGGAGCTGTACACACTGGAGTCTATTCACCCGGCATGTCTGCTCTCCATCGAAGCAGACACTTGCCGAGTCTGCCTTTTCTTACACGCCGGCGCTCTGACCCGGTTTCATGTCACAGCTTTTTTTCCTGTCATGGTATTGTAATGGCTAAATGTATATTTTTGATGTCATGTATTGCAGAGGAGAGATTCCCGGCGGGACTTCAGAGATGTCTGCTTTTTCTCACGTACATGCGCCTTGGCACCAATTCTCATAATGATTTTCTTTTACCATGATTTAAGCCATGTTATAAATGGGAGGGTGAAAGAGTGGTTTAGAAATAAGAAACCTATTGGATTATCTTTAATGTAATTTAGAAATAGTTAAGGTTCTTAAATCTGCACACATGGTCTACTTAATAGCTCATATTTTTGCCAAACATTTAATAGATTACATTGGTGAGTGTGGAGAATGTATTCTGACCTAATGCTTGGTCTTCCATGGTGATTTAAGGATCAGTGTAACATACTGAACTCATTGGACATGTAAATATTATGATTATCACCAGATGGACATGTGTATGCTTAACTAAATGTGGAATAAGAAAATGTATGTAAATTCTAAACAAGTCGAAATATGGATAACTCAAAATCCATTTCTAACCTATTTTACTTTAACATTTTGCAATGTCCGCATTCAGCATATTCCCTGTTATTGGTATAAAAACTGCACAATTTACTATGGAATTCCACCTCATTTGCCGTGTTCATCAGAAATACACTAGAATAACAAACGGGGGTCATTCGATACTAATATGACTGTAACTATGAGAGCAGCAGATTGATAAGTCTTATGATTAATTGCTATTTATCTCTAGGCACCTATAAACCCCTGTAGAACTAATGACCCCCACCAAGGGGGCAGGGATATATGTGTTTACTTTGGTTCTCAAAAGAATTAGAGCAAGCATGGTGTAGTGAAGGGGTTACCCCTATCAGAAAGCAAGAGGGTTCAGAGTAAGGAGAAGGGGGGTTTGGGGGGGGCTCTACACTCAACATTTCCTCCCCGCCAAGTGCTCCTGCATGCATAAGTGGAGTCAACAAGTCACTCACTCACAGGAAACCCGGGTCTTGACATAACGTTACAATGTAAGGGTCACTTGTAGAAGTGAGCTGTGATCTTGGCATGTTACTACAAATGATACGCATTGTTACTTGGAGCAATGTGGTCCTGGCTGCGGTAGTATAGACAACATCGAACATGTAGTGAGAAAAACTGATAAACATGGTATCAGATTTCATCCCTTCAGATTTACAAGCATTTGAGCCTCGAGTTTCAGAGACATGTCAGGCCTTTCTACATTTTGCAGCCTGACAAGGGTGAATATTCTTTTATGTAGTGAAATTGTGTCAGCTCACAAGCATATTCATACTTAAAATGTAATGACTCTTCTCTTAACTATATACAGTAGGCCCACAAGTATTATTCACTATTATGCTTTTGCAGATACAGGCTTCACATACCATTCAGAGAGCCTAGTACTGATCTAAAATTACCCATGAATATTAAACTGATTTTGTGTATGCTTTGAAATCCATGAGCATTAGGATTGCATTGCAGTCTCCTGTTTGTTCAGCCCCTTGAAGGCCTAACACTACTTGATACAATATGTCTCCAACAACATCACCAATTATTCATAAATGGCATTGATTATAGGACCAACTTTAATGATCAAATCTATGGTGGCATTAGAAATTGTGCATAGTCTATCAATTTCTGTTCAACCTATATTTATTTTTGCCTTGGCATTGGGTCTTGAAATGCAAGTAAATGGAATTGAATTGATACCTCAGCAATTCCAGCAGCTCAGTTTCTACCAGATGCTAAAAAGAATTCCACTAGACTTCATGATATAGTTTAATGCTGTGCCATCAATTTGATCACCATGAAGCTCCCCATCATCATTTTAACAATTAATGCACAATTAATGTTAGTACTAGTATGCTCAACTTTGTTAAATACTGTTCCAACTCTATGACATAAAAGAAAACATTTTGCTTCCATTTACAGATCCTAATAAATAGGTGATATTTTCAGTGGTGTAAAGTAGGGGTTAATTTTGAGGTATTTTTTACTTTATATACAGTTTTCAGTACTTTTACTTCTACTCCACTATATCTCAAAGGCAAATATTGTACTTGTACTTTTACTCCACTACAATAATTTGAAAACTTTAGTTTAAAGTTACTTTGTAGATTTTGAAATGGACATTCTGCATAATGAGTACTTTCTACTTTTGGTACTTTAAGTCAATACTTTTGTACTTTTACTGTACATTTTGAATTCCTGACTTTTACTTGTAACAGAGTATTTCTACATTGCAGAATTGATACTTGTGAGTACTTTTTCCACCACTGGTCGTTTTGCTACGGATCCAAAACGGACACTAATGTGTCCCTCACTTAACTCCATGCCACGGTCTCCATAGTAACCATTTGACGCCTCCCTTTCAAACAAACCACAAACCAGTCAAGTGTAGACTTGCAGTTCAAGGCCTGTTTCTGACTATCAGCTGCAGGCATGTTTTTAACAATAAAAAAGTTCAGTTAAACAACCCGTTGCGTCGACTTGAAGAGGTGAGTTTACCTTAATGATTTTAAATAAAGCGATCAAAGCGAACAGATCGTTTTAGAGGCTAGCTAACCCCGTTAGCGTGATTTTAAGCTTGCTACCAGTGGTGCAAAGTAACTAAGTACATTCACTCAAGTACTGTACTTAGGCTAAGTACAATTTTGAGGTATTTTTTTTTACTTTACTGGAGTATTTCCAATTTTCTCTACTTTTACTTCTACTCTCCACTACCATCTCAGAGGCAAATATTGTACTTTTACTCCACTACAGTTATTTGAAAACTTTAGTTACTAGTTACTTTGTAGATTTTGATTATTATTACAAAACATATACATTAACCACTTCAGCCCTATATACATTTCGGCCATTTGTAAATAGCAGATCTACAAGCTCATAATGCGTCGCTTTGCGATGCATTGTAAGTTTGCAGATCTGCTATTTACAAATTATTTTGACATTTGATTTTACATTTGAAAACTTGGGGGGACATTCTGCATAATGAGTACTGTACTTTCAACTTTTGGTACTTTAAGTACATTTTGACACCAATACTTTTGTACTTCTACTCAAGTAAATCTTGTATTCCGGACTTTTACTTGTAACAGTAGTATTTCTACATTGCAGTATTGATACTTTTACTTGAGTAAAACATGTGAGTACTTCTTCCATCACTGGTTTACGAAGATCAGCGATCTTCTTCTATTAATGAACCTTTCAGTACAATATCCAGCGGTATTCGTAGCATTTTACTACAACCTGGATGACGTGTGTATTTGCCCAGTGTGAGTGGTGTCATCCTCGCTTTGACAATGATGAAGTGTTGCCCGGCTGCCCCCCAGAGAGGTCAGATACTGTGGTCTAATTCTGTGAGCGTGGCCCCAACGTTATCGATCCGAGCCTCTTGTCAGCTGGCCTCGGCCTTAAGACCTCAGATCAAGTGTAGCAAAGACCTGCTGTCACCTCTCTCACTCTCTCTCTCTCTCTCTCTCACTCTCTCTCTCTCTCTCTCCCCATCTTTCACACACAGAGTAGATATGGGATGGGCAATGGAGCTTAAGGATGTCTGTTTTTGAGAGTAAGGATTAGATGCCCGCGTTTGATGTCTCAATGTCATGTCAAGCTAATAAACAAACCCCATGAGTAAGGCGTAAGGGGATGGACGAGGTGGTGGAAGTTCTGCTCCGTCTGTCTGGGGAATAGACTGCTCTAATTACCACAAATTGAGTGGTCATCCAACCTTTGGCCCCTTATATCTACTTAGACAAACATAACGGTTTTTGCCATCAATTATCCCTATAATTCCAGACTGACAGCCTATTCATTTGGAAGTCCTGTACATGACTCATCTTTTCCCCTGTTCTTGTGATTAAAAATGTTTTAGTGAAGAAAAATAGGACCATTTCTTGAGGCTATTTCTCTTGCTCTTGGGATCATTTTCCATGACACAGCAACATTTGTTTCACTCCTTGTGTGTATTTGGGATTTTTTCTCCAACAACAGACGACTCCAGTCCTTATTGTTCTGGCCTGAACGCTCTGTTGACGGTGAATAGCATCCTCTATTGAGGCAGCGTGTGTGTGACGAGCCGCCATGGTGCGTCTCACCCTGGATCTGATTGCTAAATCTAGCAACCACTTCAGAAAGAAGACGAGCCACTCCCTCTCACAGCACCTCAGGAGACTCACGCACCTCAACTTCTCCAACAAGAACATTGAGGACATTGTAAGAAGTTGGTCGAGATGTTTGTGTCTCATTCATTCCCATGCATTCCTCGTGCTTTTGTGCTTCACCACAAAGCAACATGTTATTATTGTGCCCTTTTCGTATAGGACGATCTCTCTGTGTGCCGAAACCTCACAGTCCTCTACCTGTACGACAATCAAATCACGCGCATCTGCAACCTCGACTTTGCCTCCAATCTCACGCATCTGTACATGCAGAACAACAACATCGACCACATAGAGAACCTCTCCAACCTGCAGAAACTCTCCAAACTGTGAGTAGATGAACCCATCAAAACCGGGAAAGCATCTGTGTCATTTTAGATTCCTTTGGCTATTCAAAAAATAGCTGATCTACAAGCTCATGTAGCGCGGCACGAAAGCTTGTAGATCTCTTGAAAAATATTGAAAATGTGTGCAAATCTTATGAATGAATATATATATTTCAAAGCGAACATTTTTAACTCACATCTTTGCTTCTGGGGGTCCCTGGAACAAAACTATTTTGAGATGGGGATCCACGGCCACATACATGTAATTTTGGGGTCCCGACATGGAAAAGGTTTTGGGCACCACTGATATAGCAACATAGGTCTTTCAGAAAACAGTTTAGAAGACATTTGTAGAATCTGCCTCAGGTCTTAATTGCTTAACCAGTACAGTTGTTCCCTTTAGCTGTGCTCATTACATGAAATTACACACTGCTGTGTGTGTGTGTGTGTGTGTGTGTGTGTGTGTGTGTGTGTGTGTGTGTGTGTGTGTGTGTGTGTGTGTGTGTGTGTGTGTGTGTGTGTGTGTGTGTGTGTGTGTGTGTGTGTGTGTGTGTGTGTGTGTGTGTGTGTGTGTGTGTGTGTGTGTGCGTGCGCCGTACACTGGCAGGTATCTTGGTGGAAACAGCATTACAGTGGTGGAGGGCTTGGAGCGGCTGAGTGAACTCAAGGAGCTTCATGTGGAGAATCAGAAACTGTCTCCAGGGGAGAAGCTGCTCTTCGACCCCAGAACCCTCCTCTCCCTCGCTGTAAGACCCACATTTACACTTTCTTATCTGACCCACTTCCAGTATGGAGTTAGCATGAAACATTAAACATGAAAACCCATGGTCCATCCACCCTCACAAAATAACTTTGTAAACTTTTCTCATTTACATTTATTTTCTTTTTCAGTCAGTATGGCATGTGATCATTTTCAAATATATGTCAATATATTCACACCTAAATGTAGGGCATACTACATTAGGCTGTATGGCAATTCCAGTATCGTTGCTGTCGACAGCAACACAAACACTGTTACTTTGCAGGAAATTAAAAAATAACCTATGTTCCAATGGTGCCAAATCTGCGCAATGTAGTTATTATTTAGTCACAATCTCTTATTAATACTCTTCATTGGTTCAATATTTATAAAATCCACAGAGAGAGACTTGACCTCTTTCAACCTGGCATCCATATTTGTCATTTGTCATTGTAGACAAAGATCTTTAAAAATCTTCCTTTTTATTTATTTCGTTTTTTAAATTGTGAAAGTAGGCAATCTACAAGCTCATAGCGCTTTGTGATACGGCGTGTTGTGAGCTTTGTAGATCGGCTATTTTGATATTTTGAAGTACAAGATTCTGGGCATTCATTTATGAAATACAAGGTTACCAGGTTTCCGCCTGACAGTGACGATATGGGGCCTTATCGCACCCAGTGTAAAAGATCTCACATTACTCAGAGGTCAGTGATCCCATGTAAAAGCAGTATTGTGCTGGGTTTGATGATGTCAAAGAGAGCTCTGTCTCTCTCTCTCTGCCCTGACAAATCAGTTACTTAGTTTACTGCCCGGGCCGTGGGTAAACAAACCAAAAAGTCTCAGCTACTTGTTTATTTAGATAATTAAAGAAATTGCTGTGTAAATGTAAAAGGTTCCACCATACTATATACTGTACATGTGCCGTTTCAGAACTGCGAGCCAAAATGGATATCTAGCAGGAGCTGCATCTATAATCGTATTTGGAAACAAGCCTAGTGTTTCATCGTAATTCTGACACATGATATACAGTACTAAGTTGATTATTAATGCAGATGAATGAAAAGGTATGAAATAGTAGAAGGTAGCCTATCTCACATAGAACAAAATACAAGACAATACATATGAATATTACACAGTAGTATGGTTTAGTTGGGGTATACTCTGCTAAGAAGCTTTTTTTCATAGAAATGCTATAATAAAGGTTTGAAAATAAGTTAATCATATAGTGCCTCAATGTTTGTGTTTCCAAAATATGTGCAATGTCATTAGTGCAGTGTGATTTTCATCCTTTTAGAGGGACTAGTCCTTCCTTTTCACACTTTTTAAGCTCAGTCTTAAAAATATTTTTTTAATTCAACCTTTATTTAACTAGGAAAAAAGATTTAAGAAAATATTCTTATTTACAATCGTGGCCTGACAAAAGGCTAGGCCTTGAAGGCACAAGTCTACTAACCTTTATGTTAGTTTACAAATAAATCTGATATTGACCATGATGATGAGCATACATTTCTTCTTGCAGAGTTCCCTCTGTGTCCTGAATATCAACAACAATGACATTGATGACATCAGGGACCTGGTCGTGTTGAAGGAACTGAAACAGCTCTGTGCTGCTGACAATAAATTGCATGATGTGGAGGTAAATTAAGAAAAAATAGAAATCTATCTAAGTATTGTTTACACTACTAAATGCTACTCCTGTGAAATCAGAGGTCCTTCAAGAGTTCTTTGGTCTCTTCATGCATGGCAGAAGTAGAAATTGTGTGCATGCTGTGCAATCAAAAAGGGAAGCGGTATCGCATCACAGCAAGTATTCGTGACACGGCACATTAAAATCAACACACTCTCTATTAGCTGATCAGGTTAACATTAACATAGTTCCATGGCTCTCTGCAGTGATGTGTGAAATGATATGGAGAATAGGGTGCTAAAGAACCAAATCCTGCAAATCCTGCCATAGGTTCCCAGTCTCCAAGCCTTGCACAGGGTCAGAATTATTCAACAAATCAGCGGGCCAGTCCCCTGAGACCTTCCTCGCTGACAGCTTTAAACAAGCGCAAGTTTCTCTCCTTCCTTAAGAGGCTGATTTTTCCTCTCCGCCTCTGAGTCCTGCATTTGATACTCAACACCACCAACACTGAACTTTATGGGAGATTCATATGAAGCAGAGATATGGTTTCTACTGTGTTGACCTTGAAAAATTACCTACTGTTGGTTTTTGAGACTCTGATGGCCCCTCTGATGGCCCCTTGAATGGATGTATTAGCTGAAAATCTAGATGCCTTAGTTTTTACTGACTTTAATCATCGCCTTCATTCTTGCTGGCATGTCACAGTACGACAGCACAATGTAGGCACTCCATTACTCAATTCACATTTAAGACTGCTCTCTTAACACAATACCAGCGGTATTCTACTGAGAGCCTTTGTGCAGGTAATTGCTGTACACGTGTCAGAGGGACCTCTCATCTTTAGCAGATATCTCCTATAATTTATACAACCCGACTGCCATTATTGATCCTGCAAAGACAGCCCCCCAAAGGATCAATCCCTCCTTGTGCACAATTTGGTCAGAATCCAGAGGAAACATTATGGATTTTTAAAATAGATTATGACAGGCAGTCAGCCAGGGTGACAAATGGGGAGTATCTTTGGAGGCCGTTAGCCCTGTGCGGGGCAGAGAGGACAGTGGAATCGAAGCCCTGGTCAAATACAGGTTCATAACTGGCTCATCATTAGTCCAGCCCAGAGAGCCGAAAGAGCCCAGTGCGTATCCAGCCCATGCTGCTCTCCACGCCTCCGCGTGGGGGGCAATTTGGCGCTGGGCTGCTCTTCAGTGAGGCCCTTCTGAGTGACGGCCCTGACACGATCATTTATCAAAGCCTGGGAGCGCGCGGCACTCAGGGGTCCCCTCTGAACTGATTGCGGCGCGAGCTGGAAAAGTGGAAGCGCTTTGGCCAAGACAGGAAGGCAATGAACAATCAGAGCGTGTCCAGAGAGTATTCATATTTCCAGGCTTGGATTAATGGGCCTTTAGATAAACATACAACTGCAGGCAACTGGCTGGAGGAGCCAGCTCACACTGCCCCGGGGAAAACGCTGTAGTTACACGACACCGGCGACACTGTTTATTAAAACAGACTGACGTGTTGTTTATGCATTTTGCATCAGCCTTTATATTTCATATTACCATTGTCTTATACATCGTGTTAAAGGATTTTTTTTTGTTGCTGATGTACTGTACGTTCATAATCTCTGCAAGACTACACACATCCTATTCTAAGAAATAAAGTACTCCTCCCCAACAATAGTAATGGCCAGTAATAAATAATTGAATAATTTGTGGGCACAAACGTTCATTGAAGTCTTTTTGGTGTATTTTTAGGAGTTAGAGGACGTGTGCAGCCACTGGCATGGACTACATCGAATGGATCTGAGTGGAAATCCCGTCTGTCAAAGACACAAGTACAGAGACCGCCTGGTAACTGTGTGCAAAAGACTTGGTGAGATATTGTACAAATACTATAACACTGAATCGACTCTTACCCTCTTACCCTACACTGTATTGCATTTTATATTATAGGTCTACATTTAACCTACCACTGTATTGTACACTATGTGATTTTATTTGCAGAAATAGGCAAACTGACGTTTTCTCTTTTTTTGGCATATAATTGTTGTGCAAATTCTTTAAATTTTACAGAGTATCTTGATGGAAAGCAAATTAATGACTTATCCAGACAATTCCTTATAAACTGGAAAGCATCAAAAGAGTCCAAGAAGAAACCAAAGGAGCTAGGAAACATGAACCAGCAGTTGGTCGCTTATCCTTTATCAGGTAAAAAACTCAAAGCCTGCTGCTTTTTTGTCAGTTTTAAGACATCATTCCCATTTCTCTGCTTTTTATTGCACTTCCTGTGTGTCTTCCTGATTAAGTTCAAGTATTCTATCATAGTGTATTAACACAAATTTCCATGTTATGGCAATATCAACACCTCCGTAACCTGGTGTAATTTTTCATTGAAATATGCAGACCGCTAGAAGAAAGCGTTATTTGAATTGTGTGTCACCTTGTTAAAAATACTCATAGCAATTTCATTTGCAAACACATTTGTCCCTGCCATATTTCCTGCTGCCATCGTGCTAGGTGGGTTTGTATACAGTTTAAAACTCTGTGTTTAAGTGTGTGTGCATGTGCATGGGTGTGTGAAAAGTGTGCGTGAACACTGTTTTGCTTTGGCTTTGTTTATATTCTAGTTGACTTTAACATGGCTGAGAATCTACATCCTGGGTACAGCTACAGCTCTAACGTGCTGCACAAGAGGAAACCAGCACAGTCTCGCAGAGCCGGCGTCAAAGTCCACTCGGACCCCTTAGAATTGGGCGGTGAAGCAAGGAGGTACCGATATTCTATACCGCTTCCATTCTTTTACTGACTGTAGTCTGTTACTGAATTCAGTGCTTGATATTGACTCAGTACACGTAAGTCTATATTTGTATCCAACACAGTACAATCTGTGTACATTTAACTGTAAGTGTGTAAAAATTGGCCCATAATGGTCAATTTCTGGTCCATAAAGGTCCACTTTTACCCATAAGGGTCGTTTGTACAGAGTTCATGAAAATCTCCAGGAAAGGAAGGAAATTAAATATTTTAAAGAATATGAGACAATTGTTAACAGACCTCACTGTAACTTTATCATCAAAAGGCAAGGCAAGAAATATCTCTAACAAATATGAAATGTCTTGACTCCTTTTGAGAACATCCATAACATTAGTGAAATATATATTGTACATAATTTATATATTGTACATCATTTAGAAGTAAATGTGTTTTCCTTTCTAATTATTTTTCCTCTTGCTTGACAATAGCTTGCTCTTTATCAATTCCTTTCGTCTGTTTACATTTTATTTCCCCAGCTATAGCTCCACAGTTTATTACAATATTTAAAAAATAAAAAAAATTGTATAGTCATAATTCAATGCAGAAAACAAATGCAATATCAGTTAGGCTACACTGTAGTTAGGCAAATATCCTAGGGGTGAAGTTTGTTGACCGTTTCTGATAATCGGATCTAATGCTCATTGTTCATAAATTATTTTCCTGTTTCTGATCTCGCAGGGCACCGAATGTAAAGCTCCCTATGAGTGCAGGACAGCTCAACAACATGGCGGACTTACCTCGCATCCACAGACATGTTACTCCTTAAGATAGACACGCTACTCCTGTTAACACGCATAGAGACCTGTGATACTTCACAACTGCCCCCCTGCACCACCTATGCTGCCACTCTACATCAGCACATCCAGTCATCCACACATTGAAAAGAACACAATACAGACACTCTTCAATGCTGCTGTATTGCTTGTACTGTACTCAAATCAGAATATTTATAATGTAGGTGTTGCATTTAAACAGAATTACATTGAATTCTTCAGTTGGCACGAGCTATTTGAAGAGGAACCTTCCAGCTTTTTCTGTTACAAGATGTGTATATTGTTTAGTTTGGTTTCTGTCACTTAAGAGTGAAATAAACATATTTTCTTTTGCCTATTTTATTTTCTGTGCACATTGTTTAGTTGTGGGTCAATTAATTTTCAAACATTGTAGATTTCCATCTCCTTTCTCACGGTTCTTCCTTCTTTCCAAATCCTACCACAGTAAATAAAAAATATTGTACATTTGTACTCTCCAATCAGACATCTTAGTCAAATTCCTACTTTGTATTTATTATTAAATGGCATACATTGTTTCCATGCACTTCCTAATTTAATTATGCCTCTAGAATGGTCTGTCACTACTGTAGGCTCATTTTGATTTAGTTCACTTTAAATAAAATTACCTTTTTCCATCACAGTATTAGTGTGACGGATTACTCAGGCTTATCTTGTGGACAGTATCTGTAGGAATGCCCCAAAGTATTTATTGTCACTGTGACCATGTTTGAAAGGGTTTTTTAAGAGCCACGTGGGTGTGTAACCCCTGAAAGATGTGGGGTAATTAGGGAACCAAGCTTACTTAACCTTCTTTGCTTCGCCTCATAATTAGTGGCCCCAAGCAATACTGTTACTCCATCCTTACAAAAACAATGTTTATTAAGAACAGTCCAAGGATATACTACATGTTATGAATAATTCCTTTCATTAATTTGCCGACATCTCCGTTTGGAGCCCTAAAAATCAGAGTGATTAATTTATGAGTCTTGCAAGAATTTCCTCAATGCCTGCCTGTTGATTGCAGTGTTCAAGTTTATTTATTAGCTGTTCCAATGAGCTTGCAATTCAAGACACCCTTGCAATTAGTCAAATGTTTTGCATATCAACTTACACATGTCAGCTTGTCTTTATATGGTCTATTGCAAGTAGCATTTTCATAAACTTTATATGCATGTACGGTTGGAAGACTTTTGTTACTTGGTATAGCCCATAGCATTACTTTGACTAAAATGTCTTCCCTTTTCTACTTTTTTATGTGCTTATAAAGAATATCGGGTCAGGTTCGTAACCAATTGGAGTGAGCTATAGCCTACCACATATCAGAAATAAAGAAGGGAGAAAAAAAAGTCCTGCCTCTGGCGTTGAAAACCAGTCTCTCTCTGCTCCCCTTAGACAGGAATAAGTAGGGAAAGGGTAAAGCAGTCAGTCCCTTCCCACTGCAAGGAGCTTGTGATTAATTACTCTGGAGGAGTGAAGGGCTTGTCTGCCCCTTTGTGTGTCCCATAAATTAAGGGCTCCTGAGACTTTGACGCACACAGGTGAGGTGGTGGTGAGCCCCCCATGCGCCCCCAGACAGGGACGTCTGTCTGCGCACCTTCTCTCCACAGACGTGCCTCTTTATAAAGATTATCTGGATTGGAGGACCTGGGCAGAGACTGCTCCATACATTGCAGAGCAGGAGGCAAAACATCTACAGCATATACATACGAAGTTGTCTTTGGATTGCCTTGATGTCGTTTCTCAAGACGCCACTTTTGAAGTATTCCAGAGGTAAATGGCACACAGCAGCACCGCTCGAGTTCGGGATCCATATATATATATATTTTTTAAATTAATAGCATGTTGCAGACATATTATGTAATTAATGCATGGGGAAATATATTTACAACACCATCAATAGGCCAAGTTGACATGCCTACAGGAAGCAAATCATATAGACTAACAAAATGTAGTCTATAGGTTTGGCTTGTTTTCTTTAAGTGATTAGTCAGACTGAAATGTTCGTGAAATGTTTAGGTTCAGTGTTACGATAGGCTTAAAGGTGTAGGTCACCCAAACGACTTATTTTCTATCAATTATACATGGAGATATTTTTGTTTTTGTCACATTCCTAAGCCAATAATAGCCAATTGATAGAAAATAAGTAATTTTTTTGGGGTGAACTACTCCTTTAATTGGCTTACCGTTTAACTTTTCAAAATATAGGCTAAAATAAAAAAGGAGTGCATCGATTGCATTTCATGCAAGAGGTTATAATAAAGTTAGGCTGGAGACAGTTACATTAAGAAAGCTGTCAGTTTCTATTTACAATATGCGTTGTTACTAGGCTATAACAAAACAGTATTAAGTTAGCCTAAACAGGTCACATTAGTCATTTAGCTATTAGTTAAACTTGACAACACAGTGTCTTCAAAATGCTGAATAATAATAACGATAGACAGGCCTACCGCGACTGCCGTATAGATTCAAACACACATTCATCCACTGTGTCTCTTATATATAGGTTTCTAAAGTGTTTCCCGAATGGTTGGAAGACAGACGATCCGGATGGACAGTGGTAAAAACAATGGCCCCACAGTGACAGTTATGGATGACAGCCCCACATCCAGCCCCAGCTCCAGCCCCAGTCCGGACAGTGGTCGTGGCCAGGATCAGGATCAGAGGTCCAGCAGGGACAGGGTGGTCCAGGCCCAGGGGTCCGGGGGTCTGCTCGGTGGTAGAGCTGGAGTCGGACGGCCGGCTGCCGCCAACGCGGCGCGGGAGAGGAGCCGGGTGCAGACCCTGAGACACGCGTTCCTGGAGTTACAGAGGACTTTGCCGTCCGTTCCGCCGGACACCAAGCTGTCCAAGCTGGACGTGTTGATCTTGGCCACCACGTACATTGCTCACTTGACACGAACACTGCAGGAGGAGAGCAACATGGACGAGGCTGAAAGCACAAAGCAGACAGAGGCGTTGCACTCGCTGAAAGGCGATGGATACCTGCACCCTGTCAAAGTGAGTAGATGCTATATACAAGTCATATAATATTAATATTATTAATAATAATAGGCATAATAACAACAATAACAACAACAAAAATCATCATCATTTGATTTTACATTGATTGTTAAAAGGATAACACAAAAGCCCTTATATTTTACATTGATTGTTAAAAGGATAACACAAAGCTTTTGTGTTATATAGGCCTACAATCATTGTAAAATCGTACCTCTGTACTATTTGCAAACTGTATAAAAAAAAAGTATTCAATCAATCAATCAATCAAACACCACCATTGGCCAAAACCAAGCCGAATGCAGTTGAATTTTATGCTTCGATTATAGACAGGTTTATTGTCACAACAAAATACCACATTCTCTGAAATGATCTTAAAACAAAATGTGTGAAATGAAAATTAAACATTGTTATCTAGGATATTACTGTCATCTTTTTTAATTATGGCAAATAGGCCAATTATGACAAAATGTGTCATAATAGGCAATTCATATTTAATATTAGCCTACTTATAGCCTATTGTGCAAATGCTGATTGATTGATTGATTACATAGGTTTATAAACAGTTTGCAAAAGAAGGTACAGTGGTACAAATTTACACAAAAGGAGCTAAAAGTATAACACAAAAAGCCCTAAAAGGGCTTATTTCCATTGTGGTCCTTCTGTAAGTTGAAAAGTGTATAATAGCAACATCAGAATCCTTGTTTAGGCCTATAGATGAAGATAGTAGATCAGTAGTTCCCAAACTTTTTAGCTCAAGACCCAAAAGAGAACGTCTGCCCGAGACCCATAGTGAAAATAGCAGATCTACAAGCTCATGATGTATCACTTTGGGAATAATTATAATTATTGTGAATTATTAGATTTTTTCATTTTATTCATCAAATACTTTTTCTTAATGTTGGAATTGTTTCGAATTGATGAAAAGAAAATAGAGACAATTGTCACAGAAAAAAGAGACATTTGTCACGACCCATAAAAATTGGTCCGTGACCCAAACATGGGTCGCAACCCAAACAGTGGACTAGAGGTGAATGGACAGTGTCTTATTCAATTTCAATGAATTGAATACACAGGAACCCAATGGAAACAACTTAACAAGCCATAGTGCTTACTTGGGTTCAATTCTTTTAGCATTGTATTTGTATTAAACTGTAGGCCTACTTTCTGTGCTTTTTTTGGTTGCAAATCAATAAATCAATCAATCAATAAATAACTTTATTTTTCTTGACAGAAATGGCCGATGCGATCCAGACTGTACGTCGGGGCGTCAGGACAGTTCCTGCACAGTTCCAGTTCCAAACGGTCAGAGTCAGAGAACCATGGCCCGTCATCGTCCACATCGCAGAAATAATTAAAAACACCCCTGGATGAAGAAGTGATTCAATATTTGCATGAATTTTCATGCTGTTCATTGATTCAGACATCATCGGACATGATAGGCCAGTGGTTCTCAACCTTTTCAGGCAGCGACCCCCCAAAATAATCATATTTGAACTGTGTGGACCCACCCCCAAAATAATCATATTTGAACTGGGGACCCCCCAAAATAATCATGTTTGAACTGGGGACCCCAATATGCACTGGAATGTATAGGAGTTGAGGCATATAGTTTGACTTGGTTCCACAGATAAATATTGTGAAAATAGCTGTTGCGAGCTTATAGATCAGCTATTTTCACAATTTGGCCAATGTTTGACCAGTTTTTATAGTATAGGCTAGTTTGTTGATTAGGCTACTTTTTATGCAGTAATGGTCTTTTTCTTTTCTTTCGTTTTAAGGTATTAAAAATATCTTAAAAGTCCTTCAATTTTCACTTCACTGCCCCCCTGGGGGTCCCGACCCACAGGTTGAGAACCACTGTTAAAATAGGCTATATGCTTTGTTGAATGATTTTAAACAATTAGCTGATTTGACTTATAAAGTCAATCTCACCAGGATGCCATTGTAAATTAATATATTGAGAGAATTGTATGTGTGAAAATGGGAGAAAGGCATAGGCTACTTGTCTTGATGTTTCTCTGATGTCGTTTTTTGTCAAATCCTTTTTTTGTGTTGGTCTGCGCTGTGCAGTTCTATACATGTCCCAGGTATAGGCCTATTATATTTGTAGAAATTCCATGGGGTAATGAACCCGTCATGCTTGAGGTGTGCACTTTCAGTTAAAAACATTTGCACTAAATGCATGTGTGAATAACTTAACATCTGTCATGTGAAGTGGTCTGTCAGAGAGAGTCAACAATGGAGCCTCCTCGTCTCCTGTTCTTTCTTATTTTTACATGCATGCATGGCTGTATGTGCTTGTGAATAAATGACTTAAATAAAACAAGTATGGTCTCATGATCAAGGGAGATTATACGTATCAGGTCTAACAAATCTTTGGGAGTAGGCCTATAGACTTTATTATTATTATTATTATTATTTTTATCAATGAAAGCAAAGCATTCTGAAATAACAACGAAAAAGGCTTAGGCCTAAAGCAACAAAAGGACACACAAAAACTCACGTATACATCATGTCATGTCACACTCACAGTTAAAGTTAACTGTTCATTCTTTATGTCTTTTTCCATTTGCTGTCTAATGCTTTGTCCATGCACTGGTTAAATTATTGAGGGCCATTCAAAACAAGGAATTCTTGTAAGGTAGGTCATTATTTTGTCTTTTTTTTAAAAGGTTACTTCCAAGTTCCACCAGTGCGAAGTCATATTAATCAAATGTCACGGAGTTAATGATTCTGTTGAAATTCTGTTTTGTCAGTCACCTAAATTCAACTTTAATCCAAAACGACCCACTTGAGAGTAGTAGATGATTTAAATCATATTGACCTATACATGTTCAGCTGTGGCTGTTATACGAATAATAATCTTGGAGCATATATTTTATTGATTAGCCTATACAGTTGTGTAAAGATATTAAAAACATAATCAATCACCAGCCCTAGCGTGTATTAGCTACTTAAGGCAAAGGAAAAAAACACAAGTTTTCTCATTTCCTACACTAATCATTATATTGGATAGAGATTTAACAATTTATCAAGACGATGGGCCTGTAAAGGCCGTCCTAACAAACAACAAATAAACAAATACAAATGCAATGAAAAATGTCTCCTCATGAGAAACAAACGGTGTTGGAATCTCAAATGAATTTTCAAGAAACCAGTTTGTGCTCCAAAATGTGTAGCTATTCTACACCAAGCGATATTAAGTGTGTGTGCGTGTGCGTGTCTGTCTGTCTGTCTGTCTGTCTGTCTGTCTGTCTGTCTGTCTGTCTGTGTCTGTCTGTCTGTCTGTCTGTCTGTCTGTCTATGTGTGTAAATCTGTGAGTGTGTGTGCCTGATAAAGCTTAAAGCAAGTCACGTCGCTTGTAGATCAGTTCTTTTCGATAAGCGACACCGTCCTAGGGTGGAGTATAAAAACCCCAGCCCCAGTGCGCAGCTGTGAAGCTCAGAAAGAGTGTTGCCATGTCTACTTATTATAAGCGACTTTGGGCTTGTTTTTCTGTTAAGTCGATTGTAAATATCAGTAGTTGCGGGTTGCTGTTTTTTGGGATTGTTTCCACATTTAAAAAATATATATTATTTAAACCAGTGGTTCTCAAATATTCCACATTTTATTGCAAGATTTGTTTTGAAAACAGTCGAGGTTGACCTGGTCTGGTTGCTTGTTTCTCTCGCTAGATCTGGCAACGTTGAGGAGGAAGAGAAAAAGAGCCTCATATTAGTCGGAATGCTCTCTCTTTCCTTCTCTCTCCGTCATGGTGGAAGGCTGCTGTGTGTGTGTTGCTCCTCCAACACCACCCAACAACATTTATTCAATGCTTTCCCACAGAACAGAAGGTAATATATGATGGGGAAACCACTGTATTTGTAATGACTGCATCGTTTCTGTCTGTTGTGGTTGTTTTCAAACAAGATTCTTCTTGCACTTGACACAGCTGCTAGTTAGTTAGCAGGGTGTATTAGCTATAGCTAACGTTAGCCTGGCGCATTTCATGGCCACGTGGAAGCAACAAGCAGTGTTGAGTGAATGTCCAAAAGTATGCCATCAAAATATACTGAAAGTAGGAAGTACTCCTTACACAGAATGTTCCTTTTCACAAGTTTTAAAATTGATAAATCTTTTGAAAATGGCTGATCTTTTGAAAATGGCAAGCTCAGTGCCACGCATTGTGAGCTTGTAGGTCGGCTTGCAGCACTGAAAATTGGAAATACTCCAGTAAAGTAAAAATTAGATTTAATGCCTTTTTAAAAATATGTAGTGTGTGTGTGTGTGTGTGTGTGTGTGTGTGTGTGAGATGTAGGGTAACATTATGATTATAGAATTGTTTTTGGCTCAATCAGCTAGGTTAGAGCTCTGAATTATGCAAGTGATCCACAACCTATTCAGAGTCGGACCTTTTGCTACTGCCAAGATGCAGGCTGTAGATCTGTCTTTACTGAGTGCCTTTATTAAAGTGATCGAAGTGAAATGTCTGGTTCTTTCTGCTGGAATAGTGATGAGTTCACATAACTTTGCCGTTTACCCGTCAGACTAAAGGGTGGTGACACAGTGACAACTGAATTACCAGCACGTTTAAATACTCCAGTAAAGTAAAAATGCATCAAAATTGTATTCAAGTACAGTATTTGAGTAACACTTAGTCACTTAACTGGCCCTAATGCATACCAAACTTTCCTTGAAAGAAATAAAAAAAACTGGCATGTCCTTACAAATAAATATTAGTACGTAAAACATCTCGACGTGGATTTAGCCTTGGATCAAGAAGACTATCATAGATGTATTTTTATTTGATCAATTTTCATAGATTAATGCAAAAAGTCAGACTATCAAATGCATCCATGATGGTCTTGATCCGACGCTAACGTGGGATTATTACATCGATTCTCATAGAAGAACGTGGTCCCCTCTGTATAGCAATAAATCATGCTTTCACTCAGTTAAAACTCTTTTGTCATTCATGTTCCTCTTACTGTCCATTCATGGCTTCGACCAGAGCCAAAGGGTCAGCACTAGATGGGGTGGTCAGGGAATTGTCGCATCAATTATTTCATTGGGAAAAACACTTCTCTGGCCCCTTGAAGGAGTAAAGGTCATGGCAGAGGTTGTGACCTGCTGTTGAACCCATCCTCAGTCTTGCTCTCAAGCTGTGTTACATTATGCCCTTGTGACCTTCAAGTGATCAGTCATAGGTGCTAAGCAGCATATTGGCTGCTCCCTCAGTACAGCTTATTCATGCAAGCTAAAATCAATAGCAAATACTATTTGAAGTGGAGTATGACATCTTTATGCTCTTAACTGGTTCATTAATGGAAAAATTGAGACCTAGTATGCCAATTATTGACATGTCAAATGTAACTTCTGTTGTCCTTTTACATGTACAGGTGAAGATGGCTGAATGAAATCTTAATGTTCACCTAATATGGTAAGATTTAATACCTTTTTTTAAATATGTATAATGTGTGTGTGAGATGCAGGGTAACATTATAGAATTGTTTTTGGCTCAATCAGCTAGGTTAGAGCTCTGAATTATGCTTAAGTGATCCACAACCTATTCAGAGTCGGACCTTTTGCTACTGCCAAGATTTAGGCTGTAGATCTGTCTTTACTGAGTGCCTTTTATTAAAGTGATCGAAGTGAAATGTCTGGTTCTTTCTGCTGGAATAGTGATGAGTTCACATAACTTTGCCGTTTACCCGTCAGACTAAAGGGTGGTGACACAGTGACAACTGAATTACCAGCATGTTTAAATGTAGAACCAGCTTCTCAAAACATTGTGGTTCAAGTGTAAATTGATTACCTTCGACAATGTAATAAAAGGACGGAGGATTTGTAGTGAATGTGATCCCCAATTATTTGCGTTGACCAGCAGTGGCTTGCTCGAAGTGAGTGCACAGGGGAGCAGTTGAAGGTTAAGCGTCTTGCTCAGGGACAAAGTCTGGAGAAGCTGACGTTAGAACCTGGGACATGATTCCCAGTTGGCTGCGCTACCTCCTGAGCTACTGCCGCTCTAGTTCCACAAAGTTAATTTGATTTGAACTTTCAATTCTTTTCAGATGCCATTCTTGCAGGTGCCAGATATTAGCCTCAAGTTGTATGCCGACTTGAGCATACGGTGAGTATCCGATCTCTGTGAAAAGTATAGCCTCTGGTACTGTCTACTACTGTTCATTTATGCTGCTGGAATAGTGATGCTATTTTGTACTCATCAGACAAAATGGTGGTGAGAATGACTAACTGAATACCAGTGTATTAACAAAAAATAGGGGTATTGGGTTTGCCCTAAACCAGAGCAAATATTGCTAAAATTATTTTTGAAAAGCTTCATCCTACCAGTCAGTATTAACTGCCGCTTTAAAACTTCTTGTATTAACTTGAGACATTTCCTCATTTCATGGCCTCACTGAAAACCGAAGGTGCCAAGCGAATGTGAGCTGTACAAATATTGAGGTAAGCTCTTGGAAGTATCGATTTCTGTACTCTTTGATTACCGGTTTGCGCTGCTGGTGCAATAGTGATGAGTTCACATAACTTTGCCGTTTACCCGTCAGACAATAGGGTGGTGAGACTGTGATTAACTGAATACCAAGTACAATCAAAACCATTTGGGATTTATCATAGTAAAGCACCATAAGTTCCAATATAAATAGATGTCATTTCTTTCTTCCAGCTCATGTCATCATAGCTGAAGATGTAGGCTTCAGTCTAACGTGAGTCAGAGGTGAGTATCTTGGTGAAATAAACAAACTATGTTGTCCTGTTAATGGTTGCATCTGCTGATCAAATAATGATGAGTTCACATAACTTTGCCGTTTACCCGTCAGACATTAGGGTGGTGAGACTGTGATTAACTGAATACCAAGTACAATCAAAACCATTTGGGATTATCATAGTAAAGCACCATAAGTTCCAATATAAATAGATGTCATTTATTTCTTCCAGCTCATGTCATCATAGCTGAAGATGTAGGCTTCAGTCTAACGTTGTGGGTCAGAGGTGAGTATCTTGGTGAAATAAACAAACTATGTTGTCCTGTTAATGGGTGCATCTGCTGATCAAATAATGATGAGTTCACATAACTTTGCCGTTTACCCGTCAGACATTAGGGTGGTGAGACTGTGATTAACTGAATACCAAGTACAATCAAAACCATTTGGGATTATCATAGTAAAGCACCATAAGTTCCAATATAAATAGATGTCATTTATTTCTTCCAGCTCATGTCATCATAGCTGAAGATGTAGGCTTCAGTCTAACGTTGTGGGTCAGAGGTGAGTATCTTGGTGAAATAAACAAACTATGTTGTCCTGTTAATGGTTGCATCTGCTGATCAAATAATGATGAGTTCACATAACTTTGCCGTTTACCCGTCAGACATTAGGGTGGTGAGACTGTGATTAACTGAATACCAATTACAATCAAAACCATTTGGGACTATCGTAAAAAGTTCCAATATAAATGGATGTTGTTTTTTCTTCCAACTCATGTCATAGCTGAAGATGTAGGCTTCAGTCTAACGTTGTGGGTCAGAGGTGAGTATCTTGGTGAAATAAGCAAACTATGTTGTCCTGTTAATGGTTGCATCTGCTGATCAAATAATGATGAGTTCACATAACTTTGCCGTTTACCCGTCAGACATTAGGGTGGTGAGACTGATTAACTGAATACCAAGTACAATCAAAACCATTTGGGACTATCATGTAAAAAGTTCCAATATAAATGGATGTTATTTTTTCTTCCAGTTGATGTCATTGCTGAAGATGTAGGCCTCAGTCTACTGAGGTGAGTATCTTGGTGAAACAAACACTTTTGTCCTCTTACTGGTCACATCTGCTGATCAAATGATGAGTTCACATTTGCCGTTTACCCGTCAGACATTAGGGTGGTGAGACTGTGACTTAACTGAATGACCAGCTGAAGTGACCCCCAGCCCCCCCAAAGCCTCTGCTTATGAAAAAATAAACCACCCCACCTTATTTATTTTTGTTTTCATTTTGTTCTATAGATCTACTTGTTGAAGAGTCTTGAAAGACACCGATATGAACCAACCATACTGTATGCTTTTTGAAGTCTCAACACAAGAAGGCAAATCTACTGCACCAGATCAGCAGCATCAATGAATGAATGTTCATTCTCCTTATGGTGTATACTACATCTTGCGAGTGTACAGTATATACACCATTGAACTGTTGAGGTCCATACAAGTGGAGCGTTTATTTTATCCAATTAATTAATTAATTAATAAATTGTTGTCATGAGTACATACACAGAATACGACTAACGAGGCGATGTAATTGTTTTTATAGCAAATTAAAGCCGCCTGTAAAGAAGAGGCATCACCAAATTAATAGTTTTGACGCATGTTCACATTTATTCGTCACGCTCCCGGTGTGCAAGGACCATTAATGTTCACTTATCAAGGATAGCCCTGTTCCTTGACTGTTACCTATATTGTGATCAATAAAAAATATGCCTCACCATCAAATCAAATGGGCTGAAATGTATTCTTATTAGATATGGAAAATATGCTGCTTTGTTTTTGTAAGTTGACTAAAATAAACTGCAGAATAATATACTGAACATGTGGATTGAAGTCATTCTGCAACACTTAAATGAGACTGCAGTATTGTCTGTAGTGGGACAATGGCATTTTTACATGGCAGTTGATTGATCAGACAGTGAAAATGTAGTGCCAATACATGACTAGACTAAATCATCAGCATATTGCCATAGTGTATATTTCTCCACACTAGCCATCATCTGACTTGGTCTGAATATATCGCTGTCTTTATGCATAGGTCGGACTACAGAGGAAGTGTGGTTTCTCTCTGCCAAATGTATGTGGTTAAGCTCTTGTCCACAGAAATCACCCCACCACCAATCCATCTGGCTCTGACCTGGAAAATTGGTTACACTTCACCCTATATGGCTTGTGATTTAGATGATGGAAAATAAAGTGACTTGTCAGTCATAATTTCAGTATCGAACTTCAGCACAATAAATGCTTCTGTCTGGCTTTCACTGGTAACATTCTTGGAATTTGCCATGTACTGTACAGTTGACTTGGTATGTAGGGTTGTAGAGAGTAGACTTCTAAATGCAGATGGTGTCTGCATGATATTTATAACTACACCCCATATAAACAAAGGACATTAATATTTCGCAACATGGGTGTCAAGGAAAAACATAAACATGACATTAAACATTCAGAGTAATAAGTTGATATATTAGGTCATGGCCATCTTAAATTGTGGATTGTTGTGTGGTCTTGGGTGGCTGCTCTGTGGTTTTTGAACCTACCTGTAAAAGATCTTACTCCTCTGTGATGTATGTTTCTGCCCCGGGTGCGTAGGCGTAGATGAAGTGCAGGATGTTCTGGTGGAGCTGCTCTAAGGTCACGTCTCGCCTGAGCAACGAGTCAGGCTCACACAGGTCAAAGGGAAACACTGCGTCAGGTGGGATAACGAGAGCTGAGGTCCCTGTGGGAAGAGGCAGCCATCCCCAGACATATTGGTCAGTTATTGGCATACATGAGCTTACTTGTTAAAGTGAAAAGTATCACAGTTGTAACTAGACTAGATGTTTTGATACCGTACAATTTATTCTTTGTGTTAGTACATGGCACATGTATACAGTATGTAACCAAAACCTACAGCAATGCAATTTACAGAGCAGACCAGAGTTGAATTATGATAATCTGCAACAAGACAAAATGAAGACCATAGATGTTGACTACTGATGTGGTGTATATTGAAAAAAGTTACACAGTACCATGTCGGAGGGTGATGGAGTTTTCACAAAGGAGCACAGCAACAACGGCGTCTTCCTCCAGCACGCTTGTTCTCAGGCATAGTTTACAATGAGCCTCAGCCAGAGAGATCCTGGGACAATTGTTTATGTATAATGAGTGAATGGTAATGGGATAAGGGCACAAAATAAAGTGAGTACAGATGTAATGTAATTTAAACTGATTCAGCCTACCATTACTGTAAGTACCAGTAAAGGAGCACATTTGTTAAGTTATTTTTTAGATGGACATTTTGTTGTACACCCATAATTGAAAAGTGCTTTAATTTCATAGATTTATTTTCTCATAATTTAAAGGTTTATTTTCATAGATTTATTTTCTCATAATTTTTTCAACACAACACTGAAAGAGTTCTCTAAACATTTATCCAAACTTTATGAAAAATAGTCTTCAGAGGGTAAGACCTGCATAAAGCATAACAATAAGGAGAGTGCTCCACCTTGTGGTTGATAACATTACATCAAGCGCTACTGTCCTGAAATGCAGCAGGTAAATTTGAACATGAATGTAAATTAAAGACCAACTGACAGATCAAAATAAGTAAAGGACAAGCTGTAAATAATGAAAAGCCCTTACAGCAATTTGACAGAAGCCACTGACACCTTGACCCCTTTACATTGGTCTGATCGGATCCTACGACTGGCCATGTAGTATCCATGGATCATCTTTGCTGCCCCATGACTGAGTTCCACATGCAATGCCTGTGCATGGGCCAGCAACTTGAAGACAGAGAATTTAAGATGGTAAATATGAGGTTGGATGGATAGATGGTGCACTCAATGGGGGCAAAAGAGTGTGTATTCAAGTGAAAATGAATAATAGACATTAAAACGTGTGTGTTTGTTCACCTCCCGGTAGTCTTGTGTGGTGTACATCGTGCAGGACGAGTAAAGGGGCTCTCCCGGCTGGACTGCCTGCCTGAGGGTGTGGAAAGTCTGGGCAAGCAAGGGCTGCTCTCCCCTGATATCCCGACATTGGATCACCAAGCCAAAGGCTTCTGCCAGCGGAGCTGGCACTGGGCCCATTTCCTGCACATGCAAAGCAACAGAGTATCATGATGTTTCACATGCAGATTCTGAGACCATTCCTAAAAATGTTATGTTTTTACAAGTGTTAAACCTGCCCTGTATATAGAAAGAACTGACTGAGTCCATCCTACTTTGAGACACAGAGCAGCCTGAGATGACCTAACGAGAATGACAGCTCTCTTGGAGCAGAACTATGGTACATGTCCTTGAATGAGGAAAATGTATGCGTTCTGAAAGGACTGTATTTATTATTGCTATGGTAACACAGTTTATTGTCCTCTGTGCATTGGGTCTTGGAAAAAAAAGCATTGTATGTTCTAAAGGGCTCTGCTGGGAGGTAATCTGTGTTATGAGAGAGACCAATTAACCATTTCCTTCAGGGAAAGTAGATTGTCTCAACTTCCTGATTTAGCCCTTTTTCCTACAAACAACGTTCGGGCCGATTGAGGTTTAACATTTCTAGAACTCATAAACAAAATGTCCCAAGCAATCTCCACTTCCACTGACATTGTGAGACCCTACTACAATGCAGTCTAAGTTTGTCTCCATTTGGAGCTGCTGAGGTTAACCTGAACAACACATTTTGCAATGAGCCTCAGAGATGCAATGTGATGATGTGCTGTGTCATGCACCGACCGCTGTTCCCAGCAGGATACATTCTGTTCTGCCAGATCGCCGGGAGGCATCCATGGTATCTGCCAGTGCCCAGAAGCTACACTGGACGGGGAAGGAGAGCTGCTGGTCGGCATCTTCACCATACTTCTTCCCTGGGATGAACACAGACACAGTGCGACTCTCCAGGACTGAAAGAGTAGATAAGAGATGGGAAAGCATATCAATCAGCTCCAAATGAGATGTGAATCCAATACTAAGAAGAACCAGCACAATAATGCTCTACCTATCGATATTAGTGCTTGTAATGCACACTACTGTGGCACGTAATAAGTCATATCAATGAAGCCGTCTTCACCACCTGACTGAACGGCATCCATTTTGTCCCGTCGGTAGCAGCCCAGGTCTCCCAGCATACAGATTCCTCCGGTGGCCAGTAGGGCAGAGCCTGCATGGATGTTGGCAGTGCCTGCTCCATGTTCGTCCCGGGAAAGAGAGGCAAACATCTCCCCCGAGGGCTGATGCCTGACACTGCGTCCTGCGAGGCCCAGGGCGTGTGCCATCAGCCTGAGACACAACAGACACATGCATGCATACACACACACACACACACACACACACACACACACACACACACACACACACACACACACACACACACACAGGAAATTTAGTTGATCAATACAGGGTAATAAAGTGGATTTTGAATTGGATTTGCATGTCCAGTACACGCTAAATGTACTGTCTCGTGTTTGACTTTACCTGTCTAGTATGAGAGTGTCAGTGGTCAGGACGAGTAGGTCCAAGCTGTGAAATATGTCTGTTGCATCTGCTCTGCTCTGAACTAAGCTGAGCAGTAGGCTCAGCTTCAGAGTATTGTACAGGCCCGGCGGGACGACAGCCGACCCAAAAGAGTTGGCCACCACAGCGGAGAACCTCCACGGAGAGCAGGCTGTGGCCTTCAACAGAGCCTGGAAGTTGTCACTGACCTTCTGTGGGTCTGTTGGCAGTGGTGAAGAAAAATGGCGGGTGTTTAAGTAGTACTATAATTAATGATGCTGCGTGCACAAACGTGTAGCTGGTGAAGTGTTATGATGATGAATTGGAATATATGGTGTCAGAGGTATATTCTGAAATTTCTCAATTAATCACAGCATTCCTGAACAGCAGCTAGTATTTTAGAATCAGAATAATTTCTAATAGATTAGGAGCAGGGTTTTACTGTGTGTTGAATTGACCATATTCACATTGAGCCATTTTGCTCTTATATCACACTCAACTATACGAATTATGGTAAATTAAGTCCTTACACACTGGCTCCAACGGTTGGACACTATTGGCCTCTACACTCCAGATGATGTTGGGCCACTGGTGCACATGTGCAGGAATGCCCAGGACCCTGTAGATACGTCCGATTCTCATGGAGTTACAGAGTTCATCTGTGTGAATAGGGAATACAAAGCAATAGCACTCAAGGGGGTTGTTCTGTACCCGTCTGCTGATTATTGAAGAAACATGCATGCCACCTACACACCACTGCCAAGAGAAACACAGAGAGAGGCCTTCAGAACAAAGATTCCACTATGTGAGAATCGTGCAGCCAGCTAATGAGTGTTCCTTGCACTTATTAACATATATGTTTAGTAACGGGAGCCCTGTGTATTGAATTCCTTCGTGCGACTGGGTCAACACTATATGCTAATCCCGGTGCTGAGATTGGCTGGTCTCTCCAGACTAATGGCTGGACAATGTTATTAGAGGGGACAGGAACACCTAATATCTCACCAAGGGGCACAACGCGTGGTAGGCTACTCAAAGATCTATTCATTTGAACTCTCCCCTACTAGGTTTGTGTTCCAAAATTAGGCACATTTAAAAAGTCGGAGAAACCTCAAGTCATCTGATTGTCTGTCAATACAAGCTACTACAACCGTATTATTCATAATCAAGGGTAAATATAATATACTCAATTCATTTCAGATTTCTCAAATAAAATACACAGTATTTACCTATGCAGGAATTTCTTCAGATAGAATCTGGAATATGCTTGACCATACATTTTGGTTCATATACAAATACCTACTGTATATACAGTATAGGCACTTTGCAGATAATGGAAGATAAGCCTTATAAGACTCTTGTTTTAACCCATCATAACTGAAAATATAGCTCTGATTTATCCGAGTGTTCACAGACTACACTGCAAGCTTATGTTTTGTTGTCTTATAATGTCAGTTCCTGTATCAAAAACACACATTTCAGAGTAACAGTGTCTTTAATAGTATAACTCAAGCAGTGAAGTGGGACTATGTAATCAAGTTTAACCTTACATTTATTTGATACATAAAAAATTACATTACAGTACAAATGTTTTGTCAAGTGTTACACGTCAGTATTTGTTTGCTCATATGTAATAAATATTCTGTGATGTACTGTTACTCTTACCTCTTAAAAACAGGGTGACAGATTGGTACCTGAGTGAGTTTTGTGGCCAGACACTCAGGCTATCCAATGCTTTTACATGGATCAATTCCACCAGCTGTTTGTCTGTTATATGCACGTACATAGGGAAAAACATGCACACAAAAATATAAATACACACACATACACTCAGTTATTTAATGCACATTGCTCAGTAACCGATTCAAATAATGTTCTCAGAGTCAGTAAACACTAAAGAGCACAGTAATTGAGTTGGGCGACCTCACTCTCACCTCCCAGCACTCTGAACTTGACGTCCTCTTTTAGAGGAGAACGGCAAATGAGACAGCTGAAGTCATTCCTCACTGTTGCTGACTCAGTGGCCCCCGGGGCATGGATCCGGATGTGATGGAACCCTAAACGAAGCAACCCGTGCAACACAATCGTCTATAAACAAACATGCAACTGAGTTTTTTGAATGCATTAGTATTTCCTGTGTAATTCTTATGGGGCTTGCTAATTACATAAAACTGGCATCAGAGTATTAACTGTGATTAAACATTCAGATTCACTCTAGTCTGTTTCCATAGCTACGACTTGTGGAGCACATTGCTCCACAAGTCAGAGCTGCCCTGGTGGAGAACAAGTCTCTTTCTCGCTGTTGTCAGGGTAACAGTAATCTCACCCAGACCAGTGGTGGAAAGGAACTAAGTACATTTACTCAAGTACTGGACTTAAGCAAAATTTTGAGGTACATTAACTTTACCTGAGTATCTTTACCTGAGTTCTACTCCAACATTTAAAGGAGAATTTTGGACTAAAGTTTTCTTACCTTTTCTATGACGTTATGATATCTTAGTATATCAGTAGAAAAATGTCATAACTCCACCCCTGAGCCGCCACAGCTCAAAAGGTGCGCGGATAGGCCTTAGGTTAGATCACATATTTTAATAGCTTTTTTTAAAAAAACAATTGGTGAGATCTGACGTTCATAGTGACAGAACACTGTCCCAAAAAAAACAAAGAAAAAAAAACAGAAGTCTCGCTAGACGAGATTGAAATCTCGAGATTGAAATCTCGTCTAGCGAGACTTCTGTTTTTTTTTTTTTTGGTTGCATAGTGTTCTGTCACTATGAACGTCAGATCTAAAAAAAAAAAAGCTATTAAAATATGTGATCTAACCTAAGGCCTATCCGCGCACCTTTTAAGCTGTGGCGGCTCAGGGGTGGAGTTATGACATTTTTCTACTGTACCATTCATCCTAAGATATCATAACGTCATAGAAAAGGTAAGAAAACTTTAGTCCAAAATTCTCCTTTAATACTTTTTTACTCTACTACAGTTATTTCAAATCTTTAATAACTAACAAGATACTTTGTACATTTAATGTATTAATTACAAAACATACATGAACCTCTTTAGCCCTATTTTATACTTACGAAAATTGTCTATTTTGGAAAAAGTTTGACAACTTTTTAAAGATTTCAGTGCTTTTACTTATTGTACTTTAAGAATATTTTGATGCCAATACTTTTGTACTTTTACTCAAGTAAACTTTTTAATGTAGACCTTTTACTTGCAACAGAGTATTTCTACATTGTGGTATTGCTACCCAGAAATCTGTGTACTTCCACCACTGTCCCAGCCTGGGGTAAGAGTACCTGTAGAGCAAGGGCAGTCATCATCAGTGCAGAGGAACCTGGCCCCTTGGGTGTACTTTGTGATCCTAGTCATGGCAATGACCAGGCCCTCCATGGCAACAGGCCTCATCATGGGGCCGTAGCCACCAGGGAAGGCACACAGGTCCAGAGTGTATTCAGGAAATGGCGGCAGGTGTGTCAGCTTCAGGATTACATTCACCTCAGAATGAACAAGGAAACGATAAGCTGTGTGAAACTACCGTTGCTTAAAAATCAAAGATGAGATGGCACATGCACTGCAGCCATGCTGTCTGTGGGCTACTTGTGATAATTAATACATTACTAATGTATCTAAAGGGATATTTCACTTTAAAATAAATGTGGTCACATGTTTTTAAGTTGCTTGATTCAGTATTTAGATATTTGATATTAATTTTATCAGACACGCCCCATTCCTATACAAACCCATTGTAACTTCAAACTCCATTTTAACCATGTTAGATTCATCAAAAACACCCGTCCTTGCTTCTCGTGACTGATATTGTCCTTCTAATAAGTGAGGAGGCCGTGTTTTTTCAATTACTTCTTCATTTATTTTTGATATTTTTGGGGGAAAATGAAAAAAGTAATCGAAAAAACACCCTCCCCTCATGTATTAGGAAGGCAAGATGAGTCACCAGAACCAAGGACAGTGTTTTTGATGAATCTAACATGTTACAAATGGAGTTTGAAGTTATAATGGGTTTGTATAGGAAGGGGGCGTGTCTGATAAAATGAATATCAAATATCTAAATACTGAATCAAGCAACTTAAAAACTGTCTGGGGGGCTCACAAAAGCCTGAGTAGACAATAAAATGACCCAATTTTTTTTTTAATGAAATATCCCTTTAATGTAATGACTAATGATTAGTCATTGACCAGAAGGTCTTGCACATTTAGTATTACCCATACCTGACTTTCTGTGTGTATTCTTTCAATCAGGTTAAGTGTCTTTATTGAAAGGAAACAAACCTGAAACAGAGTATACAAAAAGAGGAATCGTTTACTGAAGACTTGGACGTTCATCAAATAGAAATTGGGAGGGGAGGTGAGGTGACCACATGGGTGAACTGACTCACAGACTGAAACAGAGCTGTTGCTTTGAGGGGCTGATGGAGGATGCAGTCGCCCAGCATGGGATCCAACTCTATCGCATCAGAGGGATTGACGCTGATACAGAACCTATACACGGCTTCATTCTGCTGGGGGTCTGGAGACAGCAAGGCAACAAGTGGTGTCTGTGAACCTAGCAGAAATGACTGTCTAGAGAGCAGTGGTTCTCGAAGTGGGGTCCGGGGACCCCCAGGGGTCCTTGAGGGAGTTGCAGGGGGTCCCCAGCTAAATGTGTTAATACATTTGAAGCTCTTTATCCATATTTTATGCGTTGGCTATTCACAAATAGCAGATCTACAAGCTCACAGCGTGTCACTTCGTGCCGGGCTGCGAGCTTGTACATCTGCTATTTTTGAACATTTTCTAGGGGGTCCCTGGCACAAAAAGTTTGAGAACCACTGGTCTAGAGAGAGCCTATAGGCTCTAGAACAGTGGTTCTCAAAGTGGGGTCCAGGGACCCCCAGGGGTCCTTGAGGGGCTTCCAGGGGGTCCCCAGCAAAATTAGTTGATACAGCATCACAATCAGTTTAACCCCTACATAAAATTGGCTATTTGAAAATAGATCTACAAGCTTGTGAGCTTCTACATTTGCATTTATAGGCCTATCTTGAAATATTTTAAATATTTTAACACAAATGTTGTGTGGGGGTCGCTGACACATCTTTTCAGAAGGGGGGGTCCGTGGTCAAATACATTGATTCGGGGGTCCTTGACAGAACTGCTATTTTCAAATTCAAATTCATTTTTTTTAAACTTTTGAAATGGGACATTGTGCACAATATAAGTACTTTCTACTTTTGGTACTTTGATACCAATACTTTTGCACTTTTACTCAAGTACATTTTTAATGCTGTGCTTTCACTTGTACCATATTATTTCTACATTGCAGTATTGATACTTTTACCTGAGTAAGAAATGTGAGTACTTTTTCCACCACTGGTTTTACTTCCGGGTACACAGCGGCTTTCTTACCGTTGAACGGCCTGCAGTCTTCTGCCAGTTTGACAAGGCCACCACTCCTGTCTAAATAGAACAACACGGATTCTTTTAACGATAAAACATCGTCCATTTTCCTTTTTTATCTATTAAACCTATAGCTCTACGATTTAAACTCACTAAACGGTCAAGAAAACAGGCTATAATGGCTAGAGACGCTAGTAAACTAGATCTAATCTAGAATCAATGGATTATCATGTCAACCAAAAGCGCTCGCGCTAACCCGTTGCCATGGTGACCATTCCTCTAGCGCCACACGGCTGATTTTCCATTGAAGCGGTGGTGGAAAAAGTACTTGCATTTCTTTCTTGATTGAAAGTATCAATACTGCAATGTAGATATACTCTTTTACAAATAAAAGTCCAGAATTTAAAATTTACTTGAGGAAAAGTACAAAAGTATTAGTATCAAAATGTACTTAAAATACCAAAAAGTAGAAAGTACTCATTATGCAGAATGTCCCATTAAACAAGTTTTCAAATGTATAAATGTTATTCAAATATTTTGAAAATAGCAGATCTACAAGCTATGTTGTGAGCTTATAGATCTGGCTCTCACTGGTCTATTTTTTTTATCATAAAGGTTGCTGGACAATATATAGAAATGCATAATTTATTAAATAATATAAAGGTAATATCAAATACATTGTAAACAATGAGAGACATGACGCTTTATTAGCAAGACAGTCTTTTATTATATTATTCCTCATTTTGCTGGTTTCCCCTGAAACCCCTTTACTGTTGTAGAACAGAACAGAGTAGAACTGCCTTAGAATCTCTGCTGATGATGTCACAGGTAGTTAATAGCAATCATATCGTAGATTTATTGAATTTAGAGGGGGGGGGGGTGGATTCTACCATTTCGTAATTCATTGTCAGTAATCCATCCTATCAGCGTTTTGCGGCGACGTCGTATCGACGTTGTAAAAGACGTGTCTTTTCAACAGATATCTCTTTACCCACTGGGCACACACAATACAACGCCCATACGCCCTGCATACGCCGTCCATACGACGTCCGAGTCAGACCTCAGTCAGCAGCTGTTTTGCAAAAAAACGTTGAAACGACGTCGACACACGTCTGACTCGGACGTCGTATGGACGGCGTATGCACGGCGTTTGGGCGTTGTTGTATTGTGTGCCCAGTGGGTAGATCGATGTCTGTTGAAAAGACACGTCTTTGTGCAACTTCAATTATGTTTTTATTATGTTTTATTGCATTCTAAGTTTTAGATGGCTTTTCCCAACCCCGTAGCCTAAGTGAACGGTGAACACCAGTGATATTGTACGTTTATTAAGTGGAATTCATAATTCATAATTGTCAATTATTGTTTCCCCCTTCCTAAGGCAAGTTTTAGATTCATCACGCACAAACCTTACATTTCCCCACCAAAATAGAAAGAATGCTATCAGTAATTTATCTACATAATGTATATTATACACAATAAAAATATGCTATGAATAATTATGTTGTCAGTGCCATTTATAAAGCCCTGCATTGACTTTTTTCAGCCAGCAGGTGTCGTGGCAACATGAGACCAAAATACTTGATACTTTGCCTTTTGTGTAGTCAAATGCATTTATATAAAAATAATAATAATAATAAAATCAGCCAATGTCCCTGCCCCGGTTGACATCCTTATTTTTTAACTCTATGGTTGACATGATCGGCAAGATTCCCCATCTCCGGTTTACTTCACGTATCTCTATCAAGAGCTCTTAACTTCAGACCTCAAGATCATGGGATCGAATCCCAGCACAGGAACCTTAGCATCTGAGCAACCTGGCTCCCATGGGTCTACTATTTTTTTTTCGCCTTTATCATAAAGGTTGCTGCTGGACAATATATAGAGGATGAAATGCATAATTTATTGTCTCCGCCGGAGGCGGAGAGTATGTTTTCGCTTCGTCCCGCTGTGTGTTCACCTCCCTCCTAGCCAAGCTAACATTGGTCAAGCTCCACGTGACACGTGTCAATATGTTGACACCAATGCCTTTGATTGGCTAGAGGGACGCATGACGAAATCAAATCCTATAAATAGGTGTGTCACTTCCTCTTGTGTGTCTTACCTCACTTCAAAAAGTGAGGTAAGACAGGATCAATCAGTCTTGATTGGAACAGTACCTTCCAGTACAAATCACCCGTCCGTGCGTGTGTCCCTCTGAGAACACCTAACATTGGTCAAGCAAAGGCGCAGAAGGCCAAAGCTAAGAAAGCATACTCATCTACAACAGTAACACAGAAGAGGACTATAGAGTTGAATTGATCCCACAACAAGGCCGAAGTCTTAATACTGTAACAATTGGCCACCTTGATCAAATACATTATGTAGCACTAGAGAAAACTGACATAGATCAAACACACCAATCAACTGCTGAAACTGTTCAAGACAATGAAGATGAAGAAGACAGACAAGCATTTGAACAAACCAGTCAATTACGAGGACTCCCATATGACACATTGCTTCAAGAAGAACATTTTTTAGATGCAGACACTACATATTCAGTCGCCCCTGCAGAACACCAAAAACCACGCGCATTCTACCAAGACGACCCGTTCTACCAAGACGACCCGTGCGATCAAAATAGCACGGGTCTGCTGGCGGAGACTTGTGCTCCGAGGAGCACATTTTCTAGTTAAATAATATAAAGGTAATATCAAATACGTTGTAAAAAATTAGAGACATGACGCTTTATTAGCAAGACAGTCTTTTATTATATTATTCCTCATTTCTCTGCTGATGATGTGGCCATAGCTGAATGGTTAGAGAGCCTGCCTGGCAAGCCATAAATCCCAGGTTCAATCCCAGGCCTCAGCAATGTGTTAAAGTGTCCTCTAACAAGACACTTAAAAGAATAGTTCACCCAAAAAATACTTATTTTCTATCAATTACACATTCCATGAAGACTTGAATTCATGGAGATTTTTTTGTTTTTGACACATTCCTGAGCACAGACTCAGACATATTGGTTGGATGCATGGCGCATATAATAGGCATCGCATTGTAGATTAGTAGGCGATAATTCCAATATTCACTATACACTCCTCATGTTTAAGCCTAACTGAATTATATATTTATGGACTTGTATATAAATTGTATATATTTTTGGACGCCTTGTGCATTTAATTTGTCTGCAATACGCTTTCTCCCTGGATCCATTTATTGCGGCCGTGTTTCCTTTCTTGCTTATTATACATTTTACTTCCTCGTATGATTCCGGGGAGACATAAAATTTCTCTTTTGGGTCTTGAGTCAAGACCCCGGCTCCCGGGGAGACATCAAATGTATCTTTTGTTGAGTCCCAAGACTCGAGACCCAAATGAGAAATTTGATGTCCCCGGGAGCCTGGGTCTAGAAAGTGTCAAATGTCAAAATAATTTGGAAATAGCAGATCTATAAGCTTACAATGCATCGCAAGGCGACGCATTGTGAGCTTGTAGATCTGCTATTTTCAAATGGCCGAAATGTATATAGGACTGAAGTGGTTAATGTATGTTTTGTAATAATAATTGTAATATTGTAATAACAAAATCTACAAATTAACTAGTAACTTAAGTTTTCAAATTATTGTAGTGGAGTAAAAGTTAAAGTATTGCAAATTGGAAATACTCCATTGAAGTAAAAATACCTCAAAATTGTACTTAAGTACAGTACTTGAGTACATGTAGCCTACTTAGTTACTTTACACCACTGGTTATTATTCCATGATTTCCATTTAATTATTTAATAAAAGCAAATGATAAATAAATCTCTCTGTATCACACAAACAACTCAACATTAATCCACAGACTGAATTTATATTATGTTTAATATTGCCAAGCAGTACTCTTGATTGCCTGGCAATTATTGTACATTTCTGTCATGATCAATAAATGAGTTACTTAAAGTGAGATGAAGGATAAACAAAGTAAGAAAAATGACATTGATATAAGTATTTGCTAAGACATGAGTTCACTGAAAAATATGAAATACATATTATGTACATTATTTATCAGAAAATGCATTGAAATGACCTGTCAACCATAATGCTATATACAGTGACCTCTCAAGTATTCCCAATTTCCAGCTGAAAGCTAAATTCACCCTAAGTGAATGTTATAGCTCTTTACAGTAAATACAACAAGAACACTTTACAGTTCACCTCACTGCAAAATATGTGGTGACATTTAATGTCCTAAAAGTGGTTCTACTTTTAAAGACAAGTACTTTATATTGAGTGACAAAATGTGTTCATTTTACCATGAGAATTACATGAAGAAGACCCCCCTTACATACACACAACAAATGCTCATTTTAGGAACAACCAATTAATACAGTTGCATATGTTATTAATAAAGAAAGGTGGTCCATATTTCTTAAAAAATACAATTTGTTATATAAATACAATTTGGTAAAAAATAAAGTTTTTTTTTATACACACTCCATTCTTCCCAAATTCTTTCGCAAGTGCCGTGTTTTCTCGAATGCTCACTTTGGTCTCTCTGAATGGGTTAATCCATGGTATAATAGTCTTCCCTTTAATCAAAACAAGACAAGTTAAGGCAAGTCAAGTACTCTTGGGAGGAAGTTTCATAAGAAGGAATCGTCAGAAGCCGGTGCATAGGAAAAGCCCAGAAAGGCATCGTCCGCTTCCATTACACTGGCGTTGACAATGGAATGTTCAGGGGACCAGCAGACAGAGTTGGGGACTGTCTCATCTGTGAACTCTGGGTCAAAGTTTGTGATGTCGTAGGGAGCGTTCTAGGAAAGCACAGGGAAAAGATGGGAAAAGGGAAGGTTAACTTATTAATCCATTCAATCCGGGAACGCATCCGTGTGTCATTTTTAGATTTCTTTTGGCTATTAAAAAATAGCAGATATACAAGCTCATAGTGCCGCGGCACTATGAGCTTGTAGATCTGCTATTTTTTCTTAAAATCGTGAAAATTCCTGCAAATCTTTAAATATATATATTTTTAAAGCGAACGTTTGAAAAATATTTTGTTCCAGAGACCTCCAGAAAAAAAGATTTGAGTTAAAATGTTCGCTTTAAAAAAAAAAATATATATATATTCAAAGATTTGCACAAATAAAAAAAAAGATTGCAGATCTACAAGCTCATAGCGCTGCACTCGGTGCCGCGCTATGAGCTTGTATATCTGCCATTTTTGAATAGCCAAATAAATCTAAAATGATACGAGATGCGTTCCCCGGATTGAATGGGTTAAGACAAAGACATATGGAAGGTTAACATATTAAGACATATGCAGTATATATATGTATAGCATGCCATGCATACATACGATTATAAGCAAAAAAGGGAAAAAAGGAGATATTTACCACATTTGGTGTGAATGGAGGAGAGATTTTCTTCTGTTCCAAGTCATCCCAGTTGATGGAGGAAAAGAAATTGTGTGCTTTGATCTCATTCTGAAAATAATAGTAATAATAATAATAATATAATAAGCATAATTAAACATGAGTTTTTATTTCTAAGTAAGCAGACCAAACATACATTATATTGGCTGACAATAAGTATTGACCAACAACGATTCCAGTGACAATCTAGTGAAGTGCATTTAAAGACTATCCACCAGAGGGAGCCGAATTGAAAATATGGGGAGGAGAAGAACCACATACTCCATTCAACAAAGACAGTGGAAGTGCAGCAAGAAACATCACTTACAAAGTCATCTCTGGATCCCAGTCTGTGAGCACCATCTTTTTCCAGCAGTGCCTGGAGGAGAGACCAGGCTGTGCTGGACGCGCCAGGGCGCATGGTCAGCGGCTTGTGGAGTATGTTGTCATACATCTCATGGGTGTCCCTGCTGTAGAACGGAGGCTAGAAAATGAAAGAGAAACAAACTGTATGTGTAGGGGAATAACTGGCAGATCAAAACAGTGCTTTAAATTTTTTTTTCAAATTTTCAATTTCAAAAGGAACATTATCAAGGCTTCAAGCAATAATATAATACATTATCAACAACATATTTAAAAAATGCTGCTTAGAAAAATGCGACTGATAGGTGTGGTATAATAACCATATAATAGTATACTGGTATTGGCTATTAATCTAATATCTTTGTACAGTTCTATATCACTCCGTGGCTAAGAAAACCCATCAGGCTGCAAAATCTAAGTCAAGGTGAAATCCACAACAAAATGTAAGGTGAAGTTCAATCTCCATGGAGATTTAGCTATGGAGGAGTGAATAGAGCAATATCTCTGTGGAAAAGTCCACCTTAAAGGGATGACACGCAAAGCTGCTGAAAGATGAGATTGATGAACATGTGTGGATAAATATGACGTGAACACCATTATGGGCAAATAGCATCATTCAAAGGTGTGGTTTAATGAGGTTTTGTAACATCTCTATGCCCTATTATGATAAACAGCAAAGGAGGACAGGCAGAGCTGCTCAATGACACTGACAAAGCTTATTGAAAACGTTGCATAGCAACCGCCTTGTTTGAATAACTTGTTATTAAAGAAACAAAGAAAAAAGCAAAAGTGGAGGGCTGCAGCATCCTTTAAAGGGTAAGACCACTTTAGTAGAGGTTTGGGTTGTGTAGTTACCTTGTCATGATGTAACTCCAAAGGTGGGCAAGAAATCAAAAATAATTGCTCCATTGATTAGAAATTGATAATTCAAAATATGCTCCTCATTGACTTACATTGTACGGTAAAACAGCTCTCAAAGTCACTCTTTTAGCACATAAATGAACCCAAACATAGCTGATTCAGACAATATCCACCTGTTTCCGCGGGAATTTACTGGAGCAAAAATCCTGTGTGGGAAACATCCTGCGGGGGGACCGGAAGTAGGAAATAGCGGCTCAGTGTGTTTACATTTGCCAGCAGAACGTAGCTGTACTGCGAACGGGCCTTTTGCATGTAGTTGAAGTGCAAGGGGGCGGGGGGGCGGTGCATGGGGAGAGAGTCTGTGCCTTGACTTCAGTGCGCTGACTCTCCCCCCCCCCGCCCCCCGCCCCCCGCCCCTCGCCCCTACGTTCTGCTGGCAAATGTAAACACACTGAGCCGCTATTTCCTACTTCCGGTCCCCCCGCAGGATGTTTCCCACACAGGATTTTTGCTCCAGTAAATTCCCGCGGAAACAGGTGGATAGAGTATCACCAAACCCAGTACTGTTTGTTTTTTTAATACAAATGTCAACTTCCTGTTGATTTTACTATTTGAAGATCTGGATCTGGATCCGCCGATCCAGTCCGGGTTTTCTACTTATTAAAAATGGCAAAATCAACAGGAAGTTGACATTTTTATTTAAAAAAAAAACAGTACTGGGTTTGGTGATGTTCTATATTGTCTGAATCAACTTTGTTTGCGTTCGTTTTTGTGCTAAAAGAGTGACTTTGAGAGCTGTTTTAGTGTACAATGTAAGTCAATGAGGAGCATATTTTGAATTATCAATTTCTAATCAATGGAGCAATTACCGTATTTTTTATTTCTTGCCCACCTTTGGAGTTACATCATGGCAAGGTAACTACACAACCCAAACCTCTACCAAAGTGGTCTTGCCCTTTAAGTCAGTGGATTATAAAAGCAGTGTAGAAAAGTGCTCTTTCGTTAAAAAAGGGGGGATGCTTCAGTCAAATAAGAAGACAAAACCAAGGCAATCTAGTTAATCTTTGATCATAATTTGTTGTTTTTAAATGTTGTTCAAAGATAAACTAGCCCTTGTATTAAAGCTTTTAAACTTTTTTTGAAGACTGCCTTTATTTTTACTTCTAATTTGTTATTAAAAATTGTTTTAATAGTGCTAAGGGGGTTTGTTGTTGGCCCTCCACTTTAAGTCGTGCTGAACTAGATTAGATTTAATATAATGACAATATATCATGGCTTGTCATACTGTATGAGTTAATGTATAAAGATAAACAGATTGCCAGCCTGTTATACTCACTGCATGTAATCAAGCTCTTTAATACTGTATCTTTATGCGACTCCTGAACTGTTGATTTATGTCTTTGTGTAAGTGGGCGAACACAAAGTCAAATTGTGTAGTATGTGATTCAGTTTCATAAGTTTGAGGAGATGGTACACAGGAAAAACTCACCAGGCCAAATAGCATTTCATAGAGCACTGAGCCCAGGCACCACCAGTCTACAGTATTATCATACGGCTGCTTCCGCAGAACCTCTGGAGCAAGATACTTGTACGATTGGGGAAAAAAAAGCATAATTAACATAAGATTTCATTTCATTAATCTGCTTTAGAATAAAAGAAAAAAAGAACAGAAATTCACCATTATCAATTAGTATCTTCTGACAGTTTATTATCCTGGGGAACCTTACTCAACATATCCTGTGCATATTATGTCCCCAAGAAAAGATAAATTTGAACTTGTCTGATTATTAACCACATTTTATTCCAAAGACTTAGTTAATAAATTGTAACTTTGACACAGATGGTGAGGCTTGCGAGGAAAACATTGACAATAATGGCTACGCAACTGAATGCTCTGGTACCTCAGGCGTCCCACAAAACGTTGAGGTGGTATCAGCCTGGGAGATGCCTTCCTTACACAATCCAAAGTCCGTCAAAACTATATGTCCCTGTAAAGAGAGGAGACGGGCACATTTTTAGACGGCGACTGCCGTACAAGCTGTTCATTATCCTGGGCACTGAGGGATCTATTGTTGCCATGGAATGTTGGCCATGTTAGACCCCCCACCGCCACCGCCACCGCCACCGCCGCCACCAGTCACTGCCCCCTCACTTTCTCAATGAGGCTAACCAGGAAAAGCATGGGTAAGGCCTAATCCAATCACATATTCTACTCGGCTGAAACTGTAAATGACTGACACACTTGTTCCTTAGAGATATACACGGCACAAAAAGTTACGTCTATGCTATATACAGTGTATATACTAGACAGACAGACAGGCAGGCAGACAGACCGGCAGACAGACCAACCTATCATATGCAGCCATATTGTTTCAGCAAATCTGTATACAATCCTTAGCAATGGCTCTATTACAGTGCAGAGAACTGCAGACCCAAAATCAATCCAAACTTTCAAATGTGCATTTACTTTCATTATATTTGATATAATATTAACGTTGTTTACATTACATTGTTGTTAGTTATACTAAATAAAATACTCACTTCATAGTCAAGAAGGATATTTTCTGGCTTTAAGTCCCTGCAACAATATAAACACATAAAATACATATCTGTATTTATTTAAGAATTTGTAACAAAGCATGGAACAAATCTTACATCACAAGGATGCTACTTAAGGTAATATGGGGACATAGGCTTCTCTTGTGACAGATAATTGCATTCACATGTTAGTTAAACTACAATTTCACATTTGTACACATGACTGCGTGCACACATAACTTAATAAGGATTAGTGCTAAGGGCTAGTAAAAGCAACAAAAAAAATCTAAAAGTTCCCCAACTTCTGTTTGTAGGACTACTGAGTAACTGTCAAGGGATCTTTGGGTTCACCATTCATAATGTTAATTACATTGTGTGTGTGTGTGTGTGTGTGTGTGTGTGTGTGTGTGTGTGTGTGTGTGTGTGTGTGTGTGTGTGTGTGTGTGTGTGTGTGTGTGTGTGTGTTAGAGTTCTCAAATTCTACCCGAACCCGACCCGACCCGGCCCGACCCGACGTTTTCGGGCCGAGCCGGGCCTCAAAAGTATGCTAATTGGTCGGGCCGAGCCGAGCCTCGGGCTCCATGAAAAAAAATAAAAAATTAATGATTTTTTAAAAATATTTAATTTTTTTTATAATATATTTTTTAATTCTGTTCTGTCTGAATGTGTATTTATCTATTATGAAGATGGCGCTGACGGCGCTGACTTACTGGCGTTAACTTGCACTGTGCAGCTCACGCTCATGGCTCAGGCAGCAGAGCGAGAGAGAGTAAAAAAAAAGCAATTCAGGGCGAGCGTCCTGCACCCACACCGGTGGTAAACAGAACACTCGCCACAAAACACACTCGCCCCCATTCATTTCGTGGACAGAGGCCGCCGGATTAGACCCGGGGCGAGTGTGTCTTGGGCGTTCTTGCAATCCATTTCCGCATATTATGTAGCCATGGTTCACGTTCATGTTTCAGGGCTACCGCATGATGCATCCATATCATTTTTAATACAAAAACCCACGTCAATTTCGGTCTACAGTACACCAGCCTTCAACAATAGTGTACATTCAGTAGTCAGGTTCGTTCAGAAATCAATGGACCCTTCTCCCTGTCACGACCGTCATGGATGAACTTCAACCTGGTGTTTGCACTTTCTCCATTTATGGCCCGTACATCTACATGAACATTCATATTTCAAATATAAAGTGCTTATCCCATGGCCACGGATGTTACATTTATGTACGGGGCGGGCTCTCAGAAGTACCCGTATCATCCGTATTGTTCAATAAAAAGCATTTTAATCTGATCGGTGGCCATTTTCTCCATGCGCTTTCAACAAAGCCACCCTATCGGTTTGTAGGTGTATTGCACTCTGATACATTATGAGAAAATGGCCACTGATCGGATTAAAATACTTTTTATTGAACAATACAGAATATACGGGTACTTTTGAGAGTCCCGTGCATAATTTCAACATCCGTGGCCATGGGGTAAGCACTTTATATTTGAAATCTGAACGTTTATATAGATGTACGGACTGTAAATGGAGAAAGTGCAAACACCAGGTTAAAGTTGATCCATGACTAACAGGAGTTTTCATGTACCGCAGGGTAAGACTGCCAGGAGCAGTTAATAAATAGACGAACAAATGAATTAATACACTTAAACAGGCAGCGCTGTGATTCTGAATTTTGTTACGATTACAGTGATTAGTAGCCTATTATTGACACCACCTGGGCGAGTGAGTCGTACTCGTATCGTGTAACTTTCCTGAAGAAGCTGTGTATGTGTTCAACAACACAGCCATTCAGCCTTGTAGTTTAAGTGCAGATTTCAGCTTGGGAAAAGCAGCCTCAAACGGGTTTGGGTCATAGGTTTGGGTACGTGGTTCATAGTCACCATTGCGTTATCGTGCTATTCCTATTCTTGCTATTATGTTGCAAATGATTGTGTGTGTGCTGACGCAATAACATTGACAGCTATGGCAGGTGACGAAAGTTTGCCAGACCTATGCCAGGCTAACAACGGTTGCTAAGCTGGCATTGGACAATCGCTTTTGCGGTGGGGTTTAGCGAAGGGTCCATTGAAGAACGCAGGAGCAAGCTTTCCATATATAGCCACGCGCGAGAACGTGCATACACGCAGTACACTACACGTGTCGTTGTTTTGTTTACGTTGTCAAAATGTTTTAATTTGAAGGTTTAACAGGATGTTCAATGTGTTTTTGTGAGTTAAGATTACTAACCGGCGTGCTCTATACTGGCGTGCTGTGTTAAGTTACACAAGTGGCGGAAACGGTGCTTTCTGATTTTCACAATACAATGTAATCCACCCGCGTTTAGTTCAGTATTATAATATTTTTCACCCAACGCGTGTAAACTTAAGCTAATAGGTTAACAACAGTCTCGAGTCGGTCTCAGACAGTCAGGGGGGGAGAGGAGACGGAGACGATGCATCGCATTGCACAGAGGTGTGTCCGTGAGCCAAAGACAAGGATTTAACTTCATTTAAATCAACACAGTCAGTGTAAGTTAATGTCAGTCAGCGCCGTCAGCGCCATCTTCATAATAGATAAATACACATTCAGAACAGAATAATAATAGTAAAAATATTTAAAAAAAATAAAAAAATCCAAAAACTTTTTTTTCTTTTTTTTCCCCCTCGGGTTTTTTCGGGTTTCGGGCCTAACATGATGGAAATAGTCGGGTTCGGGCCGAGCCTCGGGCCGGCCCAGTCGGGCCCAGTTAGGGCCGAGCCTTAATTTTCAGGCCCGTTGAGAACTCTAGTGTGTGTGGAAGGGAAGGGGGGGGCAAGCTAGAGACAAGCTGGGGAAAACAAAACACACGTACGCAGACATACCTGTAAACAATGTTGAGAGAGTGTAGATATCCCAGTGCACTTGCCATTTCAGCAATGTAGAATTTTGCTCTGGGCTCAAGAAATGTCCGTTCTTTTTGAAGATGGAAGAATAGCTAAAACAAATAAGGTGCAGATCAGATTTAGATCAAGACAGAACAAAGCAGACATATTTTATTTGCCAGCATATGATCAAGATGAACAAAATCAAATGATAAGTCATGATACGGCTGAGCGATTCACACTTAATTTCTGCATTGTCTGAGAATAACTCCTCATGAATGCATTAGTCAGCCAGCTTGAGAGCATTTACCACAGACTGTGCCAACCTTGAATGAGCAAAAGTCTAATACCCAGCCGCACATGATGGAAAACCTTAACTTGTTAGATTACAGACAAATGATGAAACATCCACAAAGCCTCTCTCTCTCTCTCTCCATCTCTCTCTCTCACACACACACAAACTACCAAGGCTGTAGAAATGCTTCTGGGCACTAACTGTATGCCTTGTTTCTGCCAGTACTTCAATGGTATGTGTAAAAATGCCAATAAATATTTTCATAGAGTAACACTGGCTTACACTGCACAAGTGGTCAGGAAGTATTTATTCTAATGTGGAAAACTCTGCTCACAGATTCCAGTAGTGAGCTAGAAAAAAACAGCTATCACAAATGTATGGATTGCAAACCCATCAGTTTGCTTCGGCAACTTCTGCCATAATGCAGTTGTACTTAAAAACCTTACTCGGAGGGTAGGGGTGTTTTGTTTTTAGCCACGAGACACCATATTCACATACAGTACTGTAGTCACTGAAACGTGTGTTAACAACTTCACAAAGCAGAGGGGACTGGTTGGTCACGCTTGACCTGTCCGTCTGTGTCTGTGTGTGAGTGTGTGAGTGTGTGAGTGTGTGAGTGTGTGTGTGTGAGTGCGTGAGTGCGTGCGTGCGTGCGTGCGTGCGTGCGTGCGTGCGTGCGTGCGTGCGTGCGTGCGTGCGTGCGTGCGTGCGTGCGTGCGTGCGTGCGTGCGTGCGTGCGTGCGTGCGTGCGTGCGTGCGTGCGTGCGTGCGTGCGTGCGTGCGTGTGTGGGTGGTTGGGGAGGGAAGATGAAAAATGCAATCCGTACTCCAGAATAGATCTTCTACTCAAGACTCTGTAATAACGAGAAAGCCTAACCTCCAGGTATGGCTTGAAATACAAATCCAAATCTGTATTTCTCACACTTTCAAGATTTTTTTCTTCTTTTCTAAATAGCAGATTTACAAGCTTGCAGCACGGCACGAGCTGATCAAGCTACTTGGAAAGTGTAGTGAGCTAAGCTAATAGTTAATCTAAATTAAATTAAGCCCCACTACACTGAAGTTAGCTACCCCCCAAAGAAATGTAGCACATTAAGCAGCAACATGGCAAAAGTAGTTTACCGCATTGAAGGTATGTTTTTTGTTATTGTTTTTTACATTGAACCAACCCAAGTCAATGCTATCTCAAGGATCAATAAAACTATAAAGCAACCAAAAACCTTCAGTTCAATTGTTTATTAAGCAATAAGATGTGCCCTTTGCTCTCTGCTCCAAAAAAACAAATGTAATAAAAGTGCTACACATAACAAAATGTATAATACATAATGTGTGTGTACAAGTGCGTGCGGACAGACGGATGCACAGACCGACGGACACGGACAGACATGTGTGCGGTGCGAGCATGGGCAAGCACACCTCTGTTTGCATGGGTACGGCCAATTTACACATGGTAGAATTAGCAGGACAAACTGAAGGTTAACTCAAAACTCAGTAATTCAACTCAAACCACAGTAGAAAAAGAATAAAGACCTGCTCCAAACAGTAACAGTAAAAAAAACAACTTTTCAGCTCGAGACCCATTTTCCTGAGATCCAAACGTACCAAAATACCATAATTATGCATGAATCAGAATCAGCCCTATTTCAAAGGCTGTGAAAATAGCCGTTCTACAAGCGCACAACGCGTCGCGATGAGTTCAAGTTCACTTTAAAAAGGTTATTTTTTCTTAAAATGTCTGATTTTTTTTTTTTTTTGAAAAATCAATTGAAATAATAATCATTATTATTATTAATAATTAAATATATATATATAAAAAGTAAAAAATGTGGATATTTATGTGCAACCCAGAAATAGTGGTTGAGTGACCCTAACAATGGGTCCCGACCCATTGTTTGGGAACCACTGTTCCAAATAAGAGTTGATGACACAGAGAGAGTAGAGTGTGTGCGGTGCGCGTGCGTGAGCGTGCGTGCGTGTGTGCCCGTGTGAATGAGATCTATCTGCATGGAAACAAGTCCTTTGAGGATGAGGTGACCAGGCTGGGCCCTGATCTTTCTCACAAGAGGCATTTGTTCACACAACACAAGAAACGCTTTTCAAAATTAGCATCGGAAAGACTGTTTCTTTGGTTGCAAAATGTCTTCTTCTAGACTACAGAGTCATTCACAAGCATGCGTGTCTGTATTCCCCTGCAGCAGACAAGTAGCAGGAATCAGTCCAAGGATTGGTGTATGATGTCACCACCATCATACCACACTGCTTCTGTCGGCTACACTTAGGTCTGTAATCTCTGTGTATAGCAGTGGCGTCACTGATCCTTTTAGTTTTCAGACTGCAGCAGAAATCTCTGCTGTGCTTACGCTTCAGAAATGCACTACTTGATCAATGAAAGTGTGTCACTACTGAACGGCACTTTGATTCAGAAAACAGTAGCTACCACTACACTACTGAGAAATTAGGTAAACAAATAATGCCTGGGGCATTAAATCTCTACGGTGCATCCAGCTTGGTCAGGCACTCCAACATAAGAGCTCTTCACGGGTCCAAAATGACATACCCGAACCCTGATTGACCCGTAACATTTGTTCCAAGAACAGATTGGTTCAGAGATTATTTTCAAATGATGGACCCGAACCCTAATGGACCCCTAAAATCAAGCACTGACAGTCCTCTGAAAAGAGCGCAGAGTCGATGGAAGAGGATGCACTGTTTTTCAACATAGTAAAAAACAAGTGTGGGGAGGGGGTGTCTAAACTCATCATTTAAAAAAGGTGGACAGGACTTGTCCCACCCTCATATAATGGCTCTGATGCCGATGGACATTAGCCTGGCATTGCCAGACTGTTCACGTGGGATTCACTCACAAGTTCCTCCACCGTGGAGGAACTTATGAGTGAATCCCACGTGACCAGTCTTACAACTCCAGGCTACATGGTCACGCCCACAAGCGGTTGATCCGAGACCAGCTATAACATGACTTAACTTTTCCAAGGTGTGAGAGGTGAGGAAAGTGCTGTACTGTAAGGAAAGGCATCCTGGTTTCAGTGGTCAATCATGATCACAGTAGAATATTAAAGAGATGTTTAACAGTCAAAATAGATAGTATAGTATACAGTAGTTTTCATGCTTCAAACAATCTGGGTTAAATTTGGACTCATAGGCCTGTCTGTTTACTCACTACTATAGTACTCTTAGTGCCTTGTTACTTTAACATCATGCAACTCTATGTAAGCAGTGTGTATTATTGCTATTCTGGGCTTCTCCTGGCCCAGTGACTCATTGCTTCACTGAGTGCATCATTCATAAAAGTGAAAGTACTCACTTCTCCACCATTGATGAAATCCAAGACAAAGTATAACTTGTCTGCAGTCTGAAAGGAATAATGCAGCCCAACCAGGAAGGGGTGTTTCACATTCTTCAGCAGCACGTTGCGCTCTGCCATGATGTGTTTTTGCTAACGAAAGAAAAAGTGATTTACTAAGCATCAACAAAAACATGTAAGCCTAACTTTTACATGGCTAGGGACAGGGTGATAGAGTACATAAACTTACCTCTCTTCTGTTGAGAATGACCCTTTTTTGTAGGACTTTGACTGCATAATACTTTGCATCGTGTCTCCGCTTTGCAAGGAAAACCTTCATCACAGGGGAGAGAAAGCCTATTGAGCACTGAGTCAGCTACACAGACAAGACAATAGTTGCCTACAAGCAATAAAACAGTGTGGCTAAATATTTAAGAGACTTTCACTTCCTCAACCGGAGGTCATTACATGCAGAAGTAGAACTGCTGTTAGCCAACAGACAGACAACACAATGAAATACTCAACAACACCTGCAGTGGTTCAAGCAGTCACGTGACCTACATACATTCAATTATGTTTCTGTCCACATCATTAAACTGAAAATATTATTTGAGAGTTTTTTTCTCTGATGATCCTGTAACAGCTACAAAGCAGCCTCATATGTAAATTAGATTCAATACACCACTATTCTTTCCTCCAGATTGAAAGTGAAATATTAAGTTGTTGTTTTTCCTACATAGGACCACAATGGAAAAAAGCCCTTAGGGCTTTTTGTGTTATCCTTTTAGCATCACTACCACCTGTACTATTTGCAAACTGTTAATAACGTATTCAATCAATCAATTCCTTATGACTAATTCCGATTTACTTATATATGAGTATATGAGAGCAAGCGACTTCATTTTGTGATCACATACCTTTCCAAAACTCCCCTTTCCGATGACCTTTAGAAAGTCAAAGTCTGTAGGCTTGGCACTGGAATAAAATGAAAATAATTATTATCATCGTTTTAAAACAAATGAATTCATGAAAAAAGTAAGCCAGGGAATTTAAGTAGGGGAACCAAGTATTTTCATTCTGATGGGGTTGCTGGGGGAAATATAATTAATAGTGTACAGTAGTTTAAAACATGATTGTTTGATTGTGTTGACCATTAACCCATTAAAACCGGGAAAGCATCTGTGTCATTTTAGATTTAGATCACAGAGCGTCACTTCGTGCCGCACTGCAAGCTTGTACATCTGCTATTTTAGAAATGTTTTGAAAAATCTTTAAAGTGTGAGAAATACTGCTTTAGAAGGCATATGTAGAATCGGCCTCAGGTCTTAATGGGTTAAACTGAAAATATCAATCAAAGAAAAAGGAGTAGGCCAGTGATGAGGTTAAAAATTAACAATTGCAGGCATTGTTAGTGACTTTTCTTTAAAGCACATTTGCGTGGAACATACTGTGGATTTCCAGACGGTCCCAGGTTGATGTTTCTGGAGGTAGAGTTGTTCTGTTAAACATACGAGAAAACATTATCTAGATCAGTGGCTATGGTGTGACTGGAGGCTTTGTACTTTGGAGCAGTGAACACACTGTCAAGGCTATACAGTACATTTAAAGCCTAGTTCAGACCACCAAAAGATTTGCGACAAAATGTTTTTAGAATGTTGCAGAGAAACATCCCAGTGGTCTGAATCACTTGGCTGATTCCGGCTGATTGAGTCGCAAGATATTCAACTTGTCCAATCACAAGCAACAAATTGCAACACATTTCTGATCACACAAATAGGTTGAATCCACCATAATATTATACAAATACTTATTGTCCTCCTCTCTCTCTCTGTCTCTCTCACACAAACACAAGAAAGAGAGTGAGTGAGCGAACAAACGAATGGAGAGAGTATATTTAATATTTTATATAAGAGTATACAATATAATATAGACAATATAATATTGTCTATTGGTTGATGTGCTATGGAAACGGTAAACGTTTCCCGCTAGTCACCTTGATGGGGACTGTCACTGTCCAGTTACAGATGGAGCCATCTGCTGTTTATATCCCATATCCCGGAGGGACAGTGACAATACTGTTAAATAAAAAATAATGGCTCCATTGACTAGAAATTGATTGACATTGTACGGTGAAGAGGCTCTTTTAGGACGAGGAGCTCTTTTAGCCCATAAACGAATGCAAACAAAGCTGATTCTGACAATATTATAGAATATAGAACATCACCAAACCCAGTACCATTTGTTTTTTAAATAAAAATGTCAACTCCCTGTTGATTTTACAATTTGAAGATCCGGATCCAGGTTGAAAGCATACAGTATAAGCCATTTTCTCAACAGCAGCTCACTGCTGCTAATTGTTAATGACCAATACCCACTAGATGAACTTATGTTTAGACTAGCACATGTCGCCACTAGGTATCAGTATAATTTGCACAATCTGATACTAACATTCAAAACACTTCCCTCTTTACTGACCAAAGCTTTGTGCAAAGTCTGCACGGTGAGTCACTTACTTTGTCATCCTCGTCCTCAGAACCATCTGAAAAGTTTTGTGATTTGTCCATCTGTAGGAAGGCCCTCACATCCGGTCTGCAGAGTTAAAGAGGTACAGAGGGGTCACATTTACATGTTGGAACATTACTTTACCACATGGCAGTGCTCCATTGGATCAACCAATGTTTTCTTCATGTCAAGATGAAACATGGATGATCCAATTTGATCTGATGCGACTCAGGCCATTGCAGACGTTTTATTGCATTGACTCTGTTGTAGATTTGATGGAGTCAGTAATTTAATGAAGTAGCAGTGAGGATATTATACTTACTGGTTGGAAAGCTGGGGATGCGAGACAAGCCGCTGGATAAACTCATGTAGCCCTGTTCGTCTTTGCTTGATGAACTCTGTTGGGACAAATGGGCGAAGAATTGTAACCCATTTATACTTGGAAACCCACTACGTAACTATACCTTTCAAGCTGGGAACCCCTTTTGGGGTTCTTGTTGCTATGTACAGTATATAGGAACATCATGTGTTTTTTTTTTCCAGAAAACTTTGAATATGTTTTAGAAAGAGAAAATAGTAAGAGCACAGTGTGAGAACACTTACCTGGGTCAAAGTTGTCCCCAAATATTCTCTTGGCTGGGATTTTCAAGTTCATAGAAGGAAACTGTTTCCTTAACTGCATTCAAATGATGAAATCATAATAATGCAGAGGATATGGGGAAATGATAAAAAATATGTAGTCAGATTAAAATCAATTATATTTCTTAATGCTACTGACAACAGCTTTTATACAAAAGTCCATGTACATAAAATACAAATCAAGCGTGTGTCTACCCATCGATTTTCATGCTCTAATGGTTATTAAACAACATGGAAATTGTGATCATAGGTTGAGATGGTTTGTGGGCTTAATCTCTCTAAAGTACAGCGCTGCACCACTCACTGTGTTGTAGAGTTTATCAAACTCTGCATAACGCCTGAAGACAAACCACTCACGACCATGTCCGACACACACCATCACTTTGTAAACCTGAAAAGGGGGAGCACAGCTCACGTTAGCATAAAATCGCAACAGCAGTTGACTCAACTGACTCAACTCATCGTTAGGGTAACTGTTATGGTAACATAGAAACACCATTTGTAGATGCTTAGGGTCAAACTGACAAAGCTATCATTAAACACTGGTAGTTGGGGAGTCCAGCTAAACCTTTTGACTCATCGCAACTGGGTAGAATTCTGAACTCACCGTGTAACGTTTCTTCTTATCTCTCTGCTCATTGTAGCAGGGAATGCTGACATTGGGGCAGTTGGACAGCTCCTCCTCCATTATGGTGGCTTTCGGTAGTTCAAAGTGTTGAGAGGTTCTTTAGCAGCCTTCCAGGATAGACCTCATCCGCACAACTGGACCATCGTCATGCAGGCTCTGCCAAAAAGGAAAAAAACATAAGCTATGGTTAATAAGGATCCCAAACAAGAGATCGAGTTGTTTCTTACATATTAATTTGAAACGGCGTCTGTCTGCCCAGTGCCCACTAAGCAACATTTCAACCCAGTGCCACATCCTGACCATGAGTCAACGTCAACACACGACACATGCATGTCACGTGCACACACAAACCAGGCACACAGAGAGGTTTGAGCTTCCCTGCGCTTTCTGGAGAGGTTTCTAATGGGCGAGGGTTACGGCAGTCAGTGTGTTTCAACATAAACACATTAACACCAGGCCGGCTCGCGAGTACAACCATTCTCCCTCTACCCCACAGATTCTCTTTCTCTCTGATTTGTCTCTTTATTTGTCTGATTTTAAATATAATGTATTATTATTATTGCAAGGTACTTCTGTAGCCGACTGGGCACAAAGTTTGGCACTGAATCGGTCCAGCGGTTTTTGTAGGGCTGTCACAATCATGACATTTTAGTTGACTATTTATTGTCGTACAAATAATTAAAATTAAGACCCGAGGCCATATCTACAAATGTCTTTTTTGAAATTTGAACAGTTTTCTGAAAAACATATGTCGCTATATCAGCGGTGTTCAAACGTTTTCATGTCAAGGACCCCCAAAATTATATGTATTTGGCCACCGATCCCCATCTCAAAATATTTTGTTCCAGGGACCCCCAGAAGCAAAGATTTGAGTTAAAAATGTTTGCTTAAATAAATTATATATATATTCAAAGATTTGCATTTTTTTTTTTAAATAGCAGATCTACAAGCTCATAGCGCGTACCAATAATCAAAATAAATAATGTACTATGGCCAAGATAGGCCATACATAATTGTATACTTTCACATTTACTATTAGAAATAGTGGAAATAGCTGCAATATCTACAAGCTCACAAAATAAGTTGAATTTATACAGTAATTATCTCAAATAATTGTGATTAGGCAATTATGTAATAACCCATTAAGACCTGGAACACCTATACACTGTTATACCTTTCAATCCAGGAACACCTTTGTGTAACACTAGTGTGTTGCTATATATATATATATATATAGCAACATATTTGTTCTAAAGTTTTGAATTAAAATCAGAAAACTTAGGTCACGATTTAGAAGGCGTTTTTAGAATCGGCCTCAGGTCTAAATTGGATAATTGTGACAAGCCTAGCAGTTTGAGAGATTATAGCTATGGCCACGCAGACAGACAGACAGACGCACACACACACACACACACAGACCCTCTCATAGACGGTTAGCCTCTTGCAGAGCCACGTTGTAAAAAGAGGAGTCTACCACCACAATGGTGTAAATGGTGTTAGTGTGGAATATTAGATACCCGGCAATATTAAAAGAATACTACTTTACATGTATCAACTATCAGCCTCCTCCAGAGCAATTCGGTACATAAATACTTTTTTAATACTTATCCCCTGCTGACTGTTCTATTAATGGTGTCACTCCATTGAGGAAACTAGCACGCACACGTCACTCAATTGAGGAAACTCGCGCACACACACACACACACACACACACACACACACACGAATGACATTGTTATTTTATAGCACCTTACATTTATGTCATATTACAGTACGTAATTATGTAAATCTTTTCCCCTGAGATACAGTATGTCACAAGGAAAACTTGAGAGAATATTCATTTCCATTAGGACAGATTGGTAAACTGGCAGAAGGAGACTCGCTCACTGCATTAAAGTTAAGGAAAGACTCCTTAGACAGACTTTCACTTAGCACACTTTCAATTTTCACCGCGCCTGCAGTCAAACTCAACCAAAGGACAAAGAAGGGCGCAACAGTTTTCCCTGTAGGACAGATTGAAAATAACTTAATAACATACTTGCTTTTAACCACTTGAACCCCAGCATCCCTATTCTGAGGGGAACATTCACAATAAAAAAAAGGGGGGGGGGATGTAATAAAAAAATAGCCGATCTACAACGTTGCAATGGGTTGAGAGCATGTAGATCTGCTATTCGTGCCGAAGAGATTTGGTGTGGAATCTACACTGTAGATTGAAAAGGAACGCACCAGCAAGTACAGTGCAACTCAGGTCCATTTAATTAAGTATAGAGGGTCTAAGTGGTTAAACTGAAGTGATATTGATCAATTCCTAATTTTATCAAAGTATTCTGCGGAACTCCTGGACTTGTGTCACGACACCCTAGGGTGCCACAGCATCCACTTTGAGAAACCCTGCTGCAGAGGTATGTTTAGATACACAATAGGTCTAGACAAGACCTGATGAAGTCACCTTTCTCTAACATTAAGCTAACGAACATATTACTAGCATAACATAACTAGGTTTTTTTGTAAAGCATCTTAAGAACCCAGAAAATCACTCATAATAAGTTTGATGTATTATTATTATTATTATTATTATAATTATTATACCAACACTTCTTCCATGAAAACTATAGTGGATTATAACCTTAGTTACCTGAAAGAGTAATACTTGCAGCCCATTACAACTGTATGAGCTACTTTAGTGTCTTAAACCCAGTAGTTCTGAATTCAACAGAAAAGTGACATGCAATGTATAGATTATATACACTAATGTAAGCCATGTGATCCAGACAAAACCTCAGAAAGAGGCAGATTTGTCATTTTCCTTTGTTATGTCATGCCTTTTTTTTTCCTGTTACAACAAAGCTCTTTGTCTGCTGCCCTGACTTTGACCATTGTTTGATCATAGTGAGGTCAGCGTCTTTTTCTTTTTTTCAGACCATGACCATCATAGCTGCTCGCTCCTCTGCCCATGGTTCTCTCGTAACACGCTGCAAACTGTGCCCAGGGAAAACGGCTCCTCCTGGTTGATCTTCCTGATTGCACCCTGACAGCAGTGATCTCATGCTGCTCACGTTGTGCAGGGGAAACCGCAAGAGACCAAACCTCTTTAAGATGCAACGAGTGCAATCAGAGAGACCTTCAATGCCCTCTTCATTGATAGTCTCTCGCTGTCTCACGTACTTTCATTCTCTCTCTCTCTCTCTCCCTCCAACGCAATGACAAGCACAAACTAACAGTCAGGCTAACTAAATAGCTATGCTAACTAAACTAACACACAATCAAAAACTCATTAGACTTGAATGAAAATTCTGTATTGAAAAAATAACATTCTACCACTAAGGTTAACCCCAGCCACATGCCAGCGCATTTGATTTGTGGCTGGTGAATTTTGTCATCTCTACCAATCCAACATTGAACACAACAGAAACCTTTTGTATAAAAAAACACAATAATTGTTGGCTAGTAGAACATTGAACATGATCGGTTAACAAACATGGAATCTACCAGCCAACAGGGCCTCCAGTGAAAAAAGATAGGCTTGTATCATTCATCTGTGTGTGGCGTGCATATGCCACATGGTTAGGTTAAATGTCGCTGGGTAGGACCCGCTTTTTAACATTCCACAAATGCCTTTGTTCAAAAGGGAAATAAACTACAACCATAACTAAAGGCTGCTACTCATTCCTTTGGAATGTTGTACGTTGCCAGACCCACTAACTGGTACAATCAATTTAGCTGTTAATCCAGATTAGAGGTATCGATACAACAAAACACAATATCATAGAATAGTATACATAGTGTAAATGTGCCAGCACGTATGATTAAACAATCAATATGTGGCAGTGCACAGCTGTAAATGTACAAATCAACAAAAAAATACGGTTTACAACACTAATAGTATAATAGTATTTAAAACCACAGGGTAAGAAGAGGTGGACATAACAATGAAATCAATAAAGCTAGGGGGAACCGTAATGCAAGGTTTTTAGCCTAGATTAAAAACATTTCCAATGAGGTAGAAAAACTCAGGTAGAAGAAGGCTCACACTTTCAATATATGCAACAGCCTAGGCCTGGCTTGAGGCCAAACTCAGGCATTAACATGAAATAACTGGTTTGGACAGGCACAAATATGCTGGGCTAGCTACTACACAAGATCAGAAATAGCATTCTTCCTGCTTAGTTCAAAAGCACATCCTAGAGGATGTTGGACACCATTGTCTGTGTGTGTGTGTGTGTGTGTGTGTGTGTGTGTGTGTGTGTGTGTGTGTGTGTGTGTGTGTGTGTGTGTGTGTGTGTGTGTGTGTGTGTGTGTGTGTGTGTGTGTGTGTGTGTGTGTGTGTGTGTGTGTGTGTGTGTGCGTGCGTGCGTGCGTGCGTGCGTGCGTGCGTGCGTGCGTGCGTGCGTGCGTGCGTGCGTGCGTGCGTGCGTGCGTGCGTGCGTGCGTGCGTGCGTATATAAGAAAGAAAAAAAAAAACAATGCACAAAAAAAGGTCTGCCTTGTTAACCAAAGTTGGCCAGCAATGAGCAGCAAGTGAAAGCTCAGTCAGGCTTGAATGCATACACTGCCAAATGCAGAGGCACACAGCCAGACAAACATACATTGTTAGAGTGAGTGACCAACAATAATCCTGCATGTGAACTTGATGAGTGCACGAACAAGGAGATTACTGTCCTGTATAAGCCTGTTAGATTATGGTGATTATTATACTATGAAATCATATGGTACTCAATGTCGGCAAAAACGAAACAAAAACTAAAATATTTGTAACCAAAACACTAAACTTAAAAAGCATCCCGCAAAGATGTATCCAGACTCAAACACAGGTTAGATGTCAAAATGTGTCAAACTGAGCTGACATGTGATTGAGACAGTTTCCATCAGATAAAGGAACTGTAACAGGGGAAGTGTGAACTCGGACAGTCCTGAGTGTGCTAACTTAAGTTAACCCATTAAAACCTGAAGGCCGATTCTACGAATGCCTACTAAATCAGTAGTTCTCACATTTGCAAGATCTTTAAAAAAAAAGGTACAAAAATAGCAGATGTACAAGCTTGCAGCGCGGCGCAAGTGACACGCTGTGGCCTGGGCCGCAGCTTGGCGGTCCAGCCACCCTAAGCTGCAATGCCAGATTGACAGCGTGTCACGGGTTCGAGTCCCGATCTCGGCGACCTTTGCTGCATATCACTCCCCATCTCTCTCCCCATTTCCTGTCTACTGTCCTATCCAATAAATAAAATAAGAAAATATTTACAAGTGATGCGCTGTGAGCTTGTATATCTGCTATTTTTGAATAGCCAACGCAAAATTTTTAAATGACACAATCACACAAATGCCTAAAAAGACAACTCACACATCTCAGCAATCAACAAGCTTCAGCTCATCTTAAATCTCAGACGCTGACGTAGGTCAAGTGTAATCTGATGAGACATTCTACTGTAACTATTTTATCTCTTCCACTACAGATATAATAGCACAAAACCTGAAATCACAGTATCAAATATGACTTTTTCATGCACGCTTATGGCAGTGTATCCCATCAATCTGCATTGGACCTAATGTCCAGGTACAGTGCCTGCTGTGCTTGTTGATATACTTTGAGGTATCGCCAATGTAGGACTCTTGTGTACAAGCTATACTGTATGACAACCAGATAATCCACCATTCAAATTGTTTTGTTTCCCAAATAAAATAAATAGGCCTATATCTGTGTACAGTGTGCAGTGTACAATGTCATCTTAAAAGAGCATGGTCTCACACAAAACAAAGCAAAAAAGACCTAGATCATGCTGTGTTCCTTGTCAATCCAGAACAAAAGTGAAGTAATCAGATTAGCAGTTTAGTAAAAAGTGAGGAGAGATTTCAGGGAGGATTAGAGAACAGCACCCCCATAGCTACCACAAATTATTATTTGCCCAAGACATCCAAGTAATCCAGCATATAGAGCACCGAAGTCGGGCGTAATTTACGCATCCTACCTGGTTCGCGGTTTTCCACCCCCATTCTGAATTCCCATAGACGTCTTTAATATCGCGTCAAATAAGAACTGTTTTCCAAAAATAAACAAATGATCCCGGCGATTTGACTCTCTCGGATATGAAGCATCAACTGACGGTGAGAAAACGATAATGTTACTTCCCCCGAATTAGTTAAATTTTCGCCAGAAACAGACTGTATCAAATATAATTGACTGACTATCATAAACGATACAGAGCCACCTCCCTGACAATATCGCAGAGACAGTTTGTTTATTTTTGGACCCCAATTCCTATATGAGACGATTCTATGATGACCCAATGTTATTCTCCATAGAGAGATTACTTTACGAACCAGGGGATGAACGAGTGACGTCAGGACTTCTGTACTCTATAGGCCTATGTTTTATGTACAATTGGAGGGTAAACAGCTCACTGAAACATCACCCACAACTTTTGTTTTTAAACAAATCACCCAATGCCTGCGGGACACACCTGGGAGTGGGACATAAGCATGGTATTAATAGAGGGCGGTGACATGAAATGACTTTGTGGAGAAATGACTTGTTCCTGAATCCTGACAGACAGGCCACATACAAACACAGGACTGAAGATTCATACTGTAGTCAAACGTTTGCTGAACCTCAAACAGATCACGTGTATTATGGGAAAATGACATGTCCTGCCCTGAGGGACAGAACAAAATGAGCAGTTTGAACACGACTACAATTGCACACACACACACACACACACACACACACACACACACACACACGAGGAATTTGTGTGTGACCAGCTAATCTCCGGCACCGTTGGGCCGTTTCAGCACATTCCCTGGATGCCAGAGCAAAACCTCTGCCCCAAATTTGACAGATCGGCCTGTTGTAGCACCACCAGAAGGCCGACCTTTGCAAAACATATTTGTTGACAGTACTCCTACAGATTTTGTCCAAACATCACGCAAATCAGTACACAGTATCTCTATAGTCATTAAACGAAACGGGTCTTTCAGATTTTTCATATTCCATTCTGATTGGCTAAGATTGGCTTCTAAAGTTTGCAGAAAGTGCTCAGTTTTGAACAAAATGCTTCAAATCATGAACACAGCATGCGATTTCCATGAAATGTTACATGCACATTCCCACTAGGCCGAGAAATAAATACTACTTGAAATCTTTCAAATCAGCCTCATGGTGGCGCTATAACAGGCCGATTCATGTTTTCACCTATAACTGCACCACTCCCTAGATTAATATTACTCCTTCAAATTTAAGATTTACATCAAAATTTGCAGGAGTGGCCCATTTTGAGGGTCTGATTACTGTGAAACTTTGCACACACATTCACACTGTTGAGGAACAAATGACACCCTTTTAACATTTCCCTATTATAGCGCCACCAGGAGGCCAAATTGTGCAAAACATTATTTTTATATAATTCCTACAAATGCATGTTATCCAAACATCACGTAAATCGGTAAACATTATCTCTATAGCCAGGTGATCAAGACGGATCCGTCTGATTTTTCATATTCCATCCTGATTTCTAGAATTCCAAACATTGCTGGCCCACAATAACCTACCTGACCTGGCGGAGACCTGAGCTCCAAGGAGCACTTTTTCTAGTTCTAGCTGTTGAGAAGATAGTCGTGTGTGTAACTAAAAACATGCAGCCTGTTGATATTGATAACCGATCTATAGCAAAGCATTTAGGATCCAGTTGATCCTTCGCTGTTGAAACTTTTCATTTCAAAAAAATCCGAAAAGAAAAAAAGTTACGTAATGCTGCCATGTTGCTCTGTGATTCTTTAAACCAAGCATCAGAAGTAATGTTGTCGAGGACAGTGGTAGGTAATTAAATTATACTAAAGTTCGTAGCTTGCGATGTGCGACCAGCTGCGTGTTAAATAACCCTCTCTAACTTACCTTATTTCATGTGCTTCTCATCTGGTGGCAAAGTTGTTGCTCACACTGGAAATCGGTCTAAACTCTCTAAAGCAATCGAATTGTCTCAATCTTCACGATTATTTCCTTCCTCACGATTCTATTCTTCTTTTAGATGATCGCCCTCCTCTTCAAGTCTTCAAAAAGGGACAGACTGTACTGTCTTGTGTCTTTTGTGACACGCATAAGCTTCTGTCAACTGGCTGTAAAGCAGGAAACATCAAGACAAGAAGTTCCAATGAGATTTGTCACGGGACCCACACTGTAGGCTAGTACAAGGATGAAAACATTGAGGAAGCAAAAGAACGATCGAACAGTGACATCTACTGGTAAAAGGCGGTATGTATTTTGGTGTTTGTTTATGTTTATGTTTATTCAGCTTTCAGCATGATCACAGGTTTTTTTTTTAAAGACAGGTGCCATAAAAACACTGAATTATTTAGCTGATTACAATATATAAAACTTTAAATAAAAAAAATGCAATTGCCTATCTAAAAAATAATAATCTATTAACCTAAATTAAAATCCACTATCATTTAAGAGTCTGCAGACTCTGCACCATAGAGGTATAAGGTCTGCACATGTATGAGATTGGTGATTTCTTGTATCTTTCAATTTGGCATGTTGGAATGTCCAGTGTGTTTGCGTTCCTTGTTTGGCAACCAGAGATCTCCCTCCTGAGGGGGGATAGCCAATTTCTGAAGCTGGACTTATATACAGCTTCCTGGCAAGTGTCGAGACACAGTTGAGTGCGCCTCTCTGCTAGGGTGCACAATGTGAGGGTGCAGAGAGCCTCTGTGTATCCTGAGTACCTCCGGCCAAGTATGATTTCGCAAGCCCGTTTCTGAACTCTTTCCAGTCTTTTAGTCTGGCCATCAGTCAAGGAACTGTGCCAGACTGGGACTGCATACTCCTCCACCGGGCACACGTAGCCTGTGTAAATCAAAACCAATTCAGGATCTTGGACCCCAAATTTCTTCAGGTGACATAGGACAAAAAGCTTTCTATTGGCTGAGGTCAACATATAGTCCACCTGGCTGTCCCATTTCAAGTCAGCTTGAATGGTGACCCCCAGAACCTTTACTGTGTCACAGACTTCTAGTATGTTTTGGTCAATGGAGAGTGTTGGCACTTGGCAGGGCCGTTTTTTGTCTCATGCCAGTGACATGTACAACTTTTCATATTCTTGAATTGAGTTTCATTTTGTGCTTTTTTACCCAGATGTCAAGCCCACTCAGACCTCCACGACTGGGCCATAATCATATCATCCACACATTTCCAGTGGTGTGTTCCATTCTGGAGGGCACTGTTAATGCTAGGAACTAAGACTATAGGCCCGAATACGGTCCCCTGTGCAACTCCACATGTGGGATATGTACCAATATATACCCAATTAGACAGATGTCCCTGGTAGTGCACTTTTTGCTGCAGATCAGTCATAGCCTGGTTCCAGCCGAATCTGCCTTTGCAAAATCGCATCGCACTTTAGCCCTCGGCAGATGTGTCGTGTGATATTGTCTGGCCACGCGAGGCTAGATCAGTCATGAAGCTGCAAATCCATGAAATCAGACCTGGTCTCACTCCTAGATCAAAGAGACACTGCACTGCCACTGTGTGGTCTACTGGCAAAGTCAGTCGGCTGCCAAACTGCATGGGGTCTAGTTCCCAGATAAATGTTCACACATTCTAGTGTGTGTGTGTGTGTGTGTGTGTGTGTGTGTGTGTGTGTGTGTGTGTGTGTGTGTGTGTGTGTGTGTGTGTGTGTGTGTGTGTGTGTGTGTGTGTGTGTGTGTGTGTGTGTGTGTGTGTGTGTGTGTGTGTGTGTGTGTGTGTGTGTGTGTGTGTGTGTGTGTGGGGCGCTCTGGTCCATAGTGTTGGGAGTTACGCTATGGACCAGAGCTAGTATGTAGAGTCAAGAAGAATCACAAGTAAAGAAGGAATTGTATTTGACTCTTACTCATACAGGTACATGCATGTTGGTGGGACATGTTCAGCAGAGGCTGTGCTAACACAACAATACAATGTAACAACAACATAATAATGATGATAATAATTAAAAAAATAAAAATAATACTGGATAAGATAGAAAGTACAGGTAGAACAGCCGTGTGATAAACCTCTTAAGACCTCTTAAGACAAGTACAATATATTTTATCAGCAGTGAAATATGTGTGAGCAGAAGGCATATCTTTAGAAAATGTGTCAAACGTGCAAAGAAGCAGAAGGCACACATAAACACTAGTCTATTCCACCTGTCTATGTAGCATTTTCTCAGGATCCTTAGTTGTTTTATATACTTGTTTTTTGGACCATGTCCTCATTCAGGGCTCTGACAGCTGCAAGTGGAAAACAATATTTGATTTCTGAGCCTTTCACCCTGGCATATGAGACACATCCAGCTTTGTCCATTTCGCATCATCACAAACGATTTGTCATTCATAATTATTTTTGCCCTACTCAGGCACCTGCTGTTGTATATGTCCTGCTGAGAGGAGAGAGAGCTCCCTGTGGTGCGCTCAGCCGACTTCAGCACCTTCTGCAGCAGTCGTAGGTCCTGGGAAGACCTCTTTCATACCAACCATATCATATAGAGCTGACCCCTCACAGGATGCTCTGGGTTGTAGCAGAGTAAAAACATTTCAGGACCTTCTCTGACCATATTGATAAAAAGGAGTCCCGCACACACACCAACTCCACCTCTGCATTGACTTTTGTTTTAACCATCTGCCTGAAGGCTAAATGCCTAATAATAATATCTCCCCCGTTTCCTCTTTAGGCTAGCGGTTAAGCTGTTTCGCTTTATGTCCCTCTCCACGCCGGAGACCTGGTGTTGCGAATTTAGCTGACCTTCGATGTGGTCCTCCTAAGAGTCTCCCTCTAACTAAGGGTGGTGAATGATGGTTCATTTGGGAACAAGTAGTATCATATGACAAGTTCTTAAGTTTATTGCACACGTAGAGAATATATATACAGTTACTGGACACATGACGTGACCAGAAGATATTAGACATGGTAAAGAACAGAACATAGTAGGAAAACAACAGATGCATCTTGTATCATTTTGCACATGGTGTCAATCTATCTGATCAAGTGTATCAGTATGTGCTTATGCAAATGAGAGTGAATCATCAAATGCATTTACTGGGTCGATAGTAGGTGCCGTGACCCGGACCGTGTTTCCCAGTGAGGTGGATATCTGATAGAAAGATAGACCTTTATTGATCCCGTGGGGAGAATTCAGTCACCAGAGGCAGCACAACAGTTAGAGTACAGATACAGAGTAAAATAGAAAAAAGAAAAAAAAAAGTACTTTAGATAGTGACCCAATAGCTAAAGGAGTCCAAAAAGTTGAAACTATACAAAATAAATAAAACTATACAAAACTATACATCAAAAACACTATCAGCAATAAATGACTATGAGTAACTAACTAATGAGTATGCGACAGTATACTCCTGATACATGTACTGCATCGTGCACTGTGCGGAAACAGTAATAATAATATTGGTAAATAGGGGCTCTGGCTCCCCAGGCGGGCTCACCACTCAGCTATGGCCACCTCAAGTACACATAATCGCAGTGTCATAACGGTATCCTGCACTAGGCAGAAACAAAATCACAAATTCACAGTATCATTACAGTAAAATACACTGATATATCCATACAGTGTCAACAGTACAATAACCACACCCTACAGTGCTACTGAGGAATAGAATACACTGAGGACAGTATCTGTGCAGTATGGTTTTACAAACCAAACACAGGATTATTATGTTATTACCCAAAGTCCCATGGACCTTGCATGGCAGGTCGCGTCCTCAGTTAGGCCATGATAGCTTCCAGCTTCCTCACTGCTCTCACCTTCACCACCTCTTCCACCCCATCCAATTTAACAGTGATGTTGGAGCCAGCCTTCTTCACCAGTCTGTTCAGATTACTGTTTGTGTCCCTAACACTGTTGTGTCAAAGGTCAAAGGAGGGGGGGGCCTCTGCCTGACCAAAAGCCTAATATCTAACATTGATTACATTTTAGCTTCCACTTGTATTGTGGCAAATAAGGGAAGTCTGAAGTCTTGAGTTACTGTGTGTGTAATCACAATAAATAAAACATTAATTGACTGTTTCTTGTATTTTACATGCTATTTAGGCCATGCTGTAGTGTAGGCTACATAAATAACATGTCCTAGAGTCGGTCTATCAATGCCCCAGCTCTAGGCCTGTTAAAATACTGGGTAACAATAAAGTGTAACTGAGTGCATAAAGTTTCTATTGAATGTGACAACCTCTTTGTCCACAAGGTGTCAATAAGAAATCATTTATCTGCAGAACTGAGACCTGCTTAGATAAAGGCAATGTTCAGTGATCAATAATGACTATCTATATATTATATACAGTTGTGAATAAAAGGCGCTTCAAATTAACTTTATTGGCATGAGAAAACATACGTTTTACATGGCCAAAGCAAGTGTCCAAATAAAAACCGTGGTGTAAAGTACTGTACTTAAGTACAGTTTTGAGGTATTGTTACTTTACTGGAGTATTTCCAATTTTCATAAAATTGAAAATAAAAATAGTTATACTTCTACTCCACTACATCTCAGAGGCAAATATTGTACTTTTACTCCACTACAATTATTTGAAAACTTTAGTTACCAGTTACTTTGTAGATTTAAAAAAAAATCAAAGTAAATTTTGAATTCCGGACTTTCACTTGTAACCGAGTATTTCTACATTGCAGTATTGATACTTTTACTTAAGTAAAATATGTGAATACTTTTTCCTCCACTGAATAAAAACACTTAAAAACAAGGCTATACAGACAGAGTATACACTAGCAACGTGTAAACTACATTGCAGCTTGGAACACCCCGCCCCCTAGCCCCCTCTTCTTCTCTACTTCACCGCGCGAGGGGGGTGTGTCGCGTGCCAAAAAAATAATAAATAAAAGAACAGATCTGCAAGCCTACAACGCGTCGCATCGCGACGCGTTGTCAGCTTGCAGATCTGCTCTTTTTTGGCACGCGTCACCGGCTCGACCAATCAGACGCGAGGCCGCCTGCGCAGATTCAAACCCGCCTCTGCGAGGAGGCTGGGCGCGAGAATCGGCGGGATGGACGAAAAATCATGAATGCCAAGGAGAGGCACAGCCAGACAAGCGGGACAGTAGCGCTGCAGCCTGGACGTATATCTTTACATGGCGAGAGAAATATAATATGTCACCTTCTTCTATACATAAGAAAGACCGGCCGTCGGTGAGATAATATTTAATATTAGGGAAACGAAGAAGAGCATTCATATAAGACACGCGTTTGACTCGGAAGTATGTTGTTATTACGTTTGACACAGTACTTGCCAGAAAGAACACCATGTTATTGTGGACTGTAAGGCTTAAGCTACTGCTGTTGCTGCCTCATGGTGCATTTCAGGAATTAAAATTGAGGAAATGAGTGGCTGACACAGCGAGGTCTGCGTGGAAAACGACAAAACGACACCTTTCTTGTTGTGTTTGTATGGAAATCTAAGAGAAGTGTGTCACCTCGATCCGATCATATTCTTTTTGGGAAGCTGTATAATACGATCAACTCGCTGCTGCAGCTCTCATGGACAACGTGAAGTCATCATCACGCAGGTGGGACTAAGATAGGGATGCTTCTTCTTTATGTGGCTTGTTGTTGTACATCTGTTTACAGTATTCTTCTTCAGTGCATTCCTTTTTTGTTAAATGTTGAAAATAGCTCGTGATTATTACCTTAATAACGTGATCGTCCAGTGATGTAAAGTAACTAAGCACATTGTACTAAAGTACTGTCCTTAAAGGGGAAGACCACCCATTTTCAATATTTAACTATGTCATTAATATAGCATAAAGGAGTTGTGTGGAAATAAGAAAAAATTTAAATGTTAAAAATTTTAAATGTTAAACCCAAATTGATTTTGGGTTTAACATTGCAAATTACACCATGATGAGTCATCACGGTGTAATTTGCAATGTTAAACCCAAAATCAATCCTCCAGTTCAACGCAACACAGAAAGGGGGGAACTTTTTTCTTATTTCCACACAACTCCTTTATGCTATATTAATGACATAGTTAAATATTGAAAATGGGTGGTCTTCCCCTTTAAGTACAGTACAGTTTGGAGGTGTTTTTTTTACTTTACTGGAGTATGTCCAATTTGCAATGCTTTTACTTCTACTCCACTACATCTCAGAGCAAAATATTGTACTTTTACTTCACTACAAGTTACTAGTTGTTAGTTGTTAGTTACTAATTACTTTGTTATTACAAAACCACTTCAACTCTATATATATTTCGGTGGTACAAGCTCACAATGCGTCGCGATGACGCATTGTGAGCTTGTAGATCTGATATTTTCAAAATATATTTTTTAATACATTTTGAACTTGTGAAATGGGACATTCTGCACAATGAGTACTTTTACTTTTGGTACTTTAAGCATATTTTGACACCAATACTTTTGTACGTTTACTCAAGCACATTTTGAATACAGGACATTTACTTGCAACAGAGTATTTCTACATGGTGGTATTGATACTTTTACTTAAGTAAAACATTTCAGTACTTCTCCCACCACTGTGATCATCTGAAATGAAAGTGTGAGTGTGTGGCGTGGTGTCTCTGATATCTCATATTTTGCATGTGTGCACCTGCTACTCTTATCATAAGGACCACATGTGTACCTAAATGGCTGCTTGTGAACTGTGTGACAGAATATCAAGGAGGATGAATGCTCAAATATCATTATTTCAGGCCAGTTCTATCTAAAATAAATGTAGTGTTGCTTTGTTTGTTCTATTAAACCTCGCACACAAAATAAATAAGTCTTTACTTACAAAAGTGGACCATATATGATCAAAAACAGCGGGAATAGCTTCTAGGAAAGTACATGAATGATTAATTTCCACTCCTTTTGCATGGGTGGATTATGCAACCCCACTGCAGCATCCTTGGTGATTCATTACTTGAAAGTGAAAGAGTATATACTGTAAGTTTATAATGTTTGCTGTGGCTATCTTAATCTCTAAGCTAGTGCTCAGTGTTCTTTCTATTTTTTTTTGCAAATTACCCGAGTGTCACCAGATTGTTTTTGCAATAGATAAATAACTAAATAAAATGTTAGTGTAAAGAAAAAAATACCTGCATAGAAGATTCATTTAATTGATTTTGCCTAGTAAATTACCAGGGTCAATTCAAAGGCAGCTGCTAAGGTGCATAACATTGAGGAAGATTTGCATGTGAATGGCTAAATTAAGTATTGATTTATAGTGTGATTGGTCCATAAACATGGCGGTGACGTAATTTCAGCTTGAATGAGCAGTTCAGAGGCGCGTGTCCCCCCACCCCCTTTGTGTTTCCATCTGGGGTGCGAGGTTGAGGGGCGCCTTGTCCCCCACAATTAGACACAAGCTCAAGGTTGCACCTGGTAAAACACTAGAATATGTTATCTTTTTGCCCATATCGTCTCCATTCTACCAACCAATTGATGAGGATCTTCTCCAGCAGTAGTGGTGGATTGTGTCTGTGCACATTTGAGGAAGTTATCCATCCTATGAAATACTGTAAACTATTGGTTTTACAGTGGCAACATAATATGTATGAATTAATGAACCATTGTAAAGCGCTTTGAGTAAGTTTGAGTACTTAGAAAAGCGCCATAAAAATGCAATTCATTATTATAATATAATTTATTTTATTATTAAACTTATGTAGCCTAATTTAGACTAGTAATACTATCATTTTAGAGTAATATTGTATAGATGTAACAGCAATGCATGCCGGCGTGTTAAAATTAAATGAATAATTACATATAGACATAGAAACTCCCATGAAACTTAGTTCCCACAGTTTTTCAAAACTTCAGCAACCTGGACGGTTAGTTTTTTTTTGCCATTTTCCTGACCACACCCCAGCGTACCTCCTCCGAAGACTCCTTGCTGCATAGCCTACACACACACACACACACACACACACACACACACACACACACACACACACACACACACACACACACACACACACACACACACACACACACACACACACACACACACACACACACACACACTCATTTACTTCCAGAGGAGAAAGAGCCTGTTGATGTGGGAACACCTTATACCCCTCCTCCTGGTTCAGCCTGATAGGTCCACACTCACTTCCATCTTTCTCTTTGCTCTACTGAGGGAATTAGGCTGTGCTGAAATTCAATTGCCATGTTCAGGTCAACACACTGAAGCAGCCCTTTCTCCCATGTTTAGAAGACCTGAGGGAAAGCCTATTTTCCCTACTTTGTGTGTGTGCGTGCGTGCATGTGTGTGTGTGGTAGTACAGTTTTGCTCTGTGGTACCCATGCCATGGTAACTGTCTTAATTTTTGCGCTGTCAAGGTCTTGTACAGACACTAATGCAAGCCTAATTTAAATTTTGTTGTACGACCATGTCGCCACTCGCTTGCCAAACATAACTGATTTTCAAGTGAAAAGTACGGCTTGAAGCCATGAAGGAAGTGTTGCCCAGCAACAACTTTTATATGGATTTGGAAACAGGGCCTGACTTGAATTTGTTCAGGAGTAATTATGTCATTTTTGTGGTCAAGAATTCAGGGGCTGACACAGAGAAACGTCTGAGTAGAGAAGCAGATGTTGATTATGCTGGCGGATCTATACGTTTTTTTTTTTTTTTTTTTTTTTCACACTTTCAGAAAAGGTCAACATTGGTCTACCATTAAAACCAGTAATGTGTGGTCTAAAAAGAACCCCTATGTGACATCATAATTTGATCTGTGGTGGATAAGGCTGATGTAATTAGGGTTAGGAATGTTCTTTTTGATGATTTGATGCACTCGACTGGAATCTTGTTTCCAACACCCCCCATCAAATTTTACATTGGTGTTCATATTATTCTTCTATATTTTCTAATCACGACAGAAATATATTGTGTGAGTGTTTTGTCAAAGTGTGGTGTGTAGCTTAAATGCGATAATCTCTCAGCTGTTTCTGTTTTAGCATGCTGTATTGTCAGATGATGTCTCAGCCAATTCAGCTGTTTAGTCCTTTCTATTGTCTAATAGGCTTTGGTATCTTAAGTATCATTTTGTTGTGTTGGTTAACTATCCAAAGACAGCTGCTATATTCAGCGTTCAGCTGTACTCGTGAAACAGACCACAAGCTTGAGGCACAAGACTATTTTTGGGAGCATTACAGTCAGACACAACAAGCCAACCAATATGTCAGAGCAGCATGATGTAAGAAGTATCTGAATCAATGCATTGAATGTGATTAACTACTGAAAACAAATCCTGCTCAACAGGCCTGCAGCCTGTGAAGGAACACCATAAAAGGAGCTAATTTAACTATGTTCTATGTACCAATTTAATACACTGCTTTTCAAGAAGAGTTTTACTGGGCATTAAAAGCAAAGAGTTGGTTCACAAAAAGTGGACTGAAATATCTTCATTTTACATTTGAAGTATGTGAGTTGAAGTATGTGAAGGTTTTTTTGGTGTTAGTATTGCATAACCAAGTACAGCTCTTTTAATAGATCTCTGCTTTTCTTTCTCTCTTCTCGCACCTCTACTGTGCATTTTCAGCGAGGATGAGGATGAAGAGCTACATTCCACAGATCCAGAGAGTAAAGAGAAGAGCAAAGACAAGAAGTCTCTGTGCAAAGTCAAATGGTCTCGGGACGAGGTAAGCTCATGAGAGCCACTGGTTGGTCTTTTGTATAGTTGCTGTGGTATATTCAGTGTATGAGATTGAGCATACATTATTTGTGTGCAGGGCAATTGCATGTTGTAGGACACTCTCAAAGGGAAAAACAACGTGGAGCTCAAATTCCAGACGCAATTGAAAAATATTTATAGGACCTAAGTCCGATGCCTTGGTGAAATCGTATTCATCACTGCTGTTACTGCTACATACAAGAAGGCTGTGAAACGTCTTCTCTAAAAGGGAAATGCAAGGGCGTTAACCTGAATGCAGATAAAGGAAGCTTCTCAGGAAGGTTGGTTTCTCAATGTCTGTCTGTCTCTCTCTGCCTGTTCTTAGGACGAAAAGCTGAAAAAGTCAGTGGAGCAGAATGGATCTGACTCCTGGAAACTGATAGCCAGCTATTTTCCAGTAAGGAGCTACAGTAATATGTTTTCATGCCTATAAGTATGCAGATCTATAAATACCGGTAGTTTTAAATCATATGATTGATTTGGCAATGTACAACAATAGCAATATCACAGAATTAACCAAATTAAAGTTACAGTATTACATTTTATTGTTTGCAAAAAAAACTTTGTATATGGTAACACACTGTGTATACTCATTTAGTAATCTGAAAAAGTTCGTAATAGTAGTCATTGATTGTGAGTCGTTGATGTTTTTCTCTGTAACATAGTGAGACCGGCACGCTGACGTATGTCTTTGCTGGTCTCATATGTTGCAGCTGCCAAGCCATTTAGAAGGCAGATCATTGACATTATCCCTAATAAGGGTGTGTTTGACAATGAGGTAAAGTCACATGGGTGTGGTGAATGGTATTCTACTCTCAGAAGGCTACAGGTGTGCTGTGGTTTGACGAGGTGTCGTTCATTCTGTCTCTCTGTCACAGGGGAGGACAGATGGACAGTGTCAGCACCGCTGGCAGAAGGTGCTCAACCCGGAGCTGGTGAAAGGACCCTGGACAAAAGAGGAGGATCAGAAGGTAAGAGGATCTGGGCGTTCCCTGTCCTGGGATGGAGGGAGTAGAGGGGAAGGCAGAAAGGAAGATGACGTAAAAAGGAAAATGATAGGGGAAGTACTAGGATGCTGTGGGGACTGGGGAGAGGATGGAGCCATTGGAGTCAAAAGAACACCGGACGAACAAATGGCACAATGTGCAATGTATCTTTCCCCCCTGGACTAGCAGAGCTCTGCACATGCTCAAGCAAGGGTTCCCGCCAACGCTTTCATTTGAGCCGTAGTTATGTAAATTCTCCAGTACCTCATGCCTAACTAATACGACTCAGACTTTCCAAGTCTTTGGTTCGGAGCCCAGTACGTTTCTGTGCCGACCGAAGGTTGATTTCTGCTCAGGCAGACAATGCATTCCTTAAATGGAACAGTGCTCTGCAGGAATGTCAAGAATGACGTTTTGATTCCACCAAGCTGTTGGCGTCACAACAACAGTAACACAGACCTGTCTGTGATACCCCAGACTGTCAACGATGACGTCACAGCATTTTTCAGCCGTGACAGAAAGAGCCAACAACTACAGCAACTCCTACAGTGGGATTCTAGTGGCAGCGGCAGTACTAGCCAGAGGAAGGGCCCTGAATGAGAGTTCTGTAAGGCCTGTTATGAATGGATCCATGTAGGGCATTTCTGCAGATTCTCACACATAAATGAAAGGAGGAAAGATACCACGATAAATATGGTTTGTTTATCAATAGGGCTGTGTAAACACTCTCAAGTGCCTGGCATCCCCATTTTAGGCATTTAATTATATGCCAAAATAGCAGACCTACAATCTCAAAAAGTGTCACATGTTGTGAGCTTGTAGATTGGATATTGTTGCTATTTCTGTGCGACGTAAAGTAAAACATAGGGCTTAAGTGGTTAATCACCACCGCTGTCTGTGATTTGCTGAACTTCCTTTTCCTGAACATTTTTGCAGGTTATTGACCTCGTGCACAAATACGGCCCCAAGCGCTGGTCCGTGATCGCTAAGCACCTCCAGGGACGGATCGGGAAGCAGTGCCGTGAACGGTGGCACAACCACCTGAACCCAGAGGTGAAGAAGTCCTCATGGACCCAGGAAGAGGATCATATCATCTATGAGGCCCACAAGCGGCTGGGAAACCGCTGGGCTGAGATCTCCAAGCTCCTGCCTGGAAGGTAATGCAGCCTCATGCCCAGCCTCTCACACACACTGCTTGCCCTATTAGACGTTTGTACTGTACTGTACATCATATCTTTTTAGTGATTAAAATGATAATAAATGTATTAAACATACCACACAAATATTTTTGTAACGGCCAATATCATCCGTCCAAACACAATATTTTATATTTTGGCCACTAAAAATGCAGGGATATTTTTCTGTTGTCTTAAAAAACTATGAATATCTACAGTATCAGTCAAGATAATCCATAATTTCAAACCACCAAAAACACAATAAAACTAAAATCATGATAAAAAACAATACAATAAAGAAGTATTTGTGTTGCTGGGATTGGATGCCGCGAACAATGTGATGTACTGTCGATTATGTCATAATGCGTGGTGCATGTGCTTTCCACGACAGGCACCACGTTTAGAAAATATACAACATACAAATGCAGAGCTGAAGCTCACAACTCGAGTGCTGTTACAGTATAGCACCATAGTCCACTCTTCAGCAATCAATTCACCAATAAAATATTGCAGGGTCTGATGAAAATTATAGTTGGTCAGTGGCATCGAATGACAACATTATTTAATCAATTGGTGCTGTAGCCTGAGAGTGGCAGACTACACCTGAGAACTAGTATTGACTATGACCCACATTCTCCTCAACAGGACTGACAACTCCATCAAGAACCACTGGAACTCCACCATGAGAAGAAAGGTAGAACATGAGGGCTACCTCCAGGAGGGCCTCCGGACCTTCGCCTCCTCTCACTGTGGGGTGAAGAGACGTCACCACAGACCCTGTCCTCCTCCACCGCCGGAAAACCTGCACTGTGACCACAGCCCCCTGTCCATGTCAGCCCCCAACCAGGTGGGTCAGCTGCTGTATACAGCATTATCAGTAGATCTCAAACATTTTCATGTCGAGGACCCCCAAATTGATATTTCTTTGGCCGCGGACTGCCGTACCCCCATTTGAAAAGATTTTGTGTAGATTCTTCAACATTTTCAAAAACAGCAGACCTATATGTTCATAACACGACACATCATGACGAGCTGTGAGCGTGTAGATTGGCCACATTTTGGAATAGCCAAAAAATTATATAGGGCTTAAATGTTTAATCAGTTTTTTAGCTGGGGACCCAATGGAACCCCCTCAAGGACCTCTGGGGGTCCCCTGATTCCACTTTTGAGGACCAATGCAGTATATGTCTTTGCATTATTTCAGATCAATAAAGTCACCCTTTTTCTGACAATATGGTCTTAAACAAGTCCTTGCTTTTCTGATATTTGTCAAAAGTATGAGGTCTGTGTGTAGTCGTCATGAGTTTATTGTAAGTGTGATGTTCTGTGTTGTAGATGCAGGGATATCCTTATGACCCTCACAATGGACACTTGATGGACAGCCTCCCAGACACCTCCTGCTTTTTATCAGTGAGTGGGAATCTGTGTGCCTTCTTCTTTACTTTTGTGTGTCTCTGTATGTTTACGCTTGCATGTGTCTGTACATAGACTGCTGGAAACGACTTGTTGTCCTAACATAAAAGAATACAACAATGTAGTAGAGCCCAACCGATATTGATTTTCACTCATCAAATACACTCATTTACGGCATTATAGCTGATATACAGTATGTAGTTGAAGTTTAAGAAATGTAGTTTACTAGTTTGTAGAATGTAGTTAAAGAAATAGATTTTTTTTCTGCGGGTACCGATATGACTATGCAATGGTACACATAAGGCTGCTTTCTTAACCCAGATTTAGACCTGGAAAGCCTATACGTTGTTATACCTTTCAATCCGGGAAAACATCTGTTATTTTAGTTTTTGCTATAGCTACATGAATTTGAACTTCTTTTTGTTCTCAGAAAAACTTTAGGTTAGGATTTAGAAGGCGTTTTTAGAATCGGCCTCAGGTCTAAATGGGTTAAACAAATATCGTCCGGACGACGTATCGGTTGTGCTCTGCTATGTAGTAAACCTTAGCGTTTCACCATTAAATCTCTGTTACATGTATTATTTGTCTTTTGATTTTCCTCTTTCTGTCCTTCTCTCGTCCCTCCGTCCCTCCTTTTTTTCTCCTCCCCTCCAACGCGTGTTTCATTTCCAGCCGCCCTGCCTGGATGACCCAGACAGAGAGCAAAGAATTAAGGAGCTTGAGTTGCTGCTTATGTCAGCAGAGAGTGAAGTCCGGCGCCAAGCGCAGTGCCGAGGCCCATGTGTAAGAGCACACTCTGCAGTGTGTTAGTTAGCATACCTGGTTAGCTTTGCGTGTGTGGTTTTCGAAGCTGGCACATGAGAGTGTGCTGTAGTACTCATTGACCATAAATTCACACGGCGGCCATGCTCCTTATGTCAATAAGGTATGAAGTAAGAGCAAAATGGCCGCCGCGTGAACACTGTCAATGTATGTACATGTGCCAGCAGCCTGATTTGCTGTAGTTGTGCTGTAGTAACTAGCTTCCCATCTCATTACTCATTCAGAATGGCCTGAAGCGTTGCTTATCAGCTTCCTCCCCTCCTCCGCCCCTCCATACCACCACAACCATTAACCTCTTCCCATTCCCCACCAGCCCCCCCCCCCCCCCCCGCCCCTCCTACATGCCCACGCTCAACATGTGCGTTATCTCAGCCAGCGGTTTGACGTGGAACCTCAGCCAGCTCTCCATTCTTTCTGTTTGTTCTGTCTTTCCCAGCACCATCTTCTCCCATCTGATGCATTCATATCTAAATCCATCGCCGCTTCTAATATCTATGTTTGATATTGTGCCAACATCAGCTGCCTGTTACAGTATCACCATTGTGTGTCCCTGGGTTTTCTTTGAATGAAGTTTCTATTGAGAAGATTTAATAAACAGCATTTGATACCTAATCATCACTGGTCATGGAGGTGGCTAACACTCAGACTCACTCCCTTTTCACTATACAGTATAGTGCACTATGTAGTCATTACGCCATTTGGTAGTGGTGTCCGAATGTACGGCCTTGGTGATAATTATTATACCCTAAAATGGTGGAATCATTTTATCCCAAAATGCATCGTACAAAGTAGGGCACAACTGATGGTCACTATCGCAAACCATACATAACATCATGCATTGCGCTGAAAGAAAAATGACTATGTTTATCTGGCATACAAAATGTGTTATTTCACCGATAAGTTGACTACATAGTCCCCTACATAGAAGTAGTGAAAGGGGTGATTTCGGACACAGCCTCAGAGTTAGAACAATATTAATTTACATTACATGATGAAATGTTAGATTAAACTCATTGAAACTTCATGGCAACTGGCATTCTTCATTTCTTTTACCTTAATACCTCAACTAGAGCTGGGCAATATGACTTGAAAGTGTTGTCAAAGTGTTTATCAACCAAATTAATTGATTACACAATGTGTACTTCTGTGCTTTATACATTTTATTAATACAAAATATAGGCTATCTGAAATTCTAGAGAGTTCAACTTATTGCCCAGCGCTAAACTCTACCGTTACAATCTAGAGATCTGCTGCCACAGCCTGCTGCAGTATCTGACCTTCATGTTGTGTCCCTCCTGCCCCTCAGAGTATGGAGCAGTACTCAGTCTGGTCAGACACCGCTTCAGACGACACCCTGACAACCAGCAGCAGCAGCCTGGAAGAGCAGGGGGAGGGGAGGCGCTTGAGGGGCCCCACAGTTCCCCAGGGGCCTCCAGGACAGCTCCACATCTCCCCCAGCAAGTTCCTGGCGGTGGAGACCAGCACCGTCCTGTCCACATTACAGAATATACCAGAGTTTGCTGAGACTATGGAGCTTATAGACTCGGTGAGTGTGTGCACTTTTGCCTATGCCTTGCCCGTTGAGTATGTCACTTGCATAAGGTACACAATAAAATACTCATTGTTACTTTAACTTAAGTGGTCGGCAAGTAAGTTTGGCCTCGGGCCAAACTTTTTCAAAGACATTAGATGGTAGGCCAGAACACAATCAATGGCTAATTTAGGACGTGGAACTTGCAACAAACAAACATATACAATAACTAGAAAAAGTGCTCCTCGGAGCACAGGTCTCCGCCAGGTCAGGTAGGTTATTGTGGGGCAGTAATGTTCGGAATTAGCCAATCAGGATGGAATATGAAAAATTGGACGGAACCATCTTGATCACTTGACTATATGTGTACCGATTTGCATGATGTTTGAATTTGTAGGAGTAATATAAAAAAGAAAAGTGTTGCAAAATTGGCCTCCTGGTGGCGCTATAATAGGGCAATGTTAAAAGGGTGGCATTTGTTCTTCAATGTAGTGCGAATGTGCGTGCAAAGTGTCACCACAATCGGACGCTGCATTCATGATTTGTGGCATTTTGTTCAAAACGGGCCACTCCTGCAAACTTTAGATGTCAATGTTAGCCAATCAGGATGGAATATGAAAATTTTAAAAGATCCATCGTGATCACATGACTATAGAGATCAAGTGTACCGATGTGCGTGAAATTTGGATAAATTCAGAAGGCTTAATATCAAAATAATTGTTTTACATAAGTCGGCCTCCTGGTGGCGCTATGAAAGGCAAATGTGAAAAATGCAGGTCAGTATTTTTTCCTTGGCCTCTAGGGAGTGTGCGTGCAAAGTTTCATGCAGATCGGTGCAGTTATAGTTAAAAACACAAATCGTCCATTTATAGCGCCACCATGAGGCTGATTTGAACATTTTCAAGTGGCATTTATTCCTCTGCCTAGTGGGAATGTGCGTGTGAAATCTCACGGAAATCGCAAGCTGCGTTCATGATTTGAGGCATTTTGTTGAAAACGGAGCAATCCTGCAAACTTTGGAAGCCAACCTTAGCCAATCAGGATGAAATATGGAAAATTGGACAGATCCGTGTTGATCACATGACTATAGAGATACTGTGTACTGATTTGCGTGATGTTTGGATAAAATCTGTAGGAGTACTGTCAAGAAATGTGTTTTGCAAAAAGCGGCCTCCTGGTGGCGCTATAAAAGGCTAATTTGAAAATTTTGGGGCAGAGGTTCTGCTCTGGCATCCAGGGAGTGTGTGTGCACAGTTTCGCTGCGATCAAGCCAACGGTGCCGGAGATTAGCTGTACACAAAATGACAGAATGACGGACACACAGACACACGGACGGACGGACACACGGACGGACACACGGACGGACGGACAGGGGGCAAAACATACTCTCTCGCCATGCCTTTCGGCCTGGCGGAGACAATAATAACTGTATTGTTATACAAGTTACTACATAAAGATGTGGTATAACAGAAAAAGCATGTGGAATCAAATGTTACAGGTGCACACAGAAATGCTTATCTAATCCTTCTTGTGCAGGCGTCATCCTTGAATGTTTCACTTAGAGGATATTTAGTGAACATTTTATCTGGAGACAGAGAGTACTCCTTTTCGAACAAGAGCTCTTTCATGGTTCAAGGTCTCTTAGAATGGAGAGAAACAATGTATCATTTGAGGCATGTGAAACACTGCTTTGGTGTGTTTTTTAAACGTGAGAGGAGATTTTCATCCAAAAGTCTCAAGAGGAAAGTTGACAGTGGAAACATAACATTCAAAGAATGGAAATAGAACTATTTGTTCATCATACCTGATTTAATCAATTCAAAGCTATTGCTGTGCATATCCTACCTGGACCGTCAGTCAGCTATTGTAAATTATTTACAAGATTACTTGTCGGGGCCAGATATTAACGCTGGCGGGCCAGTTCTGGCCCACGGGCCGCCTGTTGCCTACCACTGACTTAGAGTGTACAAATGGAAACAAATGGACCTGTAAGGTTAAAATGTCACCTGCGCTGCTGTCATTGCACCAGAGATGCAAGAGATGAGACCAGCTCCAAGCTGGAGATGAGACCAGCTCCAAGCTGGTCTTCACTTGAAGCGAAAATAGCATTGCACCCTGATCGCGCCAGACCACGCCTCATTTTAAACCCCCCACATGCAAAATCGTCTAGACAACGTGGGCAATTGCATCGTGATACTGTAGTGCTGCCAAAGCTGCCGAGGTTTATACATTTTTTTTGCACTGGCATATTTGTCCGGTTTCCACGCTAACGTCGCACTGCCGATCCGACCGATATGCCCATATTTGGAGATCCCTGATGTCATCAGTATATGCCCATATATGGGCATGCCCATATATGGCCATATCGGTTATATGTGGTGCTGATTTGTTTGCACCTGATGCCATGACGACACATTGAGGTGTTAGACAACAACACTAAATATTTGGGCGAAGCTGCATTGGGAACTCCTTATATGGTTATGGCTGAGTCAGAGTGACATGAGAGTGATGACGTGGTCCGCCCGCCGGCCAGCCGGCCGGTCCTCCCATTCGACAATTTTATGATGTTTTTGAGATGTTTGAGGTACATGTGCTTTTCACCGCCAACAACACTCACACTTTTTGTGTTTGTTTAGGATTGTTTGTTTAACTAATGGGGGATCTGAAATGTTGCCACAATGCTGACTTGATGCAGGCAGGAGCATTTGTGATTTGAAAGCCTGATTTAGACTTTGTCGTATGGCGGTGTTGCGCGCCGAAAATGGCATGCTACAAGCTCACAATGAGTCACGACGCATTGTGAGCTTGTATAATGCTATTTCTGATGTGCAACGCTGTCGTACGATGGAGCATGAATTAGGTAGAACTCCTACACCATCTCCAGCAGTGGACCATGTGTGCAGACTATGTTGCTCACTAGAGGGGACACCCAGAGACAGCACAGGCTGTGGTCTATCAAAGTTCACAGCCTAAACAACACCGAGCCAACGGAAACTAAGTGCAGTCATATCATCTTTCATTTTGATCCACTTTCATTTAGTTTTTCCCATCACAAGACTGGTTTAGAAAAGTGTGAGGTGGGAGTATTGAGGGTTAAAAAAAAAACCTGTATTTTTTAAGTGTGAAATGTATCTGTCATCTTTTTCTATTTCAATTTCAAACAACACTCTGAATGTAGATAGGTAGAAAACTTGAATATCCTCGAAGAGGGATTTGTTTTGCAGCACCCCTAGACCGTTTTCACAGATGTGTCATAAGGGGATAAGGAAAGAAAGAAAGAAAGCACTGAATAGTCAATAGTGTTGTGTGTCATTAATACTTGCTAAATGGTACACCTAAATCAAGCATATAGATCTGATTTATGGTCCTGAAAATCCATTGTAGATCTGTCTGGCTCTGCAGGACCCTGTGGCGTGGAGCGAGGTGGCTAGCTTTGAGCTGTCGGAGGCTGCGACGCCCCCCAAGCACACCCAAGAGGGATACGCAGCCCTGCTGCAAGAACGGACGATGGAGGCGTTGGGCTACACGGTCAACCCCCCATCTACCATCCCCGCCCACGAGAAACACTGTGCGCCGTTTGGACCGGGCAAGGGCAACCCTCTCACTCCCATCAACACGTCCAAGCCACCTCAGCCGTCCACTGGGAGGAGGAAGAGAAGAGAGAAGGGGGGACAGTCTCCCATGTGTGACAGGAACTACCCTTCCTTCTTAGAGAACGTCACCAACTCGCCCAAGAAAACGCCCATAAAGTCGATGCCTTTCTCCCCATCCCAGGTATATAAAAAAAAACGTTTTCATAAAAGAAGAAACTAATAATCCTCTGTTCATAATCTTCACTATTAGTTCAGTACATGGTGCTAAGTTCACCAACGCGAGTAAAACTAAATCTGAGTACTTCTTCCACTCTTACCAATGTGAGTGACTTCCTATTTGTCCCGGGTTGTTTTCCAGTTGTTCAACGTGTCAGGAGCAGAGCATCTAAGCCTGGACCACCCAGCATTCACCTCAACGCCTGTGTGTGGCCAGAAGTGTCTCCTAAACACGCCCCTTCAAAAAGAAACCACACCCAAGCAGCAGAAAGAGAATGCTGGGTAAGAAAATAATCGATAGCTGATATTTGTCACCTAGTATGCAATCTGGTAACCCATTCGGTAAAACATTTCTTTGTATTTGCCTCTGGGGGCAAAACCTTTTTTTTTTGTGTAAAACAGGAACTTGGGTTTGGCTCCTCCCTACCCTTTCTTAGTCCACTTCCTCCCGGGTGCTTCTCTGTGTATTCCTACAAACAACTACACTTCATGTTTAAGGCATTGGTGCTGACAGATTCTGCTGTTAGCTGAATCTGTCTTGAGAGATGACCTAATACGTGGCTGACTTTGTACTGTATTGATAGTTATGTTATAGCCCAGTGGTTCTTTAAGTGGGGTCCGTGGACCCCCAGGGGATTTCATTTGTACACAATCAAAGTTATGGGGTCTGTGGCCTGGGGGTGCTTGAAATAAAAAAAGTTTGAGAACCACTGTTATAGCCTATGTTATAAGATGTGTCTACGTTTAGGTCCAGGACGCCAAAGTTCCGTAGGGCCGTAATGATGCCAACTCCCAGGACACCAACACCATTCAAAAATGCTCTGGCTGCTCAGGAGAAAATGCATGGGCCACTGAAGATGGAGGTAGGTTGTAAATGCGTATTGCTTGCCACATGCATTTGTGTGCTTATAGTGTGTTTTGTATGTATGTATTTATCTTCCAAACAAAAAGTTCAAACAAGCTCAAACTCATGTGAGTAAGGCGTTACTGTCAAATTATTAATAATAATAATAATAATAATAAATTTTATTTGTAATGCGCTTTTCATTCACAAGGAATCTCAAAGTGCCACATGGTAAAACATCATCAATCATATAAAGTTATTAACTTCTGCATGTATCTTCACCATGCTTATCACAACAACTTGTCTTTGTGAACATTTGCAAACAGATTGGTTTGCACATTGTTCATAGGTCAAGTGTCTAAGCGTCTCTCCTAAGGGGCAGGAGATTTCAGCAATCTTTAATTAATGCCTTGTCTGTCTCGCTAAGGCCGAAAGTCTGAAAAGTACATTGTTCATTAAGTGTCTCATTTAACAGTCCCATAACGTAACATTCCACCGGCCACTTGTTCATTGCGTTTGTATTTTGTTTGTGTATTATCTCTGTCCTGCAGCCCCAGTCACTGGCCTTTCTAGAGGAAGATATTCGTGAAGTTCTGAAACGAGAGATTGGAGCCGATATCTTCAACAGAGCAGACTTTCAGCATGAATTTAGGACTTGGAAACATGATGTAAAATGCTTTTTAAAATATTTTAGTATTTGACATTTCAGCACAGTAAGACATTTTACCACATGGGTGGGTGGTTTTATAATATCAGGTTTTGCGTGTCTTATTTCAGATGGATGGCCCAGCCAGGAAGGTGCGCAAGTCTCTGGTGCTTGACCCCGTGGGCAAAGACTGCCTCAACGTCCAGCTCTTCCAAGAGCAGCTCAATGCAGAGGTAACTTCATGCTGAAGTCACTTTATAACACAGGCCCCCATACATCATTCATGTTTTAAATACAATACTGTACATGTGTAATTTTTCAAAGAAGACTATATGCACTGATAACTAACTGTGCCTCCATTTTTTGCAAACTTTCAGAGATTCTTGCTTCATTTCAATCATATCCATGTGTGTATGTTGTCAAAGTCAATTGTGCCACCTGTGGAATACCATGTAATGTTAGCAAAACATAGTACACAGATTGAGGTTGCACAGCTCATAAGCCACTCATCCTCTACAAAAACATTAAAGCTTGTCTGGTCATGAAAATTTCTGTTATGGTGCAAGATTTGGTATTGCTAAAATTACCTTATCGTATCGTGCGGCATCAAAGCATATTCTGTAAACAAATAAATTTATTGCAGAATTGCAGAACTACAGAACTTGATTAATTTCATTCTACATCCTTTGGTAGGAGGCAGACGAAAATCTGCTGACCAGCTCTTTTCTGATGACCCCAATCCCTGAGCGAGAGGAACGCAGCCGTCCGTTGTCCTCTGGGAGTGAGGACACTTCCATAGTTCCCTTGCATCGCCTCCCCAGCCCCAGAGGGAAGAAGACCCCAGCCACCCACGGAACACCAACACACAACCCTTCAGTACAGGTGCACAGAAGAATGCTCTTTGATGTAAACAACAGGCATGTAAAATGACTCAAAGATGAATACACATATCTTTAATTCAATATATTATAGTATGTGTTCACTGAGGTTTTTTTCTAGTCCACTGAGATATTTGACCTCACCATTTTGATCAGAAATTTATTATTATTCACCTCGGTGCACCCAGCCTGCTGAGCGTTTATAAGAACACAATTGGTCATGTTCGGGTAAGGGAAGCCAGGGCGCGTGATCTTAAGTCGCTGCGACTCCTACAGGCTGGGGTGGCTTCTGTCAGCAGGGCGTTGAACGGGAGGACGTAGTGCCTTTGCCCTACTGGCAGGTGAGCCAGTAGGGTACCATATAGCCTCGTTCCTAGCTTTAATCATCTGCGAAGAGAAAAGCCTGGTCACGACCTAAAGCAGAGAGTGTCTATAGGGGCGGGACTTCCGTCGGACGTATTTCCCCCGGAAACTATATTTTTCGACCAATCATAACAATCGTTTCGTTCACGGAAAATCTAAACAGATTTGTAAAGCGTCAGCATCATTTCCTTGGGCGGTACTTCCGCCAAACTCCGGTACTTCTGTTTAGACACTCAGCCGCCTAGGTCTTGCCCAGTGTGGGTACAATAGCAGTGCCAACACAAAAAGGTGTGGGGAGGGTTATTTGGCACAACTACTAAATTGGGGCCATTCATGTCGGGAACGATGCAAGTGTGCTGTTGTCAGAGGGATGTTTACAAGACCTCCGATCTTCATCAGTAACTGTCAATATCTGTCTCATCTGCAGGTGAAGAGTGAGTGGGAGACAGTGGTTTTTGGGAAGACGGAGGACCAGCTAATCATGACAGAGCAGGCCCGCCAGTACCTCAACCCGTACCCGTCCGTCGGCTGTACCTCGAGGGCCCTTGTGCTCTGAAGTCACCCACACACACCCACACACACTACACCTGTCCGACACAATTGCAGTGGGAGCTGCTTTGTAATTCCCGGCCTCCACTTTTTCCTCTAACAGCAGTGGTTCTCAAATCCTTTTAATTTCAAGCACCCCCGTCTTCTTCACGTCGTTCTCAGACGAGCCCTCCATCGGAGTCTCCAGTCATCCCGGTTCTCCATACATACACCTGGCCAGCTCGTTTGTGCTTCCAGCGCCACCCATTTTAGAACACCTTCAAGGAACCCTGAGGGTCCCCGGACCCCACTTTTGAGAACCACTGCTCAACAGACAATCTGTCGTAGGCAACCAAACACGATGTTATGTTTTCTTTTTATATAACGCAGAAATGCACTGCCAAGGACATAAAAAAAGGCATGGCTGCTGTTATGTTAGTTTTGGGTTTTTTTCTCTCCGTGTTTCTAGGTCACTGCCCAAGCACTTATTCTATTCATACTGTAAGTGTTTTCTAGATGACCATGTCTTTTCTGATCAATACACGCAAGCTGTTGCCCTGGCTATGTAACATTTTCTTTTGTACAGAAAGAAAGGAAGAAGATAGATATTCTGCACTAGTCGACCATGTTAAAAACAGCCCGCCCATACAGCGGGCTGTAGATTATAGACTGTTTATTACTAGCAGTGGCTGCTTCTTGAGTTTTATATTGTTAATATATTGTTGAAATGAAAAAAAAAGTTAAAAGAATGAGACATTTTATGATGTAACGCTACTTGTGTATCTCCTCCAGCTTTTTTCGTTAAACTGCCCTGTCGCTGTAGTTGCATAAAAAAATCATGTGCCTACAAAAAGTACGTTTTCAACACATGAAGAATAGAACCCATATCTTTTGCATTGAGGCACCATATATTGTTTGAAAAACAATGTTTTTTTTAAAGTTCATCAACACATGATCAGGTTAACATTTCAATTGAAGAGAACAGGAAGAATCAAAAAAGAGCCTGGAATGCAGTTATGTGGGTTTTCCATGGCGGCAGCGTTATGTTGTGGAGAATGCTTATCCCTGATGATATGAAGACTTGTGGGACGGGAATAGAAAGCGGTCAGTATTGCACTACTGAATTTGAGGCAGAGAAAGGAGAAGTGTTTTAAGGGCAAACTGGATAGCACTTGCGACGCGTATCTGTTAGTGACAGTGCCCAAGTCCTTTCCAAGGCCATAGTTTCCTCTGAGACATTGACTGAATGTATTTCATAGCATGGAATTGTGAAAGAACCTCAGAACGGAAGGGTACGTTATCTCGTTTTGTTTTTTTCTTTTCTTGTATTTATTGTTTGACAGCTACCTAAAGCTCAGATGTTAATATAAATTGGACGCCATAATCTTTCATTGAGAAGTTTACCTTATGCTGACGAGACAGCCTAAAACCTTGGCTTTGCTTGCCCCTTTTTATAAGCAGCATCTTCAGCGTCGTCCTAGGGAAGGAATGGTCAACGTTGTTAAGGCCTAATTTATGCTCCGTAGTACGACAGTGTCGCGCTTCACAAATAGCAGACCAAATAGTAGGTTGGCTATTTTCTACGCAGAACACTGTAGTGCAATTAAGTGTGAATCTGGCTTTAGTCAGATGTTTCAGTGTGTCAAAGGTTGGTACTGACCATAATGCAACAAGCGTTTGGTCGAGAAGGATTTACCATGAGCCCGAAGGCTGTAGGATGTTTTATTTATTTAATGTCTACTAATTAATATATTTATTTCTTTAAAAAAAAACATTTAAAAAAGAAATTATTGAAGAATTATATTTTCATTTTCTCTGTCAAAAATAGTATTGGGCTACCATTCAGCTCATTTTCTCCCAAGTTAGATGTCAACATGCACTGCCACATCCATTAATTTTATTTTGTTTTATCATTACTTCTAATCAGACAAAGACTCACTCTAGCAAATAACCATAATGTAGTCCTATCACTAATATTTCTTTTCTTTTACTATTGCTTTCGAATCAAAGTGTGTTCTTGTTCTCTTGGCTTTAGGTAGCAGGATTCCATCTCTGACCTCTAATCATAGGCAAATTGCACTTTTTGCTCGTCGTTGTAATTGTTGGACTGTTCATTTGTTTGTGCTGACGATATAGCTCTCATTTGTGTGTGTGCTTGTGTGTTTTGTTTGGTTTTTGTTTTTTTTTGCCGTTAGATGAATGTCTCTTAACATGTAAGGATTGAGGATACTGACACGATTAAGCTGCTTGATTTTTACAAAGTAAAAGAAAAGAAAAGGCAACAAAAAAAGTGTGCTCTAGCTACCACAGAAGGATGTTAGCTATATAGGCCTAGAACAAAGCCTTGTATGAAATGTTTTTTTATTGTGATGGCTTTGTACACAAACACTGCTAACTCTGCATGCATTTAGGCTGTGTGATACTGTTAAAACAATTAATAAAAACTGCTTTCATGTTAGCAGTTTTACAATACTGGTGTGATGAAGGCATTTCTGGACATCTTCTCAAAACAAATCCTCTCTGAAACAGTGTTTTTTATGCTTTTTATGTTATAATCAAGAGCAGTGAAGTAACACTACCGTTCTAAATGGTCCTCCCAGTGATATTGACCTCACTGGATCCAGTTATCGTCGCCTATAATCTGGATTTAGATGGGGGATTATCTAGCATTAAGCATGGGAGTGAGAAAAAGAAGGGAATCTTGTCAGTGATATCAAGTGGAAACATCAGGCAATGTATGCAGGAGGACAGTAAAGTATATTGTCGCTGTCGGGTGGAAACCTTGTATGTCCAAAACCGTTACTTTTCAGGAAATGGAAAAAACAACCTGTTTTCCAATGGATCCAATGTAGTTATTATTTAGTCTATAAGCTCTTGTCAAGACTTTTCATTGGTACAATATTATAAAAAAAAACACAGACATAAAATAGGGCATGAATTTATGAAAAAGATTGATAACATTTTGAGATGCAAGCTTTCTGCCTGACACAGTGATAATATTTGACTTAAATGACATCCTCATAAGAGCTTAATATTTGTATTTTTATCATGGTGGCTGAGATGAGTCTAACAGATTAATTTGTATTCTGTTTGTTGGTTTGACTTGTGCGTGTACATTCCATTTGTAGGTCCAAGTATGAAACATGCATTGCATGTTAACAACAGTTGGCCATGTAAAGGTTTTGAGGGAATTAAGTGCATGTACAGAAAAGTAGCAGTTGTCATACTACTGTAGTTATGCATGAGCAATACACAAGATGCTGGACTTTTTTTTTATAATGTTTACTAGACAAATCACAGATGTAACACTTACATTTTCATTGTATACAGTTTTACGATAATGATCATAACCATGGTATATTAGAATTCCTGCCAACTGCCATTTTAACCGTGTACTTAATATGGAAAAAATAATAAAATGCTTTTGTATGACATCTACAATGGTTCTGTTTTTTTTACGGTGTGGCTCTGTAGATATCAGAGCCATATAGATGTGTGTGTGTTATAATTTTGCAAACCACTGGACCGATATATATATTTAACTTTCTTTTTATAATGGAAGTCAATGGCAGTCGGATCTAGCTGAAACTTTGCCCTCAAATATAGATGACTGACATCACCGGCTAATCACATGAAGTCCAAGCCCCGCTGTTATTAGACCCATTCTTGTTATAATTTGCCTTGATATTTTGTCAGGTTTAAGAAATTGGAGTAGGGCACTGACGTCTTGGCCAAAGTAGCCCTGTACAAATTGCCATACCTTTCCCACATAATAAACATTTCCAATGATGCTTTAGTTTTTCCTGACAAGCTCACCACAGGCATGACAAGGCTTTGGATCCTAGCCAATGAATGATTTGATGGGAGCCAACAGTCTCGGGCGATCTAACGATTCCAATCCTATAGTCCACAAAAATACAGTATGTTAATTGTATAGCATTCAACAACAGGTGGAGATGACAGCTAGACAGGTACTATATTTAGGTATGGACAGAGATTGACAAAGAGCCTGGAGTTGAACCCCTGTCATCTCAGTGTGCGTGTGTGTGTGTGTGTTGGGGTCTTGTCAATTTGGCCTGGGGTCCAGGGACACAAGCCCCCTCCGCCAGAACAAGAGGCCTCTCCACAGGGTCAGCTGCTGGCCCTAAAGGGGCCTGTTCACCCATGACTTAATGGCCCCGGGCTCCTTTGTCCCAAGTGCTGTTGGTTTTACAGGCCCATTCACTCAATTGCCCACAAATGGAGGGAGGCAAGCACTCAAAACTTGCCTTATGCTGGAGAAGCCCGAGTGCTCATGTATATAGGCATGTGCGCATGCACGCACGCATGCGTACGCACATACACACAATCACAAACAAACATGTAGGCACAGCATGCACACTACATCAACCTGCCTCTTTTCCCTCTCACTCTTGTACAATGAGGACTTTGGCTTTTGTCATTGGGTGACCCATACTCGGGGTGAAAGCTGTCAGAAACCTATTTATTGGTTATTGGCTAACTCTGCTACCTTGTGTTCCCTGTTCTTGCTGAGCAGTTTTTGGGTTTAATTGACTTTACTGGAGTGCTACCAATACCATACAAGATATACAATTTAGTGTTGATAACTCAAAATGTGAAATTACCTTTGATTAAAGTCATAAAACGTCGATTAACCACATGGACCCTAACATCCCCTATACATATTGGACAAGTCATAATAGGCGAACATTCAGCAAAAGAATTAAGAACATTTGGTAAAAATGGTTGAACATTTGATGAACATTCTGTAAAAATAGATCTACAAGCTCACAAAATGTAGCGTTTGTAGGCCAGTTTTTCCGCTATTGAACAAAGTATATACTGTATGGTTTAAGTTGTTAATAATGCTCCCCTTTTGTATTTAGCCTTCAAACGAGTCCTACATCCACTTGAATTCTTGTCAGAAAGGTCACCTTGCTATAGTGTGTACATGTACATAAATGTTGTACATAAAACATTGAGGGGGAAAGGCATGAAAAGAGAGGCTCCAGCCCCCTAGCGAAAATCTCAAATCCCTCAAGTACACACACACACACACACACACACACACACACACACACACACACACACACACACACACACACACACACACACACACACACACACACACACACACTGTTTTCCTTTGTGTATGCCAGACAGCAGATGGTAACCCATTATAGGGCTGACAGGGCAGTCATCTGGCAGGCACCCTGCTACCCCCCTCCCCCTCCACCCAAAGACACCCACAGTAGGGATAGGCCACTTTAGGCGGGAAAGTCCTCAGACCTGGTTGTGTGTGTGTGTGTGTGTGTGTGTGTGTGTGTGTGTGTGTGTGTGTGTGTGTGTGTGTGTGTGTGTGTGTGTGTGTGTGTGTGTGTGTGTGTGTGTGTGTGTGTGTGTGTGTATGTGTGTGCGTGTGTGTGGTATGTGACAAAATTGGACGCTGGCCTTTCTGCCCTGGCTATATAGGTCACTCTTTCCACTTGTTGAGTGAGCAGCACCATCTGACGTAAACTAGTTGGCCACTAGAAGACTGCCACATACTGTTGCAAAAACATCCACATTTTATAGCAACAATTTTGTGAGAATGAGGTAATATCAGGGGGGGGGGGTTACAACATTACAAATGTAATATCCTTTAATTTATTTTTAATTTTTAAATAAGACAAACTGGAAAAGACGAAGATTAAGGGAAAAACAAAAAAGACAAGTTACACAAAAAACACCATAAAAATAAATCAAAAAGACAAAATACAGTCCCCCCCAAACCCTCCCCCCACCCGTCCCCAGAACATCATCATCATCTCTGACAATTACCTGAAATGGGAAAAATAGATTCTGGATAATTGTTCAATTTGACCATTTATACTTTAGTTGTGATACCTGAATATACTTGCATTGTGTGTAGTTCAGAATAGGCCCATGTCACCTTGTTGAATAGACAATAGTAAATATAGTATTGTTATTAGAGGTACAGAGTGATAGTGTGCTGCTTAAGATGAGTTACCAATGCCTTCCAATGTTGTCATATGCAGAGAGAGGTGAGTTGGGTGTTTCGCTAAATGTCTTCTTCGTAGGTGTAAACCATAGAGGTATAATATAACTAGAGGGCGGATTGCCCCGCCCCCAGCTATCATTTCAATGAATGTGCTCAGTGGCGTTTTGAAGCACCCGGAAACCTGCCGGAAGTAAAATTATTGGTTTGATTTTGACCCCCCATAGAGTTATGAGCATCTACGGCAGCCCGTGTTTCAAGGATTGAACGCGAGATATTTATTAAATACACTCGAGATGCATATTTATATGTAAATGCATATGTATGTATGTATAATATGTTTACATATTTATATGTATAAATATAAATATCTCTCAGTATGTTTTGCGCGTGCATGTATTTCTCCCCGCCTGCAGTTCCCGCTTTGGCCACTGGGGTGGCAGCTTCAATGTTTCTCAGCAACTCTGGGGGCTTGGTGTAAACAGTTGAGCTACGACGATCTGTGCAAGGAAGCTTTTTCACCTCGGACGAGCTCTGCTCTGTGATTGGTTAGGGATGATCACGTGGCGGAACTGCATCCCAGTTACACCATATTTGGTTATACCTATCGAATTCAGTTTACTTCCCGTCCCGTCCTGCCAACTGCACTGAAGACAGGTCACAGAATGGGACGACTTAACACATTTGGTGTAACACCATTTTTTGGGCCTGTGACAAAACCAACCAAGTAATAGTCTGTGACGTATGCGGAAGTGCCTTTTACGCCTGTGTAGCCTATAGCTCTGTGGCAGTGATACGTCACTCATTTCACCTATGGGTTTTCAACCCACGTAGTCACGCTTTTGTAGAACAGATCTACAAGCTATCGCGTCGCGAGTCGATGCGTTGTTAGCTTGAAGATCTGTTGCTTCCATTGGCCCCTCCCCTTTTTTGTGATGCAGCCTCCGTTAGCACACACACACACACACACGCACACACACACACACACACACACACACACACACACACACACACACACACACACACACACACACACACACGCTGGACGCATTGACTACACGGCAGCAGGAGGACCAGCTGCAACTCAACTCGCCAAGTCGCACGACGACACTTCAGCAATGCCAAGGAAAAGGAGTTTAATCACTCTCCACCACAAACGGACAGCGGCGATACAGCGGCTGTGTGTGTGTCTGTCTCGCTTCGCATACAGTGACTGTGTGTATTTGTGTGTGCAATATTTAATATTAGGGAAGGACTCATAGTCTCAAAGTATAAAAATGAATTCAATCAACAATAATTCACAATAATCCTTTTGTCAAAATCATAGTACATCATAGTAAAATGAGTTCATATAATTAATATCATACTTTAGCATAATTTATAATTACAGTTCTACAGTATAACACAACCAATTTACAGATTAGATTCAGATTACATTCATCTATTTCTTCATTGCTTCATCCTGTTTGCCACTTCTGAGTGACCAGTCTTGTCGACATCTCTTGTGTCATACAAGGTTATCATGACCCAATGCGCGTCCAGTGACTTTTGCGTCCAGTAACCACTACCTTTTTGTGTGTACGTATTGCAGTAACATCCTGTCCCGAAGATGTGTCATTTTAGCAATACAAGATTTACCAACACAGCAGTATGCAGTAAAGTGATTTGATTAATTCATTATTGTAAGCTTATAAGCCAGGTTTATGAGCCTTTGCTGTGCTATACTCTTTCCTATTAATTCTTCTCTTCTTTGACCATCGTTTAATAGGCCTAATAGGCAGACATGGAGACCTCACATCACTTGCTATAAGGGGTCCAAGGTTAAGGGAAGCATGGGTTGAGAACCTCTCCTCTTCATGCTGTTGTCCCTCTCCATCTCCCCTGGCATGACCTGTTACAGAACCCTGAGAACGGCGAGGCTGCAGAACATCATCACTAACATGAAAAATAGCCATTTACCCAAATTAACATTATACCATATCCTATTATAACTCACCAGCATAGTAAAAACCCAATGCCCAACCAGTCCAACGCAGAGCAAGCCGAGGATGGCTGAGGGGTTTGTATTCGAGGAATAATAGTATGTATAGCCGATATTGTAGCGTACTCGATGTGAGGGCCTACACTACTAGATATGAGGGCCGCGTAGCGGCCCGAACCTCTAGTAACTTACAATTGGGGTGGTTGTGTGTGGTCTCCCTGCTGGCATAGAGTGTCTGGTTTGACACAACCATTGACACGATCCTGTTTCTGGATTGACACAAATTCAGTAAAGTTACATAGCTTTAACTTTGGTTTTGCACTTTATATTTGCATGTTGTTGTTTTTGTATGGCTTTCCTTTGCTTTAGTATTACAGCATTAAATGTCCCTATTTATCCGTAATTATTATTTTCTTTTCAATTTGTTTATATGCATTGACTTTTTCATTGCACTAGCAATAACAACAACAATTTATTGAATTTAAAGTGATTACTTTTTTAAATGAACATAAATTATTTTGCATTAGAGAGGCACTAGCTGAAGATGAACTGAAACAGTATACTGACAGTGGGAAGCTGTGAAAGGCAGCCAATAGCTCTCTCTCTCTCTCATATGTGTGCTGCATGAATCAAGAGTTTCCTCAGAATACAAGTAACTTTGTCTTCCTGATCGTGCTTTAACATTTACGCAATCCTCTGTGCGAGACATGCCTCCCATACGCTGGCCCCAGTTTGACTGCCCTCCCACAGTGTTTACTACAATGGATTATGCCACTGATCAAACCAGGGGGGTGGTGTGCAATTCCCAGTCCCATAGGTCAAGGTGAGGGTTAAGATTAGAATTGGTGTGTGTGTGTGTGTGTGTGTGTGTGTGTGTGTGTGTGTGGTGTGTGTGTGTGTGTGTGTGTGTGTGTGTGTGTGTGTGTGTGTTCTCTGGAAGGAAGCAATCGTCCAGCCCACCCTTAGAGGTCCTTGTTGGGAGCTACTACCACAGAAGACCGCGAGGAACTTCTGAGAGCTGCTTAGGAGTCACCCAGGCAACAGGCATAATCACTGGCCCCTTTGGTGATGCGCTGAGAAAACCTCCATCCCACTACTGGCTTTCACTGGGAGAGAGTTTTTTTCCCCTTCCACAACAGTGTTATAAAGAAGGGAGGCCCTGGAATGTTCAAAGGAAAATTCACAGGGACTTAAGTATGAGGTAATACAAGGGAGCATTTTTATTAATAAAATGAAAAAGATACACCAGCCAGTAAGGGTTAGGGTTGGATGATTTTTATTAAAAATAAGAATATTTATTCTATCGATGTAAAAACAGATGATGATAATGATTCTATGCTGTACAGTGTATATATTTATTCTGTATTCTAATTCACGTTATAAGCAGTTCAAGTTGTGAAAAAAAAAGAATGATATCATGGAACAAATAATACGCACACATATTGGAAACAGTGTCTGGCTTAAGCAGCAGCAGTAAAGCTGTGGAACAAGTGTAATGCTGTACGACAATCAATGAAACATTGTTTAGCCACCAATTGCTATATATTGCCCTATGTTACACCGTTATTACACTATAATACTGCAATTTCCCACACACTACTCCTGATATTTCATAATCAGTGCTGGCAGAAAAGCAGCTCTTACACCTGGAGCAGAGGCGCAGGATAGAGTCCATGCCGCTATGATTACTTGGTGAATTCACAAAACGTGTCAGCTTTTCAAAAAATAACCCGCCACATTACATAACCTCCCAGTCCCACCCACACCAACTCCCCCGACCCAGCCCGACGGAAGTGGACCGCGGCCACTGTGAGCCACCACGAGAAAGAGAGCGAGAGGGGCCTCTCAGTCAGCCTCGAAGGCCCCGTTCGTGGCCCCGTTGATGGCCCCATTGGTGGCCCCGTTGGTGGACCCCTTGCGTTGGGTCTTTTTCCGGTGCTTGGACAGGATCCTATGGAGCAGGCCCGGGGAGCTGTGGGCTTGGGGCGGTGAGGCCAGAGGCAGAGAGACTTGGGGCCTCTGCCCCAGGAAGGGGCCCTCCCTCTCCCCTTGGCCTGCCTCCAGTCCTGTTCCTCCACCTCCTCTGCTGCTCCTCCCGGGGGTCTGCAGCCCGTGTCCACTGGGGGACAAAGAGGAAATAACAACCACAAAGGCCCTGTTTATTCCTCATGACCCAAATTCCACCGCTAGCAGACAAGACAAGCACGGAGCTGTACAGAGGGCTCTGTGTGTGTGTGTGCGTGTGCGTGCGGGCATGCGTGCGCATGTGTCTGTGTATGTGTGGCCGACTGTCAAATATAAACTCACCCCTCCTCTCTTTCACACCACATATAGTGCTAGTAGTGATACTTTTAATACACAGCACTTTTAAAGTTACATGGACCATTAGGCCGATTATAAATAATAAATATGACTAGAATTCTAAATAAATCTTATTAGATTTGAAAGTTTTGTAAAATGTAATGACATTGGATGTCATAGTAAAACTGTGAAAGCCCTGCCAGAAACCCCATTTACTTTTAGAGGGAAAACCTGCAAGACTCTGATCGGATCAAGCAATATCCCCCCCAAAGCCCTGTGTGCTGTGAGTGAGCAGCAGTGCAATGACAAGAGATTGATCGGGAAGGGGGGGGTGTTGGCTATAATCTACATGCTTTGTCAACTAATGAGGGACGAGAGGGGGCCACCTGTTCAGGGGCCACTGGGCGGAGTGGAGTGGGATTGGATTTGGGGATGGGGTGTGTGGCTCCGATGGTAGAACAGCTGCTGGGTGGTGTGTGCGTGAAGTGTGCATATGCACTTGTTTTGGGAGGGAACGTGTGTGTGTGCGTGTACATGTGTGTGTGTTTGTGTGTGTGTGTGTGTGTGCGTGCGTGCGTGCGTGCGTGCGTGCGTGCGTGCGTGCGTGCGTGCGTGCGTGCGTGCGTGCGTGCGTGCGTGCGTGCGTGCGTGCGTGCGTGCGTGCGTGCGTACGTGCGTGCGTGTGCCGGTTGCATCAGTTCGTATTTTTTAATACACTGAAGACACTCACCTTCCACATCTAGGATGGAAACCTGACACATAGTTCCAGCTTCTCAGGGACACAGGTCGCTGCGGGTCCCTGGCAGGCGGATTCTCCTGAGGGCACTATAGCAGCCAACAGAGCTGTGTGTAAGGCTGAGGTTACCACTAACATCCGGAACTCCTCTACATGATGGCTGCTACGAGCCATATCTTCTTTCATAGGCCCACAAACAACTCTCTATTCAATGTCAAAACAAAAATGAGACTGCCTTATCCCCTCAGGACTTTGTTCTTTACTAAAACAATAGAAAGACACTCTATCATGGGGTCTTCCTCCATCTCTCCGCTTTCATATTATCTCTCTCAAACATTTTGATGTCGATTTGACTGCACCGCTGCAGACCCCCAACTGAAAAGATGTTATTTTAGGGAAGGGTTGGCAACATTTGTCAATAAATGTCAACGCGTTTTGAAAATAGTACATCTACAAGCCCACATTACATTGCACCGCGATGCATTGTGAGCTTGTAGATCAGCCAAAAAATGAAATGTGTTTAAACTGTTTGTTTTGTTTTGGCGGGGGACCCCCGGAAGCCCCTCAAGGACCCCATGGCGGTCTCCAGATCCCACTTTGAGAACCAGTGCTATAAAGAACAACTACAAACAGTGAGTGGAATGTGGGTGTTTATAACGGAACAGATCAACATTGTCCTATAGAGCTTACAGAATCAAATATGCCTTCAGTAAGCATGAAACAACAGCAGTGGTGTAAAGTAACTAAGTACATTTACTCAAGTACTGTACTTAAGTACAATTTTGAGGTGTTTTTTACTTTACTGGAGTATTTAAAAATGTCAGTACTTTTACTTCTACTCCACTACATCTCAGAGGCAAATATTATACTTTTACTCCACTACAATTATTTAAAAACGTACTTATTATTACTTACTTAGTAGTGTTTCTACATTGCAGTATTGATACTTTTACTTCAGTGAAAGAAATTGAGTACTTTTTCCACCACTGAACAACAGGACAGTCCATTGTGTATCATAATCAATGCTGCATTGATGAACAGACTCTGCCAACCAACCTGGCCCAGCTCCATCACACAGGAGGCGGGGAAGTAGCCTCTCTGGCCGTTCTGCAGCCAACCAAACCACCTCTCCTCCTCATGGATGCACAGCACCAGGATGACATCACCCTGTGACAGCTCCAGCTCATCTGGCCAATGGGGCTTGTAGTTGTGTATCACTACCATCTAGTGGACAGAATGAGAATAGAAATGTTGCAGACTGCATTCTGTCTCTGAAAATCTAAGTGCATTCTCTGCATTTCTGTAAATGTAGATAAACTAGCTAATATTGTCTCTCAGACCATGGCATTTTTTAAACAGTGTTTAATACATCATACACATTGTTCACATTTTTGTTGAGTCGGATTGTAATAAGTCTTTGTTGTATAGTTTTTTTTAAATCAATTTTATGTGAATGGTCATGATCAGTCATTTAGAGACAGAGATCATCTGCATTGATAGCATCCGAATCAGGTGACATTTGTGTCTGGTCTACCCTTTTCTGTTCCTCCAGTGTATATGGTTTGCATTTGTCACTGGAATCAGATGAATCAAATGTCACACTGAACTACATGGAAAGGTCAAACTGAGGAACTATTTAGTTGAGTGAGATCAGTATAAATCTATAAATCTGAAATGAATGTATTGTAAATATTCAGAAATATAAGGTTTAGGGTTTTGATTTCATATGCCACACAAACATAAATAAATAAAATAACTGCTTGCCTCAAAGATGTACATTTGAACATTGAATAGCAATAAATAATAATAAATGAATGATTTTTGTTTAAATCAAGGAGAATGTGTTCTTGCCTTTTCCACATCTGCTTTACATCGATATCTTGCTGCAAGCATCAAGATCACCAGGAGATGAATCAGCAAAAAGTGAAATCACAAAGACCAATTTTGTATTCATCACAGCAACGGCAAGTGAATAGAATGCATGCACATTGTTGGCATTCATGTCACTCAAACCCATCATAACATTTGACATGACAGAATGCAGCATAATGCAGATGGATTCCACTGGTTATTATTTAAAACCATCAGTTAACTAACAAACAAGGCATATAGGGAGTGAATTCAAATGATCTACTGCATTGTAAATCTGCGATTTTTTGTTATTTTTTATTTATTTTTTACCATCGACAGTGTCAGAATGATGAATGATTCTTCTCCGGTACAGTACATGTACAGTATGGTACTACATACAGTAATACTGTTTCACTCACCTTGTGGAGCAAGGACAGTAGTGAAGACCTCAAAGCGTTCATTACTCTGCATGTAGATACGCTGCATGTTGGAGATCTGAGTCACACTCACACACTGACTGAGGGTTCTGCAAGCTCACTGCCAGCCTTACATAAACCCAGGTGACTAACCCACTGCAGCACTGGCCAGGACGGGACACACGCACACAGACTCAGACTCAGTCACACACACAGACTCAGGCACACACGCACACACGCACACACACACACACACACACACACACACACACACACACACACACACACACACACACACACGTATACACTGAATTTAAGCAACAATCTGTATTTTTCTCTAGATAGCAATCAAAAGCACACAGCCATACTTGTTTAAAAACAACTTGTTTTGAATGGAGATGCTGCATAAAAGGTTTGAAGTCTAAATGGAAGAACTAACGGAGGTCAATTAGTGGCATGCTCATTAAAAACCTCATTAAAATACTAGTTCTCCGAGATCATGCTTGACCAGCTCTTCCTTGCGCCTTTGCCTATTGTTTCTTGTCCATCTGGTCACTGGCAAGGGGTACTGCGAGACCACCACCCCTGCATGCCCAACATTGACGAGATTTCATAATTTCACCTCATCAGAGTGCATGATTGATTTGGGGGTACTGACTTGTGTCCCATTTTCCAGTGGCCAGGGCGAGAAGGAAGAAAGATGATTGAGCGCTTGGGATGGGGGGGCACCAGTCAGCAGATGGCGATTAACAGCCCCCGCTGCCACTCCAACACCCACAATCACCCTCCCCATCCCCTTATGAACAGACCTTGGCAGCATGCTTGTGTCAGCAATCAAACACTATCCATCAATAAAGTGAGAGATTATGCAGTGAGTCAGAAACAAAAATATAACTGAGTGTAGTTAGGACAGCACAACTGTAACGGAAAAGGTTCATGCATGTGGCACAAAGATTCTTGCTAAAATGCAAATCACAATTTTTCTCCTTAAGTTAAGAATTGTGATACCGATTCTCTCTCTATCTATACATATATATTTATATATTATATATATAAACAGTCATTGCACTCATATATGCAAGTATGATATGCTGTCAGTAAAAATGGCTTGGTGGTTGTTGGAAGAAGACATTAATTTGATTTCCTAAAAGAAATGCAGTTACAGAATAGGCATTTCGTCTGATACAGTACCTATTTGAGGTTGATCCTGTGAGGAGTTAATTATGACAATGTTAACTGAGTGAACAGAGAATATAGGTTTGAAACTTGACAATGAGAGCCATGGCTTAGCCTGAAGGACGGATTAAGAAGCATTGTTTGTGTGTCCAGTCCACACCAATGCAACTCCATGCAACTGCCATTGGGGATAATGGTAGTTGCATGTTGCAAGGAGTTGCATTGGTGTGGACTGGCCTTAAGACAAGTATATTACACTGGCATAAAATGTTCTTGTAAATCCACAGAAGTGGGACTACAGATCATAATATCCTAGTGATAAAACAGAATGTCTGATTCATGTTTTTTTTAACTATATGGGTAAGGCAGAGCCAGTAGTTTTTCAGGGTATATAAAATGTGTTCAACCCTTTCAAATAGGTTTGTTTGGTGAGTCCAAACTCAAAAACAAAGACTTTAATCAAAACAGATGAGTGAATTAGAGCTTAAGTTCTATAACAACCCAGTGTTTCTTCGAAGAAAGTACATTAGCACTCAATTCTATCTTTTAATTATTACCTGCCAACATAATCAAAATCTTTTTTCTTTTAACATTTTATTTAACATGGTCACTTTTTTGTTGTAATTTTCAATTACTTGAATTTTAGTCTTTTAAGTGAGATAGTATAACTAAAAATACATTAACTTGAGGTGCTCAACTGTGCAGGTGCAAGTTCTTATAACATCAGCATTATGCACCAAACAACTAACTAATACTGCAGAGGCAACAGAGTTCTATTCACTCTTGCTTTGATTTTTGACAAAGCAGATTTTTTAATCTGTGTTGTTATTCATGTCCTCACTGTTTTGCCTGATTCACTGTATTTTTGCTATTATTTTAATGTTGTTTTATACTTTTGCTTTTTTTTGGCTTTGTTAAATTATTTGTACTTTTTCTGTAATTGTATTCTTGCTCTGTAAAGCAGTTTGAGCTGCATTTCATGTCATGAAAGGTGCTAAACAAATAAAATGTATTATACATAATTTTCAATGTATTACATGCCAAAGTGCCATAGACTGCAATTGTTAAAAGAAAACAAACAATTCTATCCAATTCCGGTTTTAATATGGGTTGAAATAAGTAAAACATACGAAGTGTTACACATTATTAACAGGAGGGGGCATCAGGTCCTTTGATATATTTCGAATCCTGAGGGCAATATTTACATTTCAGCATGAAAAACAATTTGGACGAGAACACCTGACAATATTACATCACTGCCCGTCATACAGCAGGGCACCTCCAGTCTTTTTTATGTCACATGTTGAGTTCACTGCGTTGACAAGGCACATTGGATGTTGGACACAGATTCATGAGTTATCATCGCTTCCCAGGTTTCCCCTTGCCTCCTCCAGCCTTACCCCCCATGCGTCCTCCAGGCTTACCCCCTTTGCTTCCTCCAAACTTACCACCCCCTTTGCCTCCTCCAAACTTACGCCCTTTGTCTCCTCCAAACTTACTCCCTTTGTCTCCTCCAAACTTAGCCCCTTTGCCTGGCCCGTCCCATCCACCCCCTTTGCCTTTGCCTTTCCCTTCCCATCCTCCCCCTTCTCCCCCTCCTTTACCTTTCCCACCCTTCCCTTTCCCAGAGAAGCTTCCGCCCTTCCGTCCTTTCTTTCCTGCGCCCTTCTTGTATCTGGCTGCAGCCTCCTCCCGGTCGTCTTCACGCATCTGCTTGTTGACAGCTCTAGTGATGTCCAGCTTTGGTTTCTTACTGTCCATGATGTTCAGAAGGTCCAGCTGCTTTTGTTTTTCACTAGAAAAGTCACCTATGACGGGCTGGAATTTCCTCTTCTTGCCCATGTTCTTGGGGGGTTTCTCTTTGGGCAGGCGGTCCTGGAATTTGCCCGCCGACGCCGTGGAAGTCCTGGCCACGCTGACGGCCAGGGCCAGCTCAGATTTAGACTGCGACGTTGAAGTGGTCAGTCCAATACCTGGCACCTTGATCTTCTGGGACCTGGCGATGTTCCTCAGCCGGTGCAGCTCGTTCTTCGCCACTCTCTCCTTCTTGTCGGTGTTGCGCTTCTGGAACTGGTCCTCGTTGGGGTCCGCGGTCACAGGGACCTCGATCAGCCACTCCTTGGTGTCATCCTTGGCCCTCTTGTAGCCAAAGCGCCGTTTCCAGTCCTTGGCGACATCGTCCCACACCAAATTGGTTCTCCTCTTTTTCTGGATGCCCTTCAGTTTAGCGAATTCCTCCCATTTGGTCGGGGCTCTTGGTTTGGGCATAGGCTTCTCTCTGGGCAGTGGGGTGGTCGGGTCGGGCAGTTTGGCAACGATCACCTGAATTGAAACAAAGTGAGACATGGAATACATTCAAGCAAATGTTTAAAATGGACATACTAGATAGATATAGGATAGAATAGCTAGTTGGGTACAACAGAGGTAGGTTTAGATCAGGAGCATCATTTCGACTGTCTACTATGTTTGATTTGATTGTTTCTTTGTTTTTTTTGGAGGGGGGTTCAAGGTGAGAGTGTTAACACTGGGGCGGAAATACAAAAAACATTTATCTGAATGTTTGAGATATTTGAGATACATAAAGGGGTAAGACCTGACAAGTTTTCACAAAACTTCTTCCTACTCCTTTTTCAAACATGGAATATAATTTAAAGGACGATGATAACTTTGGTGCTGTTTTTTTTCCTTCCTCTTTGTCTTTTTCACATTTATATTTTTAATATGCTTCCTATCTTCAACCACTTATCCGGAATCGGGTCGTGGGGGTAACAGGTCTCTTCCCAGTGAGTGGGACGTACAGCGAGGACCTCCCTATCGAGACGCTGGGGAGGCATCCGTACTAGATGCACCGACCAAATAAACTTGGAAAGGAGACAGTTTATGTCATAAACTGGATCCTTTCCAAGTCAAGGAGCAGCAGTTCTACTCCGAGTCTCTCACGGATGACCGAATCTCTATGGGGAGAGGCCTGCCACCCGTCTGAGAAAGCTCATTTCGGCCGCTTGTATCCACGATCGTATTCTTTCGGTCATGACCCCGATCGACCCCCACTTCATTTTCATGCTCTAAATAAATAAATAAATGAAATCACCTCCTCGCATCGCTCCGACGGCAGCTTCCAGATCTCGTTGACGAGCAGCTGCGTGTTGTCGCGGGCCAGCGACTGCAGAAAGTCCTCTTTCTTCTGCTCGCGGAACTCACGGACGTCGATCAGGTTCTTGTCAAAGGCGGCCAGGTTGCCGATGTCGTATTCGAGGTCGAGCTCTTTGTGGACGGTGATGCTTTTCAGTCTTTCCGCCTCTTCTTGCTCGGCTTTGGCCAGCACCTCCTCTACGTTGCAGGCAGCCATCATGCTAGTTACTTAGGTGGTGGAGGAGCGTGGTCTCTCTCTCTGATCTCTTCCTCAGTAAAAAGGCACGTGTGATGTTGTCACCGGGCAAATACAACACAATTACTTCCGGGTTATTTACGGGGTTGCCATATTTTGTGGGATAAATAAGCAACCAGGTCTGTGAAAACAGACCAGACCATATAAAGAGCCCTTTGCCCTTTATATTTACTATTTATATATTTATTAATTAGTAAATGTATGTATGTATTTATTTACTTACTCTTTGGTCATATATATTATATCATATATACATTGGCTATTTGAAAATAGACGATCTACAAGCTCTCAACATAACATTTTGAATATTTGTTTAAACATTTTAATAACACAAATCTGGTATATTTTGGCATACAAAATAATAATAATGATTAGATTATTATTATTTGTATATAGTATATAGTATATTTGTCTTGTCATTAAATGTTTCAATGAATTCAATACAAAGGACCCCAATGGAAACAAGCCATGCTTTCTTTGAGTTTTAATCCTCTTAGCAGATTTTGTATAGAACTGTACTTCCTGTGCTTTTTTTGTTGCAAACTGTTAAAAAAGTATTCAATCAATGTATTCAATCAATCAAACAACTTTACCGAAAAACAAGCCCAAAGTCACTTATAATAAGCAGACATGGCAACACTATTCCGGGTTATTTACAAGGAAGTTGGTTACTACTGACGAAAGAAAGAAGGAGGAACCGTCGGATACGTCACGTTCTAAAACATGAAGACAATAATGACAACAGAGTATGAATGAACTCACTAACAGTTCAGGAAAGTAATAGAAAGAACACACATTACATGTTTATTTTCTTGAAAGTTCACAATAAGTGTTTGTTTGCGGTGGTGGAAAGTAACTACATTTACTCAAGTACAATTTTGAGGCATGTTTTACTTTACTGAAGTACTTCCAATTGCATTTTCCACTACATATCAGAGCCTCTGATGAGCTACCTCTGATTAGAAGGAGATCTCCTTAACTCCTTCTAACACTATGGACCAGAGCTACGGTATATCAGAGGTAAATATCATAGCCTACTTTTACTCCGCTACAAATTGTTTGAAAACTTTTGTAGACTTTGTTTATCAATTCAATTCAATTCAAAGGGCTTTATTGGCATGAGAAAACATACAACAATACAGCAATACAATCAAAACAAAAATTATCATTACATTAAATTATCATTACAAAACATACACCACTTTAGTCACATTTTAGCCATTTGAAAAGTGCCGAACATTGTGAGCTTGTAGATCTTCTATTTGTACGGGAGTTGCTGGGTGAGTTTCCTTTCTGGCCTACAACTGCTGTGTCATAATAATACCGCCCTTCTTTTAAAAAAAAGGAAAAGTGAGTTCCCTGACCGGGAATCGAACCCGGGCCGCGGCGGTGAGAGCGCCGAATCCTAACCACTAGACCACCAGGGAAGGATGTTTGACAAAGGGACAGTGACGTATTTGTCCTTTCCCCTTTCTTCGAGGAAATAGATCTATGTTTCGTCCACAATGGGGCGCTGTTGTTCCACTCTTCATTTTCTGTGAAAGGGGATCTCTCACTCTTTCAATTTCAACTCAATCAGCATCAAAATTCAATTAGTAAGCTCTTCCACTGGAAGCCCTTTTTCTGCCAGCTCAGCAGCTGTGTTTTCACATTTCTGAAAACTCCTAGCAGGTATGGGAGTTTTCGTCATTAGTCATGTTTTTCTTTGATTGATTGAATACTTTATTTGTCAGAAATGTAAACAGCACAAGGTACAAGGTTAAGGCTGAAAGGATAACACAAGAAAACTCACTTTGGGTGTTTGTAATCTGTGGGAAGTAATATGTGTCTCTGATGTGTTTGTACAGTTGGCAGGTAGTTATAAAGTGCATCTTGGTTTCTTTCTTTCCACTTCATCTTGTGTGCAGGTCTGTCTTCTCTTGGTAGCCATGTCTGCCAGTGGGGCCTTTCTCAATGGCAAGGCTGTGTTCACCAAGTCAAGGATTTCCTTAGCTTTGGGTGAGTCATAGTGCTCACTGCTCGGGTAATCTACCACTGTGTGTTCTCTGTAAAGGGCCAAATAGCATTCCAATTTGCTCTTGTTTTGGGTTCATTCTGTATATGTTAGTTTTCTTATAATTTGGTTCAGTCTGAGACGGGGCATCTCTAGAATCTCTCTGTAGATCAGGGCTTTGTTGCAGGGAGTATTTCTGGGTCACTTTGGGTGGTTATACAATTGAATTCTCTCTTTTGATCATTAGTGGGTATCGTTCTAATTCTGCTCTGCATGCATTAGTTGGTGTTTTATATTGGATGTGGAAAATGGATTTACAGAACTCTGCATACATAGTGCATACAAAATGTTGTGTTTGTCCTATTTTGCTAAATCTTGGTTAGCAAGAGGACCCCAGACCTCGCAACAGTAAAGGGAAAGAGGGACTGAGTACCAATATTTTGAGCCTAATTTTAGTTGGGATGTCCAGCTTGATGTTCCTTTTGGTGCCGTAATCAGTTATCTCTTATGGGGTGGTTGAAGTTGCCTATGGTGGTTATGTTTAGGCTGAGGTAGGTACTATAGTTTTGTGTGTGTTAGGGAAATTGTGTCTAGAAGGAATAACAAAACAGGTGAATCATTTGAATTAAAGGGAGGTTCCACTGCACCTCAAGCCAAAATCAGGCTGGTCCGGTGCATCTCAGGAGCAAGACACATATCGCAGGTAAGAAGAAAGCACTGGAGCAACTCGGACATTGGAGCCTTTTCCTTTAATGGAGCAGGGTGCAAGGCAAAAAAGGGCAACGTTTCGATGTACAGTAAATTACATGTTCGTCAGGTTGCTCCAGTGCTTTCTTCTTACCAGGTGAATAAGTTGCTTTTGGTTTTCTGTATTTGATTGTTCCATAGGGTGTTGAGCATGAATATATGGTCTGTTGAATGATGATTTGCTAAAAAGTCCATTTCTGATTTGCTCAGGACATCACAAATTCTCCTCTCTCTCTCTCTCTCTCTCTCTCTCTCTCTCTCTCTCTCTCTCTCTCTCTCTCGACACAGAGTGCAGATACAGTACAACAGAAAGACCTGGCTGGATACAAGATTACAACAGTTTGACAACAAAGGAATGGATGGAGAGTGGAGATGCCGAACACAGTGAGTGAGATCAAAGTTTAAAGAAGGTTGTTGACAGACCAACTATTCAACGACAACGTCTTCTCCAGAGTATGATAACAATTGCCATGTTATCTATTATTTAGGCAATAAAACTGTCGACAGATTATTATATTTAGTTAGGTGCTGCCTCTTTTCTCATCTCTCTGCCTGCTGTACCAGAGACTCAGGGAGGGTACATCTCAGGTTATCCATCTCATTTAGACCAGTGGTTCTCAAACTTTATCATGTCAAGGAACCCCAAATCGCTCAATTTTTCTACTCGTCTTATTTCAGATCAGGACAGGATAAGGCATCTCATTCACATTATATTCAGGGATGCAACAGCTAATCGAACAAACCAATTTAATCGATTATTTAAAAAAAATCAATAATTGAATAAAATAATCAACAAAATGTGTTTCAGGGTCTGATGAGGAATTGCAGCATATCGTTTAAACAGTGGATTGGTGTGACAATCTAGTTATCTTTTGGACTGTTTAAGTATTGATTAGTGTTTTTATTTATTTATTTATTTTATTTTTTGGCCTGGGGCCGCATTGAGTGACGGTGCGGGCCGCATGCGGCCCGCGGGCCGCCAGTTGCCCATCCCTGGTCTAGAGGGTTTAAATGGTTATGTTGAATGTTATAGTGCAGTGGAGTGTATGGGAATAACTAACTATATTCAGTATTCATAGAGACAAGTAGGCCTGGAGAGATGGCGACAGAGACATCAGGAATGACATCGCAAGCAAATGCGCAAACTAAGTAGCTTTATCATCAATCAATTCAGCACAACCTTAATAAACTATAGGATTATATCTTGAAACCAGGCTCCTACGTCTTTTTATCCTTTAGGCCCATTCTGTCAGATTTTTTAACACTCCTTGTCAAATTGTTTCAGTCTTGCAAATTATGACAGAGATGCACAATCTCATGAAAATTACATGTGACATGTGGTTTGCGTTTTAGGGTGAATTTTCCTTATATGGGGATAGTAGCTTAATTTAGCTCTGCAGTCACTGCTTGCTATTTTTTTTCCCTCTGCAGTGAGGAATTCTGAATGTCTGTCTGTCACCCCTTTTGTTATTAATAACAGGTTGATGGTGTTGCCCAAAGGTGCTGTTATTATTTTGGGTCCCAGTAATTATATTCATCGTCAGCTAAGGCTGCCCTATTAACGCTAACATGCTGACAGCTGCAGGGATAAGGTCACAACTGAACGTCTGGAGCTTAATGAGACCCTCTATCTTGAATGAGAAGTCCCTATCCTGAGTTTGAGTAGGCAACAGCATGCACGTTTGTGCTCGCACTCACACACATGCTCATAGCTTACATACATATACAGTATACACGTCAACCATTGACATTAGGCTGCCCAAGGCCATCCATGGTCTTCAGCAGGGTTTAGGCTTTTTGCTGACTTAACCATTCACAGTAGACTACTTTATAGGAATTTGTCCAAATAGGATTATTATTTCATGGCAGAGGGATGCACAGAACAGACCAGATCAAGTTCTTTATGAACTATGGCATAGAGCAAAGTCATCTTATATCTACTTTAAGACTTGGTTTTTCAAAATATACTGTATACAGAGAACCACAAATCCCCATATGGGAGTGTGCATGCAAAGTTTCTGAATATTTTATGGAAACTTTTAGGACATTAACTTGGTTGATAAATGCATGCATTTATCAACAATACTTTGGAGCTCAACATCTTGCTCTGCCATATGACCTACAAAGGAATGTTTAGCCCTTTTATTATATCTCTGTGAAATGCAACACACAAACAACCATATTTGTAAGTGTATGTACATGCCAATGCCAACCATTTGGTCAGAGTGGGATGTGTTGGTGATCTGATGCGAGGGTCTGTAGTATTTTCTGTCACAGACTGAAATGCCCACAGCCCTCTGGCAGCTCGCATGAGTGCCAGACTAGCACTCGTGCAAGCAGTGCTTGCCACCATGAATAAAGAATCAGGGCCATCCATTCACGCAAAGATTAGCCAGAGGGTTGCTTTTTTCTTCGTTCTCACAGCCGGCCTGTTAGCACCCGAGGAGATGGGAGGAGAGAGTCCTCGGGGAAAAGATCAGAAAAAGTAACAGAAACAGAGGAGGTGTAGAGGATGGTAGCTACTAGCTGGATTAATCCTGTCAGCACCATCCTTGCATAAATCAGAAATGATTAGCTGTTGACAATTTCCTTTTATAATTAGATATAATTATAGCTTATGTGTATTGTTATATAAATGACTCTGACCTATTTGGTCATAACACCAACAATGTCTATCTGTCACACATTGTATCTGCAATTATGATGACTAGACTGTTTGATAATAATGACGCACATATTACAGAGAACACAGTCATAGACATAACACGTGTTATTTATATACAATGGTCTCAAACCTATAACCTAGACAAAAATGGCTATGAATTACCAGGAGTTCATAAACCTTATTATCCAAACAAAATGAAGAAAAAAAAAATTAAATAAATAAAACATCCTTGATGACGGGACTGGGTTAAGTAGCACTGTGACTTGCGTTATTCACCTTTATGTCTGGATACTGCTGTTGATTACATTGACGGCAGGCTACGATCCATAATGCCACAGCAGGGATGGGGGGTAAGAACTTGTTTGACAGTTGAGGTCAGCATTTTATTGATCTGCGGTGGCTGGGACAGAAACGTAATTTGGTCCTGGGCAACGCCTCACTGCTACCTGCTGCTTCCGAACCGAACTACTGTCTACGTCTACGTGGTATTTCATGCCCCGAGAAGGACGAGCCACAACCACCTTCACTGTTTGGGTCACTGAAAACACGAGTCACGCTGCTACATCTCTCTTGAGACCAAATGTATTACATGATGACAGACAATATGATACAAGAGGCAGAGCACACACCTCAATGTGGTGTGTGAGGTATTACCCAACTAATCTCTAATCCCATCATTTCACAGTGAGGTTGGGGGGGGGGGGGCTCTGTTGTTAGCAGGTGAGTATAGGGAACACAGCTGGGGTCTCCCAGAGATACACAACCTCTCTGGCCAGAAAATGAAAGAGAAGAAGTTCAAGCTCGCTCACACCAATCCTGGCCAGGTTCCCAGAAATAACACAGCAGGAATGGAGAGTCCTTGAGATATCATTCCAAGTGTGTGTGTGTGTGTGTGTGTGTGTGTGTGTGTGTGTGTGTGTGTGTGTGTGTGTGTGTGTGTGTGTGTGTGTGTGTGTGTGTGTGTGTGTGTGTGTGTGTGTGTGTGTGTGTGTGTGTGTGTGTGTGTGTGTGTGTGTGTGTGTGCGTGTGTGTGTGTGTGTGTATATCTGCGTGCGTGCACGCGTGTGTGCATGCATGCATGTGTGCGTGCACGTGTGTTTCTGCGTGCGCATGCATGCATGCGTGCGTGCACGTGTGTTCGTGCGTGCATGCATGTGCGTGCATGCATGCATGTGTGTCTCTCTTATCTGTGTGTCAGTGGGTGTATGAGTGAGTGAGAGGGAATGAGTGCTGCCCACACGCAAATTAATTGTGTGTGTGTGTGTGTGTGTGTGTGTGTGTGTGTGTGTGTGTGTGTGTGTGTGTGTGTGTGTGTGTGTGTGTGTGTGTGTGTGTGTGTGTGTGTGTGTGTGTGTGTGTGTGTGTGTGTGTGTGTGTGTGTGTGGACGTATGAGTATGTAAGTGTCCCATGCTGGCTTTTGGAAGCAACGAGAGAACTGGTTAGTACTCGATGTCATGGCAGCTTACAGAGGTCATCCCTCAGTTTAGCATTCAGCAGCACTGTGTGGGCTCATCACGGTGACATCATAGGCCAGGGTACTGTTTCACTGAAAGCTAATTCTACAAATACAACTACCTCTGTCATTGGAACACACATGCTGTGTGTATTACAAATCTACGGTCCATCCCAGTCACTTAACCCGTTAAACAATTTGGCTGACGTATGGTTCGATGTGTATCCTGCATATTTCACTTCATAAGGCGCATTCTAAATCGAACAACATGCAAAATCGAACAGCATGCAAAATCTCCACCATGCCACAACATATTCTCTGTAAATAGCCTGCTGTCTGCGCCTGTGGTGTTTCTTTGCAAAATGTTAACACTAATGAGTAGAATATATTTTTTTGATCAATATATTGGCCGATCAGTGGCCATAAAATGACATGAAAATGTGGTAATAAAGTACAATATGATGAAGTTAACTGAACCCAAAATGTATGTTTAATACGTATGTTCATCCAGTGGTCAACACATAACTTTTTATTGTTTCAAATAGCACATACTGTAGGCTTTGTACTGTACATGGTACATTACAAAACCACTGATTGTATTTCTAAAATGTAATTTGATTACTTATCTGTCGATTTATGGCTTGATTAATCGTTTTCACTGCTACTGATCAGATTCCAGCAAGGTACACGTGGGAAGGAGAGCGTGGTGGTGCTGCCTGGGGAAAAACGACATTGTACCAACGTTTAACAAACCAGTTCAATAAGGAGAGATGTTGAAAGCATAACAGAATGTATTGAGATAAAGGGTTACAATAAAAGTTTTGGCGATTAGACTGTATTAAAGTTAAAGTTATACAATGCAGGTCCACAAATAACGTTTTTTAGCAGCCTCTGCTGGTCATTACCGTCACTGCAGGCGGTTAGTTTATTCCTCTGTTACCCAGAATTCCATTTGTTTTCACCGGAAGACGGAAGCGTTTCAAAAAGCGTTCTTTTAAATGTTTTATACGATTTGTGGATTGTTTCTCTTAGCCAGTGGAGCTTTAGTTACCGTGAGCTGTGTTTTCTTTTTCTGTTGTTTTTCAATCTTCAAATCATACAATCTCTTAAAATCAGCGTGAGTTTCCTTTTTGTTATAAGCGCGGTAGTTCCTGGCCAAACAGGAAACCGGTGCGGTAGTTCCTGGCCAAACAGGAAACCGGTGCATTTCCGCTTCCGTTTTCCGGCCAGATGACGTCATTTTCGCGGGAAAGTCCCCCCGACACCGTTCAATAGAAAATATATAAATAAAAGGCTTTCGGGGGTGAAATTCATGGAGTGGGTGTTGTGAAACATTTGCCACTCACAAAAGATATACAATGTAACTTTAGTTTTATTGAAAAAGTTACCTAGTATTACTTTAACAAATGATGAGCCTATGATGATGGAGGAGAGAGAACACCCCAAGTGTAGACGCTGCTAGTGGTGGTGAACACAAAACCTCCTCTCTGCTTCACACCACGACAATGGAGATCCCAACATGGTGGACATGGGGTAGGAGGTGGGTTGTGCAATAATCAGTCTGAAATGTAAAGACAGGTTCAACT
>NC_137623.1:25464044-25699044 GCF_963280865.1 Gymnoscopelus braueri | reverse complement strand
AGCTCCGTGGTGGGTAGAAAATTATTATAAGCCTATGAGATGTTCAAAATATAGAAATATGAACAAAGTCAGTCGGGATTGGGATGAGAATTCCCCACTTCAGAGTGGACGCTCGGCGCTCGTAAAGACAGTGATGTCACTGAAATGCGACTACTGTGTCTGTCTGCAGTCTACCCTCTGCTGTGTTAACATTATGGGTAACCCATAAAAGTGGCAAATTAAATGTGAAACACATCAACTATTAAGAAAACAAGAAGATATGTTGACAAAGAGACTCCATACATTTGGAAACATATTTTTATTCAAATCAATATTGTCTCCAGTTAATGTAGGATAATTTTAAAAGTAGGCTAACTCTCATATCCTCTGGGAATGCATTGGCAGCTGCAGTACGTCGTTCTAACGGACCTCGACTGGAGGCACTGTCTCAAAAGTGGGCGTGAAATTTGTAGTTCCCGTGTTGGTCTATTATGCACTCGGCCGACCACTATAGGTTCTTCCGTTCGCAGGTGGTGCAGTTTCCATACAAGGTAGTGACACAGCCTTACAGAACTCTTTCAATGGAGCTGTTGTAGTACAGCAATGCATCAAAGTATCAGCAGGAGGAAGTAAACTGTAAACTACACATGCACGCTCTCTCCCTCGCTCTCCCTTTCCCTCGACTAGTGTGTGTGTGTGTGTGTGTGTATGTGTGTGTTTGTTGCTTACTTGCTTGCACCGCATAAACATGTATTAACAGGGGTATTGTTATGTTGTAGGACAAGGTAGAAAAATGTTTTCAACATTGATTTTAGGGTAACTGATGAAAGCAACATAACTGATTATTCTATTAAAGATCTAATTAATAAGCTTTTCCAGTCTAATACAATGTACGTCAGGCAGTCTCTGCAATGCACTTTGGTGCACAAAGATACACAAAGTAATCAATTTCCCATTCATTGATTTTCAATTGAAAACACATAAACCACACTTGAATTAACAATATCCTGAAATTAATTCACTGATTGAACCTGTCTTATCATTTGTTCTTATTAAGTGAGTGTTCCTGAGTGCAGTGTGACATACTGTATAGCCTACGTCACACTGCACGCAGGAACACTCACTTAAGATAATAGGCTATTCAGGATGATCTCTATTTTTAGTGGAAACTATTAGAAGACTATATTCATTAAGAATATTATAAAAAAATATGATGCAAACTTTATGGCAAAGAGAAAGAGGAGAGGATTTTAAATGTGCAAAGATAATATTATGATCTTGTGCTAAATAGCATCAAGGATATGACATTTTTAGTGTTGCTTCACTTGAACTTTCTCTTTGATAAAGAACAATCCATTTCCGTCTTACACTACACTTAAAAACAACAACAACAACATGACAACTTATATCATAAGCCTTGTTGACATTTCACTCATTAAGACTGTTTTACATGGACACATTGAATCGCTCACAAGCATCGCTGATTTCACCACATCTTCACTGGGCTGCATTCATCCTGTGTAATCAGAGTGACTTCCATTGTGAGCATAACGCACAATGGAACCAAAAAGCAGCCATCTGAGAGGAGTGTACGGTGTATAGAGTGAGATTCACAGAAACAGGGTTCTTGGAAATTGGACACTTTACATCACTATGATAAACCTTTTAGCCTTTTGATTGATTGAATACTTTATTAACACGTTGCAAACAGTATGGCTGGTACAATTTAACAAACTATGCTAAAAGGATAACACAAAAAGTCCTGGGGGCTTGTTTCCAATCAAATTTTGCTCAGCTCTATAGGTCAATCAGTAGTCAGCTCAGCCATTTCAGAGGCACAGAAAAACTAGCCAATGATATATGTATACTGTATGGATCAACGTTCTGTTGGGAACTGAGAGATGCTTGCCCACACTGAGTGGAAGCAAAGGTGACATACGCCAGTTGGTCAAGTATCTTTTTTTTGGGGGCTTTTTCTGCCTTTATTTATAGTTTGTTGTAGAGATGGACAGGAATCAGGGGGAGAGAGATGGGGAGAGACATGCAGTGAAGACTGCCGGGAACGGGACTCGAACACGCGGTGCGCTGTCATGCTACTTATGAGCCTAGGTGCCCGGACCGCTGGCCTTGCGGTCATAAGGACATCGTGGGCGTCATCAATGGACGTCAAAGGTACTTGACCAAGGCCCGGACCGCTGTCATGCAACTTATGAGCCTAGGTGCCCGGACCGCTGGCCTTGCGGGTCATAATGACATTGTGGGCATCATCAATGGACGTCAAAGGTATGGTCAAGTACCTTTGACGTCCATTGATGACGCCCATTGATTTCCAACCCTATTGGTATGCAACTTTGACGGCGCTTCGCCATTACGCCACACTGGGCATGAGCACTCACTGAGAACTCTCGCTATTGCCTCGCTGGGGCACGCTTCACGGGGTCAAGCCAGCTTCTGTTGATCAGTGTTTTTAATGCCAACATTGCCTTGTTTTCAATGTTGACTCTCCATTTTTCCACATTCTGTCGTTCCCTACTGTTGTGAATTTAGCTGACCAACCATGTGGTCCTAAGAGTCTCCCTCTTGCTAGCGGGTGGTGAGTGAGTGATGTTTCAGTTGAGTCGCGGGCGCGCAGAACAAGATGACACCAGGCAGTATCACATGAGAAGTTCTGAAGTTTATTACACACATAGAGAATATATACAGTGTTGGACTCATGACGTGACCAGAAGACATGAGACAAGGAAAAGAACAGAATGAGTAGGAACAAAACATGCATCTCATATCATTGAGCACAGAAGTCAGTCTGTCTGATAAGTAGTTGATTGTCATGACGTCAAATGTATCCGTGTGTGCTTACGCAGGTGAGAGTGATTCAACACATGTACAGTATGTACTGGGTCAAGCAGATAAATGTCAGTCTAATCATAACACCTATTTACCAAATTCTGCTGCTTGGTCATGCAGGTACACCCTGCGTCAGTACGTCAATGGATGCAGTAACTGAGATGAAGCATTTTTATCTCATCAGCATTCCACTGGTCGATAGATGCATCTTAGTGCCATCGACAGGCTATATCTGGTTATATCCTAAGGCCGGACTCACACATAGACGCGCGACGTGTCGGAATTGTGGGGGGGGGGGTTTCAATTCATTAATGGACGTCACATGGTTTTCAAGCGTGCGACGTGCCTCGGGGGAGGGGGAAGGGGCGGAATGAATGGATGTGTATGGGGAAAACGCTTGCTGCACGTGACTGTGTCGGCCTAACACTGCATACGAAATAATCAAGTTACGTCATAGTAAGATGAAAGATGTCTTTAGTGTGAATATTAGGGACTATTGTGTGATTGTCATTTTTTACACAGCGACCTTGGGTTCTTTCTATTTCTAAGCTGTCGTCCAATTACTGCTCACACTATGTTTTAATATAAAAATATCAATATTTTTCATATACTCCAGGTCCCAGTTCTATTTATTGTGCCTTACCAAAGAGCCGTGAAATTGGTCTGCAATTTTGGTGGAATGGCTGTGGCCTAGATTTCTCTTTCGAGTAGTTTTTTCCCTACTGTGATTCACCACTTTCATAATATATGATTTAAATAACTTTTACACAGCCTGTTCAAGGCGGAAATGTTGCCCCATCATTCTGCCTGGCTGTCCTGTATAAAAAGCACATGCCGGCAGGACGGGACAGGGTTTGATTCTAAGGTCTGCCCATCTGTCTGCCTTGAACCACTCCCTGCTTCTCTTCAATTTCTTCTCCAACATATTTCTGATCACACATACGCGTTGCTATTTTCACAACCCGACCCACCGTCATAAAGGGGCATGAAATCCTAACCATACCTCTCGTCTCTTCCCTTCCTGTCTCTGTCTCTCCGGGACTCCCTAAAAAAACAGGCATTTCGCCCAAGGTACAGGACATAAGTTATGTCACAAGTTATGTGCTGTGTCACACACAGCGTTGTGTGCCTGATGCACGTTCTCATCGGCTCGCATCAGCTCGTCTTGTCTGAAGAAGTAAAACTCTGTTTATCCATTGAAGTTTGCCTACGTTATCCTTCTTTTGGGTACTGCTACAATCTCCTGATAGCAGCTGCAAATATTAAAATGATTAATGGGTGCATGCTGAATTCACACCAGCAGTGTTAGGCCTATATTCTACTTACACGTTCAGAGACGGCGATGAGGCATTTTCTATATAGTAAGGAAGCAGTGGAAGCTTCCCCGTGGAAGCAGCAAAAAAGGCAATGTTCAGAAAGGCTAAACTTTTCTGCTGCCACTCAAAAAGCAGGGAGCAGCAGCCAACCCTGTCTGTGGTCTGAATTAGACGTGGACTAGGCGTACACACAGAGCTTCTGTGACTGCGGTCTGCCAAGTCATCAGTCCATTTTTGAGTGATTGATTGAATACTTTATTAACAGTTTGCAAAAACAAGGCACGTGGCACAGATTTATACAAAAGAATGCTAAAAGGATAACCCAGATAAGCCCTCAGGGCTTGTTTCCATTAAGATCCTCTACTGAATTCATTGAGACATTTAAAGACAAACGATAATATACAATGATATGCCAAAAATAACACATCATATAAACAAGTAGTAATAATAAAAAAAGATATGTAGCCACCTGTAAGTGCTCTTTTAGAGCAGTTTTGAAGGTAAGGAGTCACACTTTTTTTATGCCTGTTGGTAGGGCATTCCACATTCTGGTGGCATAGCAGTAGAACGAATTTGACCCCATTTTTGTGCCGAAGCTGGGTTCAGTGAGATCAACGGGGCTCCTTCTGGTGTTGTGCCAGTCACGTGTCTTTTACGCTATTGAAGTAACATTCCCTGTTTCCTCGCGTATCTTGAAGACCAGGCATTTTGTGTAGGTATTTTGTGAAATAACCAGTGGTTCCCAACCTTTTCTGAATCAGGGCTCACTTGAAAATCTTGAAAGCTTTCACGGCCCACCCATCTGACCTCTGAACACGGCAGCCATTCGGCTCAAGAGCATTTCTCTAAACCATCTTTCCTCTCTTAAGTAATACACAGGATATTGTGTGTGTAGCGTCAAAGTCCTATACTTTAAGCACTACTGGTTGCAGACGGCCAAGGAGGAAGTTTAGATGTGTGCTCAATAAGACTGATCTTATTAAAGACCTTGTTAAATACCCTGGCCAACCTTGGCCTTGACCATGCCCTGCAGTGACGTCATCAAAGGAGCAAAAACAGCATTCAAATGGCTCTTACACACCAGCCCCTAATTGCTACAGACTATTTTGTTTTTCATTATTCGACTGAGAGATTGGCCTAATTTGTTATATTAATTAACTAATAGTTTGTCAAAAATAGGATATACATCATGATTTATTGGGAGAAACCAAGCAAGTATATGTTAAATCAGACCTAAAAAGCACCCCTACAGCCCAAATGGAATGTTCCTCTATTGCATAACATCTTTTTTGCATGATTCGACTGAGAGATTGGCAGTCGAATCAGACTGATTCGACTGCCAATCTCAGTCGAATCATGCCAAAAAACAAAGAAAAAAAGTAAGAAAAAAAAATCTACTATTTTTTTGGTGTTGCATTAGTCGACAATTAATCGACTATAGGCAACATTTGGCCAATCAGATTCGACTATAGAAATCCTTAGTCGGGGACAGGCCTAAAAGCAAATCTACCATTGAAATGAGGCAGTTGTTCGACTTAAGTGTAGTGTCAAAGTCCTATACTTTAAGCACTACTGGTTGCCGACAGCCAGGGAGGAAGTTTAGATGTGTGCTCATTGCTCAATAAGACTGATGTCCAAAACGTGTGCGTAGAGTTGATAACAAAATGATATTTATTCTCTGTATAGTTGTCCGTCACTTCAGCATACAAACATGATGCAAGGCAAAATAAACAGTGAAACGAATACATACAGATCGGTCAAAGGTCAAGGTCACAGTGGTAGGTCAAAGTGTATCTTTATGCTTATAATATACACAGCATGTGGCGTGGGTGTAGCTAGCCTATATGAGCTACATTCATATAGACAGATTTGATGTCCTTGAGGGCTTATTGGCATCACAGTTAATGTTGCCTCACACTCATACTTAGCCTGGTAAACCCTCCCTCCGGAAATCTCATTTCCATTTGATTCCAGGAGTGAGTCTGGCCTGATAGCCCATTGTGGGGGTTTCTAGTGGAATTACCAACTAACCGAGCCTATCAGCGTCGTCTCTCATCGTTATGTGATTGACAGCGACAGTTGGCCAATCAGGTGGCGAGTCCGAGTGAGCCCGAATGGGACCGAGTGCAGCCGACAAAAATGGAACGATCCGCCATTGTTCCTGTGGCCAGTTACACTTTTTACTTTCGGTTTTAAAACTTTTTAACTTCTTTTTTGAGGCACGGAATTTAGTTTTAAGATATCGTTTGGATAGAATTTAGTTGTTTAACTTCATATATGTGGTCAATTAATCATGACAGAGCCTATTTAAAAATAAAAATTTAGAGAACCAGCAGGGGCGGGCAGTGACAGGCATGTATCCGAATAAGGCAACCTATTTTGGGCATGGCCGTCTCAAAAGTCCCGTTGTGTCAGATTAGTCTGGTGAACTGCTGATTGGCTGAAGGGGAAAAACGATCATTGGCTGAAGGGGTTGTCAGTCAACGGTATTACTCCCGCCCAACTCCAGCCCACAGCCAATATTGCAGAATGGGCGATCAGGCCAGACTCACTCCTGGAATCAAATGGAAATGAGATGTCCGGAGGGAGGGTTTACCAGGCTAACTCATACTGGCAAATGTACAATTCAAGCGCATGTGACATGCTGGACAGGCAGCCAGCACTCTCACATTCTTTCTTTAATGGCATTATTTACAGCGGTTGAGATTCTTCATATTCTTTATTAGGTGCAGAGTAGTCTCGCGTAGCCAGACAACTATTTCCACAATCTCCGAATGCTGTATAGAGTCTGGAACTACACCTCCCATTTGCGTGACTGTAAAGACAAAACGGAAGTGGGGAGGAGGCTTCACTTCCGCTTTATATTTTAATCATGATCAGAGCTTCCGAGTCCCAGACTGTATGACCGGAAACACTTGAAAATTGTGGGAGGCAACAGTCTGGCCATGCGAGACTAGGCACAGAGTAATAGAAATATAGCGTGATGTAGACAGTTCTTTCTTTTTTGGCTGTGACACACAGCAGAGAGCAAGTGTGTCGAACACCGTGTCGCACGGCGAAAGTCCTAAAGGACAAAGAGCACGAAAGTGTGGTAAAGTGTCACTGTTTTTAGATACAGACGCTTGTGCTAGCTAAACCTTGTTTTAATTTGTTTGTTTTTCAAATGTAATTTAAACTAGTTTTTTTATTGTGCTGCTTCTTCGCCAGGTCCCTCTCGTAAAAGAGATTTTATCTCAATGAGGTCTACCTGGTTAAATAAAGGAAAGAAAATAAGAAAAAAAAACACTCAAATAATGGGTTGATTCTTTTCTTGTAAATAGTTAGAGTTAAGGCCTTTGCAGACAGGGTGCGATTTTTCACACGGAAAAAACGGACAATATGATTTTTTAATAGAACACATGGTTCTCTATGACCTCATGCACACCGGCTCCGAATTTGCCGTGCGACAGTGGCATTTTTTTTTCCAATCGAACCCAGTTCGATTCGTGCGTCTTTTCACATGCGGTTAAAACTGCTGGTTAAATCGTACCCAGTCTGCAACGGCCTTTCCTGTTGCATGATGGACTAAAGACTTGTTGGATTCTACAAACTGGGAAAGTAAGCTTCCAACTTTTTTCATGTTCCACTTATTCCTAATTTATGCAACGTCGTATGACAGTGTCACAAACAGAAAACAACAGATGTACAAGGCAGCTCACTATGTGATGTAAGGCACTCTGAGCTTGTACATCTGCTATTTCCGGTGCGTGACACTGTTGTATGGTGAAGTACAAATCAGGCTTTAATATCACAGTGAGTGCAGGCTTGTTAGCCTTTTCACTACCAACCAACCTGCGCTTGTACAGTAGAGGAAACAGTGGCTGACTCATCTGCTACAGCAGCAACAGGAGATGACATTTCCTCTCGCCTGCGTCTGATTGTATTCTTCTTGCTTTCATCCTTTCTTATATCATTCTTCTAGTGAATTAGCTAATGCCAGATGACAACAAGCTCTGTAAAGATGTGCTGTGCTCTCTCTCTCACTCGCTCACACAAAATGCGCAGGTGCAGTCTATATCTGCTACTTGAATGACGCATGATACGTGGTGGAGGACCCAAAACATAGCCAACGTGAGTTTTTGTCCAACATCATAATTATTTTAGAGGGCTTTAATGCATTATTAGAACTAGACAGGTGCCCGTTGGTCACCGGCTTACTCGGGAACGATGCAAGTTGGGAACAAATAGGGAAGGCATGCCCCATGATGCCCCACCCTGTTATGCAATAACTGTTATACCCGTTGTAGTGTCAAAAGTCCTTTACTTCTGGCACTACTGGTTGCCGATGGCCAGGGATTAAAGTAGGTAGGTAGGTAGGTAGGTACTTTATTCATCCCGAGGGGAAATTAAGGTGTTACAGCAACTCTCATAGAGACATCAATAAAAACACATGATTATAGTAATAGAAAACCTCTAAAAAAGGCATCTAAGCATAATCAACCTACAATATAAAAAAATGGCAATTGACAGACCAAGCACTAAAGAGTCCGATGGCTTGCATCCCACATCCCTCATCCTAAACAACCTGATCAGCCTGATCAAGCCAACCAGATGTGGAGTTGTACAGTCTTATTGCTATAGGCAGAAAAGATCTCCTATAGCGCTCCTTCTTGCAGCTTGGGTGTAACAGTCTGTTGCTAAAGGAGCTTTTCTGCCCTTTCACAGTGTCATGTAGGGGGTGGGAGGGATTGTCCATGATGGCCAGGAGTTTAGTCTTCATCCTGCTATTGGCCACCTCCTCCACAGTATTCAAGGTGGTACCAAGGACAGATCCAGCTTTCTTGATAAGCCTATTCAGCCTCCTGCTGTCGCCCTCCTTGATATTACCCCCCCAACTACCACCGCATACAGCACTGCGCTGGCCACCACTGATTGGTAGAACATGTTCAACAGAGTCCTACACACACCAAAGGAGCTGAGCCTCCTCAGAGTGTTCAGACGTGTGCTCAATATAAACTGAAGTCCAAAACGCCTGTGGAGTTTATTCTTAATGTCCTAGTAATTGCCACTTGATTGGTCACTTAAGCATACAATAAATACTATTAAACAAACAGTTAAGCGCACAGGATATAGACCAACAGCCCTTGCAAACAGTCAAAAAACTGTGTGCCTCTGCCACAAGCAACACCTGCGCCTGATTAGGGACAGGGTTAAATACCCTGTAACCATGGCAACCTATGGCTCTTACACACCAGCCCCTAATTGCTACTGGCAGAAAACAGAGCAATTCTTAAAACAAAAACAAAACAAAGAGCCATAGAAACTAAACAAAATTGAAATACAAAAACCCTTCAGGGAAATAACTCAGGCAATATTCAAAATTGCAAATCCAAACTAAAAGTTTTAATCTGTACCTTGACAAAAGGCAGATTTTAGTTACAGGTCTTTCTTCAACCCACTTTTAATATTTGTTCTCCCTTCAGTTTCCTTTTTGTAAATTTCACTGGCACTGTCATGTACTAGAAAGGGGGAAGATGAGTCAGAGACCTGTTTAAGCTCCTCAGGTGTCTTCTGCCTTTGTACTTTTCTTTCTTGAGCTCTGCCATCTTCCTTTCCTCCTCTTTCTTGAGCTTTGCCATCTTCCTTTCTTCCTCTCCTTTGAGCTTTTAGCTGCTACCTTCTTGACGGCAGGCTTCTTGGCTTTCTTTGCTGCCACCTTCTTTGGCTTTTTACCCACAGCGGTTTCTTTGTGCTTTTCTGCACTGAGTGGCTCTTTCCCCACTCTGTTCAGCTTGGGAGAGCTAGATGCGCCGGTACCTTTGGTCTGAACCAGAGTGCCTTTTGCTATCAGGCTCTTGACGGCAATCTTGACACGGGCCTTGTCCTTCTCTACATCGTAGCCACCAGGAGCCAGAGCTTTCTTGACCGCAGCCAGGTACACGCCGCTCCGTTCCTTGGAGGCGGACACGGCCTAGCGCCGCTAGGGCCGGTCTTCTTGGGTCGTGGAGCTGCTGCCTTCTTCTTGGCGGCCTTGACCGGAGCTGGTGCGACTACTGCCTGCATCTCCTGTTTCCTCCTCAGAGCCTCTCTCCTCCAAAGCATGCACCTCTTTAAGCGCAGCAGCACGAGCCATGAGTGCGGCTTTATCCGCCTCTGCTATGATTCGTGCAGATGACCTTTTGCTTGCCTTTGAAGCAGTGGATGATTGGCTATGGTTTGAATGAACATTAGATACAACATTTTTGTCATGGGGTTCAACATTAACCTCACCACCATTGTATTTGTCACAGTCATGAGCAGCAACGGAACCCTGAATATCAACCACCTCATTGTCAAAGTCAACGTCAGGGCAGCTTCAGGCACCTGTCCATTTCATCAATAAAACCATCAAAACTCAGCATTTTAGCTTTGTACCATATTTGATGAGCATTTTTGGCTTCATCATACACACCCATAAAATAAAGGTTAGTGTGAGGTTAGGGATAGGGATAAGATTATTAATAAATGGGACCAACTGAATAAATAGCTGCTGTGGTTATGGTGCAGGCTGGCGGAAAAGGCTCAAGAAGACCTCTCTAAAGAGTCTGGCTTGAGTCTCCTGCATGTGTCTAAACATAGTCATTTGCCAGGACCTTTCTCTCTACCCTCTCATTGACCCCCTCTGCAGCCTTTACTAAGTCTTTTGGCTCCTGGAGTCGGAGGTTCATACCTCTCTCTGAGGTAATATTCCCTGTTCATTTCACCAAAAAGCTTTTGCATGTCCTTGGACATCTGCTCAAGCCTGGAGTTGTTTTTGGCCTTTTCCCATGGTACAGAACAGAGCTCATACAGCTTCTGCATGTACTGTATTTTGTTCCTTCCATTTGCAAAATTATTAGCAAATGGAACATATATTCTGTACTGTACATTCTCTATACAGAACCTGTTCATTTCACCAAAAAGCTTTTGCATGTCCTTGGACATCTGCTCAAGCCTGGAGTTATTTTTGGCCTTTTCCCATGGTACAGAACAGAGCTCATACAGCTTCTGCATGTACTGTATTTTGTTCCTTCCATTTGCTAAATTATTAGCAAATGGAACATATATTCTGTACTGTACATTATCTATACAGAACTATTTACTATTTATTACATATTATGTAATTGCTGCTAAATTAAGTTGTAACTTTTTTAAAAACCTATTTACCTTTTTCTGAATTGTTCCCTTTTTTAACATGTTCGTTTAAAGGGCAAGACCACTTTGGTAGAGGTCTGGGTTGTGTAGTTACCTTGCCATGGTGTAACTCCAAAGGTGGACAAGAAATAAAAAATAATTGCTCCATTGATTAGAAATTGATAATTCTAAATATGCTCCTCATTGACTTACATTGTACGGTGAAACAGCTCTCAAAGTCACTCTTTTAGCACGTAAACGGACGCAAACAGAGCTGATTCAGAGAATATAGAACATCACCAAACCCAGTACTGTTTGTTTTTTTAATAAAAATGTCAACTTCCTGTTGATTTAGCTATTTGAAGATCCGGATCCGGATCTGCGTGATGTTCTATATTGTCTGAATCAACTTTGTTTGCGTCCGTTTATGTGCTAAAAGAGTGACGTTGAGAGCTGTTTCAGCGTACAATGTAAGTCAATGAGGAGCATATTTTGAATTTTCAATTTCTAATCAATGGAGCAATTATTTTTTATTTCTTGTCCACCTTTGGAGTTACATAATGGCAAGGTAACTACACAACCCAAACCTCTAACAAAGTGGTCTTGCCCTTTAATATCAAATTTGAGAGAGTGACAAATAAAACTCTTGAATCTTAAGCAAAAGAACAACGATTAATTAATCAACTATTAATCAACCACACTTGAGTTGGGCCCTCCGCTGAGCGCATGTTTCTGCCAAGCCTACCCAGGGCAGTGTAAGTCGTGGGTTGCAGCCATCAGGTTCTGCTGCAGGCAGAATTGCGTTTCAATGACATAATATGTGGTTAAACTTTTCACATTTGTGGCGCCCCCTAGGGGGAGAAGTGAAGGCGCTTGCAGATGACAAATAGGCCCCTCTCACTCATTTTGGAAGCCAATTACAGGCAAACAGTATGGAATATAAAAAAGGTGAATCCCAAGATCGTGTATAACTTAGTAAAGATTGGAAAGAAAAATATATAGTTTCTGCAACAAACAGTGACAGTGACATTTGTTGCATTTGTGGCATGTTTTTTTTTATTAAATTTGACCTGAACATTTTGGACGGCAATTATAGTCATGGATTATCAAGAATTGGTATGATACACGTTCATCACAAGTAGCAAAAAGTGTATTTGGAAGAATAAATTGCGGACGATCTCTAGATAGGTGGAAATGGGCATGACCTATAAAGGGGAGTTGCTTCATGATCCAAGTTATCTACTGAAAAATATTATAAAATAATTTTGATTGTATGACCTACGGTTCAGGAGTTATTCAATTCAATTCAATTTTATTAAAGTGTCAAATCACAACAATTACATACATTTTACATGTAGACTAGAGCAGAGACCCGACATTGTCACACCCTGAGCAGGCAATTTTTGCATATGAGAGAGAGAGAGAGAGAGAGAGAGAGAGAGAGAGAGAGAGAGGGAAATACAGGCAAATACAAGTGGTAGCAATAATAATAAATATAATAGTGTAAGATAGTGTTGGCCAAATGTGACTCATATCATGCCACCGTGAGGCCAATTTGAAAATTTTGGGGTCAAGTATCTTCCTTGGTCTACTGGCAGTATAACCAAAATCTGAGTGAATGTCCTGGCCACTCTCGCTATCCATTGTTTTAATGGTGGCCTCAGAATTGTTCTCAAAGCCACAGAATTTGCACAATGTGTCACAGCCAGACTGTCATTGTAGTTTCTAGGTTTTGTATTTTGTTCCTTGCTCTAGTGTTCTTGGTTCTATGTTTCTCCCAGCTGTATCTGATTTGCAATCACCCCTCATATCCAAGGATGCAGTAGCCTCGGTCCGAGCCTCACTCATCTGCGAAGAGAAGAGCCTGGTCACGACCTAAAGCAGCGAGTGTAAGGATAATTCCTTTAACAGGTCCGTTCATGAAAGTCCTTACGGTCTTGTTTCCAATGAGGGCCTGTGAGCAATTAGGGGTTAAGAGTCTTGCTCAGGGACAAATTTCATTTCATCGACACATTTGCTGGCCTGGCCTGGAATCGTACCTGGGGCAAACAGGGCCTCTGGCTCCCTAGACGGGCTCACTAACCACTCAGCTATGGCTCCTGTCGAGGACGTTCTGAGTGGACAGGATGTCGTACGCGTTTCCCCCGGAAACTATATTTTTTGACCAATCACAACACTCGTCTCATTCACGGAGAATGTTAACAGATTTGTAAAGCATCAACGTCATTTCCTTGGGCGGTACTTCCGCCAAATTCAACCATTTCCGGTTGTGACTTCCTAGACAACCAACAGCCCAGGTCTTGCCCAGGGTGAGGACGCAGTGGGCATTTTAGAACAGAAGGCGCGCGCGTGCATGCGTTCCGTGCGTGTACGCATGCGCGAAGTTTGTGTTTTTTTACCGGGTTTGTTACTTTTTGGGTGTTCTTTTTACATTAATTTGGTTAATTCGGTACAAAAAATGTACTCCATGAAGTGTAGATGTCGGAGGTTTCTTCTATTTCTTATTTCTTCATCCCAAAAGTGGGGGGGATATCCCCCCCCCCCCCCAATGGAACTGAGTATAAAACAGTTGACACCAACTCCTGTTCCCACATTACGCCAATATGAAACTTTGCCAGTGCAGTGGATTAACAGCTTTGTGCAAGTAAACTATTCAAATGAATAGTTTACTCCTGCAGATAGTGGTCAGTGTGTAAGGTCATGTTACGGAGTAGGAAGCTCTTTCTAATTGAGGAATGGTTGGAGGGCTGCAGCCCGGAGCCTTTCCGGTCGTACCTCGATGAGAGGATTTCTCTTCCAGTGATCAGTTTGGGGACAGTGATTTGAAAAGGAGGTGACATGAGTTGACCACAAGCAGTTCATCCCTCATCTGGCAGAGTTTTCTATTTGTGTCAGCGAACATGTGCTTCTTGTGATGGGACCTGACACCTCGCCTGGAGGAACATGTAAGAAGATGTGATGGGAGAAACTACAGGAAAAACCAATAACACACTGGCTGCAAATTACTTTTTTCATCACCTCAGTCTCAAGATTGATGTAATGGTTTTAAGATATTTTGGTGAAAAATCCACTTGGTGTTCCACTACTGTTGTATTTATGGAATCAAATGATTTGCCAGGCTGCATTTTCATACCTGTCTTCTGAACACTTGAATTGGTCGTCCTTTTCAATATGTGCTACGGCAACCTCTCCAGTCCATACACATGAGTCCACAACACATGAGTCTATTACAGGCTTTCATGCTTGCATAAAATGAATTTACTTTTGAAGATCCATTTGAAGTCATAAATTGTGATGAGCAAAAAATATGCAATGCAAAAAGCTGAGTCTCCTTTATGTCAGTTTTATTCTTTTTGCCACAATTTGACACAAATCCAATCCAATCCAATCCACTTTATTTATAGAGCACATTTAAAAACAACAGTGTTGAACCAAAGTGCTGTACACTCAGTAAAATACTAAAATAAACAAGAGAACACACACAATAAACAAGACAACAAACGCAATAATGAAGTAATTCATGTGAGAATGTGCCGCAAAATCTTGGTGAAGGGGAGAAGAAGGAGAGAAGGACAGACAGAAAAGCGAGTGCTCCAGTTTGTTGTCAAACTGTTTAAGATTCCAGTGATTTTGATTAATTTAGATCAAGCACTCCATCTTAAAAGCGTGACATGCATGGTGGTACCGGGTGAGGTGGCATCATAGACACTGTGACGAACATGTAGATATCAGCAGCACTGATGAATCATTCAAAAAAGCACACACAGGTGAGATGCTTGAAAGTGTGTTCTCCCAGAATACAACAAAGCGTGGCAGGGAAAGTACTCTGACATACATTACATAACTGTCAGTGTGGTGTATTGTGCATTTGCAGCAGTGGTGGAGAAAGTATAATCCCAGTACTTGAAACAAAGTATAGATAGTCCAGGTGAAATATTACCCTCAACTACAAGTAGCCTACATTAAAAAAAACATCGTTTTACTATCAAAGCATTGCTGTAGTACAATTACACTTTCCCAATAACTATCAATAGTGAAAGACCTACAAGATTATGATGACCCTTGTAGATCTGCTTTTTCACTATATTTGAAATAGGGCTTAAGTGGTTGATTCATATGGTAATAGGAGTCAAAATTTCAATATTTGTCTTTGAAATGTAGTGGAGTGTATCCAAGTATCCAAACATACAAATAACCAAGTAAAGTATTATATGGTAAATGTACTTTGTTACTGCACACCACTGATTTGGAGCATCAAGGTCAGTCAGTGACCTTAAATGTTATTCTAACCTTTGGATGGATTACTATATTTGTGTCAATTAAAATGTGTAATATCTGGTGCTATGTTTTGCATTTGACCCAAAAGTATTTGGTGACACTGTAACAGCACAGTCATGTCTTCAGTTGTTTAGAACAGGATCTGAAAATTGATATTAATGAGACCTGATTCTCATTCTAATTCTAGTGTCTAACTCTGAACTCAAACTGTAGAATGTATTTTGGAAAAATAGAATAAAACAGGAACTATATGTCTTCAAGTTGTCTTCAAAATTCATTTTAGACTGAAATAGGCAGCAGGTTGCATTTATAGGCCTACACACACACACACACACACACACACACACACACACACACACACACACACTTATGACTCATCTCATCTCAGCTAAACTAAAGCACTTTGTCGTAGGCGTTCATTCAAGTTACACCCATCCATGCACGGACGCGCAGCCTCATTCTAAACTCAGACTGGGGCACATGGCACATAGTGGGGGTCTTGGCTTCTATATAAGTCCAGTCAATCTAGCCTTAAACTAACTTCTTGAACGCGTGAACGAGGACGACATCTCGCTCTACAAGGGAACTTAGGCTATTGGAGTTTTAATAACGATTAAGGTATGGGCTGGCAAACTTTTTTAAAAAAAACATACATGTGGGCTATAGCCTATACAAACAAATATGTTATAGGTGTTACTTATTATGCCTATTAAGTTACCAATTAAATTAGATTTCCACTCTCCAAAAGACAAAACATTCTGCGTTTCAACAAACCATGATTGATTAATTGATTGAATACTTTATTAACAGTTTGCAAAAACAAACTGATCTATTGCATAGGCTGTGTCTATAATTATTTGATAATGCTCTTGTTTTTGTCTTAGAGGTAAAGAATCACACATACCTTATCTAGGGAGACATTAACACATTTATCACCTGAAAAATTCACATTTTACGCACGGGATTCCATATTGGGCACTGAATTTACACCACGTGAATGTTTGCCTTTGTTTCATTCATTTTATGATAATCTCATGAAATGAATTAAAGCAATCATGCATCCTTCTTCTCTCAGATTCTTGCTGCTATCCTGACATGAAGCTCAATCTCCTTGGCACCACCGTGATTCTGCTCGTTGCCTTCTTACCGCGCTATGAATGTAGGGTGATCGACAGCCCTGGCGCAGCGCAGCGCACAGCATCATCTCCCGCCAGCATCTCCCGCCAGCTGAAGCGATCCGTTCCCATCCTGCAGAGGCTTGGGGAGGAGTATTTCATCCGACTCAACAACAACGGGAACTCGAACTCTTTAGGGTCGATGTTGTATCCCCGAGGGTCACCCGGAGTCTACAACAGAGCCTCGCAGCTCCACCTGACACAGCGCCTGTTGCAAGGGAAAACTGGGAGCCTGAAGGAGCTCGAAGGCGGCTTGGCAACAAGCCACCTGAATGACTGGGCGGCGCGGGGAAGGAGGTCCGAGGAGCCGCCGATCTCACTGGATCTCACCTTCCACCTGCTCCGCGAGATGATGGAAATGTCCAGAGCTGAGAATTTGGTCCAGCAGGCGCAGAGCAACAGACGAATGATGGACCTCTTCGGGAAATGAAGATCTCGATCCATCCACCAAAGAGTTTTTTTCGTTTTATTTTAAATTTTTTATCATCATTATAATCAGTAGTGGAAAAAGTACTCATATTTTTTACTTAAGTAAAAGTAGCCTATCAATACTGCGATGTAGAAATACTACAAGTTAAAGTCCGGAATGCAAAATGTAGCCTATTTTAGTAAAAGCACAAAAGTAATGGTATCAAAATGTACTTAAAGTATCAAAAGTAGAAAGTACTCATTATGCAGAATATCCCATTTCACAAGTTTTCAATTTTTCTTTTTTAAATAGCAGATCTACAAGCTCACAATGTGTCACATCACCATGCATCATGAGCTTGTAGATCGTCTATTTTCAAATGGCCGAAATGTAGCCTATATAGAGCGGAAGTGGTTAATGTATGTTTTGTAATAATAATCCAAATCTACAAAGTAATTAGTAACTAAAGTTTTCAAATAAATGTATTGGAGTAAAAGTACAATATTTGGCTCTGAGATGTATATTAGAAGTAAAAGTAGGCTACTGAACATTTTTGATACCCCAGTAAAGTAAAAATATTTTAAAATTGTACTTAAGTACAGTAGGCTACTTGAGTAAATGTACTAAGTTATTTACAGCACTGATTATGTATATATTTTTTACCATATCTACTTAATCACCACCGTTATTTATAACTATTTATTCCATAGCTTTAAAGCTCAAACAACAGAGCATAGATATAGGCATGACTTGTAATTATCCGATTGTATGTTACTATGCCTGAAATATCAGTTTTAATTGTGGTCGGTTTTTTTTTACATATAGACTATCCTTTTTCATATTATGTTTCAGTGTATTTATGGTATATTTATGTTTGTTAATAAACTTATGAGCAACCAGCCATTTTCGTTGTTCAAGAGAACGTCTTACTGTATATATATATTTTTAAATAAAATATGAAAAGCATCGTTTACATTTCTCTGTGAATATCATTAATGTGAATAATGAATTATTGGAAATTATTAACAAAAACTATTTAGATTCATGTCAGGTTATATCTATGTGATTTTAAAATATTTTCCATTCAGAAAGTATGTTGGCACAGGAATTTGTCTTGATTTGTTTTGGCTTAAAGATAGACCTACTGTTGTATAGAAGTGGTTGGTGGAAATATATTGAAAACATGAAAGGCCATTATGTCACAGCTTACATGAACATTGCTTGATTTACAATAAAAGGGTCTGTCTCTGAATGCACAAACCATATTACATTATAACTATGTCACAAGTATCGTCCCAACCTGGGACTCCCAGATTATTTATTAAAAACACTTGAACCCTAAATAGCATCCCTATTCTGGGGGAACATTTGCCAAAAAATAGCAGATCTACTAGCTCACAGCACAATGTCAGATCGGTTATTTTTGGTGAATAGATTTGGTTTAGAGGGGGGAAAAGAGCGTTCCAAGTTTACTAAGTATAGAGGGTTTAATTAATGATATGCCATTTTTACACCACTGTCAAGGCTCAAATTATATCTGCAAAAGAGACACGGATGTGATAAAAAAAAAAAAGACAGAAAAAGAAATGTGAGGAAAGTATCTGTGAGTGTGACAAGTACGTGCAGACGGTGAGCTTTTACGGAGCATTCTTTTTCTTCTGAAGCCCTTGATCACATTACACCTGCAAGGCAACCACTGAGGCAGCTAGAAGAGACACAACTGGCAACTAATAAGTGTGAAAATAAGCTTGTGTGTGTGTGTGTGTGTGTGTGTGTGTGTGTGTGTGTGTGTGTGTGTGCGTGCGTGCGTGCGTGCGTGCGTGCACGTGTGTGTGTGTGTGTGTGTGTGTGTGTGTGTGTGTGTGTGCACGCGTATGCACGTCTGTGTGTGTATGTGCATGCAGTGCTGATCCTTGACCCCTGGTGTCAGGGAGAACTAAACAAGTATCAAGGGTGTGAGTCATCCTATTCTGTTTGCCCTACTTAGCAACTGGGGGGCTTAATACTGCATTGAATCCATCTGTAAAGGATCCAAGCGAATGAGAGATGTTGGACAATAATTAGAATTGACTCCATGGCAGACCAGAGTTGCAGAAAGTTCAGACCCTTGCGAGGAAGCTTCAAGCTACAGTATATGAATGAAGACAACACATTGGTTTTATAGAAAGAGACGAGTGTAGAGTAGAGGGCAATAAACTTTATTCCCTTTCGCTCGCTCACACTCTCTCTCTCACACACGCACGCACGCACGCACGCACGCACGCACGCACGCACGCACGCACGCACGCACGCACGCACGCACGCACGCACGCACGCACGCACGCACGCACGCACGCACGCACGCACGCACGCACGCACGCACTCACGCACGCACACACACACACACACACACACACACACACACACACACACACACACAGAACTGGGGTGCAATCATAGCCTGATTATACAAGATTTCTTTCATTGTTCAGTCTCTCCATCATGTGAACAATTGCCAATGACTGTGAAAAAGGTGCTTGTGCAATTACATTTTTAATGGCCAAAGAAGAATAGAAGAATATGGCAACACAGATTTTCTCTAACCAAATAATATACCAGAGAATACAGTGTTCAAAGCAGCCTGCCACAAATGAGCTGTTGAAATATAGAATACCTGTGTATATTCATGTGTATAAAAATCACATGTCATTTTCTCCCTGTATTTGTTGATGCAGCACCCTATTTATGAAATAATAACATCAGTGTGTATAAAAAGTAAACAACACAGAGGGGAAAAGGGAGGCCTTCTTGTTTGAAATATAACGATGTACTCAAAGCACTCAATGGCTTAAAAAATACAAAAGAAAAAGAAAAGAATAAAAACAGAGGATTTTTTGTCACCCCACAGACACTCCTAGCCAGCCTGTTATACATCTACCAAAAGCCATCAACTGACGAACATACGTTATGTTATATAAACAGTACGTTATGAGGTCATAAATTCCTCCATCATTAACATGATCATGATAACATTCAACCTATCAGAAACATTGGAAAAAAACCACCACCTTCCACTTCCATTCCACCCATCACACCAATCCCAGCCATCAAGGTGAGAACAAGGGTGAGAACTTGAGACTTCATATTCCCTCTTCTCTGAACTCTTAGTTCCTCAAGTACCACTCGCAGGCAAATCAGGAGTGTCACCACCCGTAAGGTTCCATTTCCATCCAATCATCGTTGTTGTCAGGCAGAAACCTTGTAGGCCTACCTAAATATTATTATTATTTGTAAATTAACGTCTACTTTGTCGTAAAAGAGTGTAAAAGTTACAAAAATAGTTAACAAGCTTGTATATCTGCAATTTTCTCTCCTTTGGAAACATTTAGAAAATGAAAGTAAAAGTGGTTAAGTCTGTATGGTTTATTCATATTGAACCAATGAAAAGAGCAACACAAGCTTGTGAGTAATTAACAACTACAGTGGATCCAGACAATTCTTTCCATATCCTGAAAAGTAACAGTTTTGTTCAAGGTTTCTGCCCAACAGCAACGAACAGTTCAGTGAACATAATTGACCTGAAAATAAAGATCTTGGAGCAACACACCATTCATCCTGATTCCATCCAGCGTAAGAATTGTCTGGGCCAAAGGCTGACAGCTAAGTTGAGGCAGCGCTCTTGTCCGCATTGGGGGTGGGGTTCATCAGCGGGGGGACACCGAGTTGGACTGAGGTTGCGTTGCCCCCACCCGAAGAGGCCTGAATTCCCTCTCCTTCCTCAGCGCCTTCCTCTCCGTCCTCAACTTCTTCATCGTCTTCATCATCTGTAGACGGAAGGACATGTAGGCAGCAAATATGTCAGCTGTTATTTTGCTACTCTAATATTTTTATCAATCATGGTACCGCCCCTGGTCACCAGGTGGGGCCGGCAACCCATTTGTCCAGAACCACCACCACCACAACCTTTGTATCTTTGATTAAAAAAAAATATGTAATTTCCTGTTCTTGACCTAACCTGAAGAACACAGCAAGGTCGAAACTTTTCTGCTGTTTTGCTAATAAAGTTGGAGCATCTAAAGTGATTTGCGAGCCCTTTGTTTTGCTTCATGGTTTTGCTGCTTTTGCATTTTGGCTCAGCCCCAGGGACGGAGGATGTGATTATTTTTGTCTTTGAAGAGCAAATATCTCAGACCACACGAGAGTCTACACACAGCCACGGACTATGAAATTCATATGACGGAATCTATGTGCCGTTTACCTTGGATGAAGTCGATGGTGCGCAGGGCCCTTCCTTCCTTCGTGAAGTTGACACTGTAGTGATCCATGTTCTCGTAGCCACGCTCGACCTTGTCCAGGTGGGCCGTACTCGACGCTTCCATAATCCTGACAACAGTTTGTTTGATTAAGAGAAATGCCAGCCTTTTAGATAGTAATTTATTTGGTGATACACAATTGCCCCATTATAAACACACATACTCACTTTATGAGGAGAGGCTTTGACGCCTGTCGGAAAGGAAAGGAGACAACCCAGGAGAGAGAAAAACATCACATCAAGTTGTTTAAACACATTAACTCTGGTGTACCTATCTTGGGCAAAATTTCTAAAATGTAAAAAGTAAATGTTTTTTTTTTCTTCCAAAAGGGTTTTTAACATTTTCAAAAAAATATATACATATTCTTCCTTTTTTCAATTTTCAAAAAAGTTAAAGTAGCAGATCTATACTGCTATTTTAGCCATTTGTCTTTTGACAAAGTTAAAGGTAGGGTAAGTGATTTGCAATTATTCAAATAATTGCAAAATGGGTCTATGTTCTGATAGTGCTCGTTACTAAGAGTGTCCTGTCCATATAAGGAGTCTCCATGTCTCTCCAGCTCTTTATAAAACAGAAAATGCATTTTGTTTCAGTTTCAGTTTCATTTCCAATTTTATCCAATCAGGATAGAGAAATCGATCAGGATATAGATTAAACAAGTGAAATTGGAAGTGATGACACTAAGAAATGAGCAGGCAAAGTTGGAACTGGAACACTATAAAAATGAAGCTTAAAAATGGGTACTTTCTCCTGATTGGCTGAGATTTTGACACCTACCGGAAAATGTATTTTCTGTTTATTAAAGAGCTGGAGAGACGGGGAGACTCCTGTTACTGAACAAACACTCTATAGCAATGATTACTATCAGAATATAGTGCTTTAACCTTTTAACAAAATACTTTTTGTTTTAACCCAAAAATATCACTTACCCTACCTTTAAGTGAAGTTGGTTAAGTCCAAATATGAAACTGTGATCATAGAATATACATAAATTACAATGTAATTGTAATTTATGTATATAAAACTTATTTTTTATATACATAAAAACTAAAACGTATTTTCTCTGAAAAAAGAAAATCAGGCTTAAACCGGCACTATGTAATGTTGGGGTATTAGCGGCCAGACACTTTGGACACAAATAACATGTCAGCCAATGTCTTTGGCTTCATTACCCAAGATTCTCTAATCTCTGCGTCCCTGCTCAGTCACGCTAGTGACGTGAGAATCTATGTTTGAGTCTTTTGTCTGAATGGGCGTGGCTTTGCAGGAACTACATACGTGGCTCATAGGGCTCATGTTTCTACATGATAGAGGGTGAGTTACTTACGTTTACGTTTGTTTGTTTCAAGGGCGGAGATGGACGCGTCTGATGCGCCCTATTATGTATATACGTAGTAATACAGTTAAGCCCATAGCAGGGACCCCCCTGAGTCTATAACGTTGCTTACAAATTGAACTTTATAATTTTGTGGGACATAATATGCTATGGTTATTAAAAGGTTACATAGTGCCGCTTTAAGTATTGAAGGATACCGTCTCTCACCTGCAGGAAGACGGCCGACTCTGGCTCCTCCATGGTCTGAATTCCTGTCTCCACTGTCTTACAACTCTCCTCTAAATGGTCTCCGTACTTCCTGGTTAGGCCTCGGATGTAGTTGAGCTTCTCTTCCTGTTCAAGTGTCACCCGCTGGCTCATCACCCTCTTCTTTTCCTCCAGGATGGCATACAAGTGATCAAACTTCTCGCACACCAGGGACTTTTGCCTCCTACCACTCTCCTGTGCAAGCATGAACACGGGCAGCAGAAATGTTTAGGGAGACAGGTGCACAAATGCATATTCTCAAACACATGCACACATACAAACAAGTTCACATGCACAATACGAGTCATACATTCTGAAAGTCCATCCTCTTTAATCATTCATTGCCACAATTCAGGTGAAAGAGTCAATGTAGTTGATGATGTAATAAGTAATTTGACTATTTAATCATTCATCACCACAATGCAGGTGAAAGAGTCAATGTCATTGATGATGTAATATAAGTAATCTATTATTATAATTGGCTTGTGGTTCGACACTTGTTTATTCGCATTCTTTGTTGAGCTTCGTTCTAGCAGACCACACGTGTGTCCAATTTCCAAAAAGAATTCGCAAAAAAGATCCATCATGCCTCTAGTCACTGCATAGTCTACTTTAAATTGTTCAGCATACATTTGTATTAGCTTTTTGGCCCATATTTGACGCACTAAATGATTGCGCAACATTTCTACAACATTACACATCATCTTTAACCGGAAACGCTCCAATGTGAGTTAGCCTAAAAGGATAATAGTAAGCTATTATCTCTTTGCAGTCACTCGCAGTAATGTCCGTACTATTACTTGGCGACCCGGGTCTCATTAATATTTCCGTAATTTTCGTGTCATGTACATCCCAAAGAATTAACCACGTTATCGTGTTATAATGACTTAATTTATAAACAACATAAGAAGTTCCGCGAAATTACTTCTTCGTAGTTGTAAAAAGTTGAGCTCCGATCTGTGATTGGCTAGGGCTGATCTCGTGGCGGAAGTGTAATCTAGCCTCCGTTAGCATGTTAGCTTCCGTCTTTGTTAATCTGCATTATACAACAGGTAGTTCCGACCAAGCAATCTGATTGGCTGAAATAGCTTTCTAGCCGTGCTTCAAACCAGCATCATAGCACGGGCCTAATCACATTTAATAAATCACTCCGCACTGCAGTCCGCACCTGATTAGACCATATAGCGCACAGCTGTGCTGTGAAGTCACGCTGTCCCACCGTAGGAAAACAAACAGACAGTACCCACCGCCGCCACCGGAGAACAAACAGCTACGCAAAATGGACTATGTTGTTAATTTTGACTTATTTGGTGGACTTACGGTTGATCAATGGTTAGAAGAGAGCACACTAAATCGCCTAAAATCCTATAATAAAAGGAATAACTGGAAAAAGTGTGCTTTATTTCAATGGTAACATCCATACTGTATAAATATCCTCCTGTGTTAAAGTAAAATTACTCCCATTTCGTTAACAGTCCAGTGTATGTTTTATCGTACGAAGGTATCGCACGGCAAAAATAGCCGATCTACAAGTTCACAACGCAGCGCCATCTTGACGCGTTGTGAGCTTGTAGATCAGTTATTTTGGCCACGTAACACGATCGTACGACGGAGCATATAGCCTACTGGAATCAGCTGTGTTGATGAGACGATGACTGAGAGTGCTGCGCTGTTACAGGGACTATTTTGTCTCAGTCAAATAAACTCTTCTCTTTACAGGGAAACGGATAAGCGAATTTTTTTTATTATGAATTGCCCCACAATATGAATACATTTGGATGTGTTTTGTTGGTAACTGTTGTATAATCAATACGAGTCATACATTCTGAATTTTTATTATTATTAATTGAAATGACTCATACTGCACTGTTAATCTACATTTCCAACACCACAATGCCTTGGTTAGACTCATTGATGTTGGGTTAGAAAAAAGTGAGGTTAGAACAGGATGTGGTTTCAACAAGCTACGTTAGCCTGTAGCAGACACGCTGTTGTTATTAGCACACATAGCTTAGCTGGGAGAGAGCGCACATCCCTGGCCAGCACAACGCGAATCATTCACTGGGGGTCCGCAACTTCTCACAACGTGTGAAGCTCCCCCGTGTGTGTGTGTGTGTGTGTGTGTGCGTGTTGTAACTGTCACCAATAGGAACACACGCCTTGCCCACACATAACTACAAGTCGGCAAGTGTGTCCTCTGTTGTTGCATCGCGTTTGTCATTAAATATGTAGCCATGTGCATGCCCACAATAATTGTAATAATAGAATAGTTTATATTGTAGGCTAGATGTGCGGGCCAGGATAGTTTTACTACAAATGCGGATTAGACTTGTTACGTTCATCTGATGATGCCATATGTGCAGGAAAGACAGCAGGGCCCGCTAGTCCATCTTAACCCCAAGCGAGTCCCGTAGGAGGTCATAAGCCACCCACACTTCCTTCTTGCTAAACTGTAGCTTATAATCTCCAGTGCCGTGTGTGGACCAAAGAAGCGTTGTCCTTGTACCATCAATTAGATATTTTTTGTGATGTCCGAGGTAAGGGACAATGGCAGGGCTCTATTCACAGTAGCAGCATACGCGTGGTGACTACAGGGGAGATGGAGATAGACAGAGGCATTGAAGCGTGTCTTTACTGTCCAACTTCTCTCTCTCTCTCTCTCTCTCTCTCTCTTGCACGTCTCTAACAGACATTAACAGACATGCTCACTTACAAAGGTGAAACACAGACTGTGATTCATACTATAGGTTAGTTTGGTTGGGTGAGGGCATTTGGGTGCAGCTAGAGGGTGTGTCTTGCTGTGTGAGTGAATGGCCAGGCGCAGTTGTAGTGGGACACTGACCTCTATGGCCCGACATGCTTCCTCCAGTTGACTAATGATCCCCTGGATCCTATCATTGCTCCCCACCATCATGGCTATGCCGTCACTCAGCTCCGTCTGGGAGTACAAGGACACAGGGAAGTAAAAACCTGAGCATTTATCCACACACACACACGCATGTGTGTGTGTGTGTGTGTGTGTGTGTGTGTGTGTGTGTGTGTGTGTGTGTGTGTGTGTGTGTGTGTGTGTGTGTGTGTGTGTGTGTGTGTGTGAATACTTTATTAGTCAGCATGTTGTACAGTAAGACATTAAGGCTAAAAGGATAAACAAAAAAGTCCTGGGGACTTAATTCCATTGTGGAAATTATGTATTCCATTCATCAACATTACATAGCATAACATTTTTTACACAATACTACATGTCATCAACAAATATTACACTATATGTACAAAGGAGAAAAAGGGAAAACGACGGCAATAAATGACACCTCCTTTCGATGGGAATTTATATTTGCCCCCCCTTTTGCTCTCCTGATAGATGTTTTTTCAGGCCAGTTTTGAAAGAAACCAATGATTCACATCCTTTAATGGATGGTGTCAGGGCATTCCACATTTTGGTGGCAGAATATAGAATTTTCTCATGTTTGCTCTAAATTTGGGTGGTACCAGATCATGGTCGCTCCCGTAGTGTTGTGGCTATGGGTGTCACTCACTTTGGAGAAGTAGTTAAGACAGGTATGAGGGTATTGAGGGCGCTGTCCCCCTGACTTCTACCCTGAGCCATCCCAAACTAGCAAAGTATGTTGGAATTAGGTGTGTCATGGGCTTAAGGCAAAGAAGAAGTCGTATCAGTTTGGGAGGTCTGGAGCTTAGTTTTTAGTGACATTGAGATGTTGGAGAACCAAGAGGTGCATGCATCATCAAAATGGCATTGAATGAGGGCCCCAGCTAGAGTCTTGAGAGAAATTTTGTTGACAAAAGTCAAAATTCTTGTTCTTTGATTGACTTTCTTGATCAATTTTGATGCAATTTGTTCAAGTTTGTTATCAAGAATACAGCCGGAATACAGGCCACATGTTTGGTAATAGCAGTTCCTTCCATCAGAGTCTCAGTTCTCACCTTTTGCGTCTGGTAGATGCTCGTGAGAGGTGCCACCTCGCAGTCTTTGTGAGCTCCAAATACCTTGCACATGGAGCATGTGGGGACACTGTGGGTCACGCAATAGATGTTGATCTTTTCTTCCGCATGAGCCTCACACATGGGTGTCTCCTCCTTTCTCTCTGGCGCTGGCTTGCTGACGCTAACAAAAAAGCATGTTTAAAGAAAACAGTGTTACCTTCCTGAAAGTTCGCTTTATTATTTGTATTTGTGTCACAGAGTCAGCTCTAGTCAAACTAACAGACCTTGATTATTTGAAAACACTGTAGATCTGGTGACATACAAGCCTGCTGACAGTCAGCACCAGGGAGTAGTGAGTGCATAACCACCTTGATTTGAAGTACCCAAGTCTCCCGCATGGCAAACCAAAGGTAAATCCTCCCTTGGCCAAGAGAAATATTAGGCTATTGGTTTTTAGGTACGACTATGCTACACATACTGTATGAGTAGGGCCAGAAACTGTCATCCATGACTGCCTCTGACTCACCAGACAAGCTTTGTGGCCCCACAAGCAGCTTCTACACAGACCTATTGCACCAACTAAATGTGAGACAAGACAGGTACAATCCACCAATACATGTCTTGTGCCGATCTCTGTATCCATTGCTACGCAGAGAATAGCTTTTACTATTTAGAAACTAAGTCTGAGGAAAGGGGGAATTATAGCAAAGCAAAGCTCTTAAAAACTAATTGTACAGGGATAATAACCCAGAGAGTACAAAGGATTTGTTCAGAGCACTAGTTGGTTAATTTTGGGGGTATGTAGTTCATCACCAATGGTACACCAATGAGCAGCAATATAGTAATACAAAGCAGATCTATTTTTGCACATTAGAATTATATAGGAGACAAAGGGGACACAGCCATTCTGCATCATAGAGGCCACAGCAATTTCAATGTATTCTCAAGTTGAATCATGAAACTTACAGGAGATGTGCACAGATGTATAGTGATCAATGATTATACACATTTATATTAAACATTGTTTATATTTGCAATTGAATAAGTCAAATTCCATGTTATAATGGGTGAAGATATAATAGGCCATACCATGGCCTATTATATCTTACAAGAAGTACTGCATGAAAATATTTTAGCAAACCCAGAATATGATTGCATTCTTCGTTTTGATTTTGCCCATATGGAGAAAGAAGGGGGCGGCCGGGACGCAGATTAGTTTCCTATCTGTCTCACCTGCTGGACTCCTGTTTGAACATGTCGATAATGTTCTCCACCAGAAGGTTCCTCTGGAGCCCATAGACTCCATGCCTGTCCAGCACCACCTCATGCCTGCAGGATGGACATCTGAAGCGGCCACCGGATGTCGCTGACCCCCCCCTTGTAGGAAGGTATGGGTTTGAAGCCTGTAAACGGACACAGACAAAGTCACAAATCAAAATCTCAAATGAGTGCTCATGGAATGGGGGCCGTAATGAATATCATGCTCATCTCATCTTTGCCAAGATGTTATTATTTTACATGAGTTGGTTTAAGAAGCAGTAGCAGAAATGTATACTCTATGAGCATTATCAACAATCAACAAAGAGTTTATGACACATTTGTCATGAATTCAATAACATTATAGGGCATGAAAAATATATAAAGGAACATTATAGGGCACTAGTAAGATATACTTACTTTAAAGGTAGCATAAGTGATATTTTATGGTTAAAACAAAATGTGTTTTTTTTGTGTTAAAGTTAAAGGTCTATATTCAGATAACAATCATTCCTATAATGACTATATTCAGATAGCAATCATTGCTATAGACTATAGTATAGTCTATAACATGCACTTTCTGTTTACTAAAGAGCTGGAGAGACCGAGACTCCTGTTACTGAACGAACACTCTATAGCAATGGCTATATTTAACACCTATTTTAACCTCTTGCTGTTTTAATACACAAGCAAGTCCTGTTATGTAATGTCATGGTGGCTCTTGCTTTGTTGTTAATCAAATCAAATCAAATAACATAAAGATTCTTACCTGGAAAACGTCATTGGCACACTTTCTGCAGAGGTTGTGCTGGCAAGGAAGGATAACCACAGGCTTTGTAAATGTTTCCAAGCAAATGGGGCAAATGAGCTGTTTCTCCAAGTCCTGCATGCCGGCATTCATGTTGACACAAAAGCAATGTATAAGACATAAAACACGAAAAATTTCTAACTTCTTAGCCTAAGCTATTAATACTGTACATAAGCATTAATTTCTTAAAGGAATGTAAAGTAAGGCCCTGGGCTAAGCTAAAAAATAGGCCTGTTGCTCTCTTTCCAGCGGGTGTATGGTCCTCCTAATCTAGCAGGCGCTGGTGTGTCAGGTCTTTTTTTAGACTCTAGCTGCCTGTCACGTCAAAGGTTGGTTGCCATATTTACTTGGCCATATTTGAAAGTGATACTATGGGCTGGTCTAGCAGGGCAGAGCTTAAGCAGCTGCTGCCATGGCCTGGGTCTGTGGCTCTCATCTCAGACACGCTGACTAATTGGCTTATTCCTTCTTACTAAATTCAGAGGTGAAATCAGGTCTGTTTTGCAATTCAGGGATGATGCCATCTTTTTTTTTACGTTATTGGCAGTTTAAAAAAATCACAACAGATTAATTAGGAAAAACCTCAACCTGGATTATACACAAAAAAGCCATAGCTTGTTTCCATTGTGGTCCACCTTGAGACATAGAACAACACGCAACAAACTGCACAAACAACCATGAAACAAATAAAAAGAAATCCTTATAAAAGCTGGGAGCAATGTATAGCAGAGGTCTTCAACAGGGGGTCCGGGGCCAATAGGGGATCCTCAGAGCTACTATAGGGGGTCCGCCAAATCTGTGTGTGATAGGAATTTTCTTTTTTACATTAACCACTTAAACCCTAGCATCCCTATTCTGAGGAGAACTTCAGCCAAAAATAGCCGAGCTTGTAGATCGGCTATTTTTGGCAAAGAGGTATTGTGTAGAGGGAAAAAAGAGCAGACCAAGTAAAAAAAAGTTTAATCTGCATCTCAATTTTATACAATATGTAGAGGGGGTCGCTGCTTCATATCTCTCTCAGCTAGGGGGTCCTTGGCCTGAAAACGTTGAAGAGGTACCCAAGAGAAGAATCCAATGCAGAGTGGGCTATCCTGGGTAGGGGTCTAACTATAACCAGTTAGTGTTAAGATGGAGTGATTTGAGGTCATTCTTAAATCTTGCAAGTGAATTTAGGGATTTTTTGGGTTGAAGGGAGGGCATTCCACAGAGCAGTGGCTGCTTGATCTCAGTCATCTCACCATTTTAAACACAACTTATATCATACACGTTAACTTTTACATCACCAGTGCCACACCCCCTTGTTAAACAGACTGACATTCAAGGTGATGATGCCTCTACACTGGGCCAGGGCCAGGGCCTACCAACTCGGATGTTCTTGGCTTATAAAACTTCACCAGGTAGTACAACGGTTTGTTTGTTTCCAATCTTTGCCATCACAATGTCACATATCATGGTAGCCTTGATACATGAATGTCATATATTATGACAGATGTATGTTTAAAAGCTTGTGTAGGCCTAACCAGTGTTCGTCGGAGCAGTGGTGGAAGAAGTACTCAGATATTTTACCTAAGTAAAAGTAGCAATACCACGTAGAAATACTATTTTACAAGTAAAAGGCCTGTGTTCAAAATGTTACTTGAGTAAAAGTACAAAAGTATTGGCATCAAAATATATTTAAAGCGAAAGTAAAAGTACTAAAATGTTTGAAAATAGCATATCCACAAGCTCACAATGTGTAGCATCACGTTGACGTTGTGTGTATGTTTAACCAAAGTTTAAGGGCTAAATCTACAAAGTAACTTAAGTGTTCAAATACCGGTTGTAATGGAGTAAAAGTACAATATTTGTCTCTGAGATAGTTGAGTAGAAGTAAAAGTATTGGAAATTGGAAATACTCAAGTAAAGTACATATACCTCAAAATAGTAAAAAGAAGGGGGAAAAGTGCAGTACTTGAGTATATGTACTTAGTTACTTTCCACCACTGGATAGCTAAAAAGAGAACCTAAGGAGCGGTTTTATTGGTAACTGGGCCGCGGGTGTTTAGATTGGTAAGAATTTAACGAGAAGTCTCATTGGCAAGAAGTGGAGTTGGTTGGTAGTGGATTTTATTGGTTCGAATTGATATGGAGACGGGCAGGGATTGGCAGTGCTGTGAGTGGTGAGAAAGAAAAAAAAGATTGGAGAATGCGGGCATCGATCCCGCTACTTCTCGCATGCTAAGCGAGCGCTCTACCATTTGAGCTAATTCCCCGTTGAGCACAAATACCGAGAATGACCATTATATCGCTACTAGTCTAGTAATACCACGATTGTTCATCTTTAAGCGCTGTTTTATTTTAGCTTTTTTGTTAATGAACAAGACAAAACTATCATGTTATTGTGAATTGTCTTTATTAAAGTGCATAAATGCCCAGGCCAGAGCCATGTAAAACCCGCGTTCGTTCGACAGTGCTTTTTTAGCATAGCCAGCCAGCACTAGCCCCGTCTGCGTGACCGCAGTGCAGCCGAGTACACCCCCCAAAGCTGGACTCAGACGGAGGCTTTTTCCATCTACTATACATGTATCAACAGTGGAATACGTGCCTGGCCCTGGTCTAAAAAGAAAGTTAACCGAGGTTCAGTATCTTAACCTATTGAAATAATGAATTAAGTATTTTCGGGGGAAAAAATATATAAATGAAACCGAACCGTGGCTCCAGACCATAGACCCCGCCCACTCCACCGAACGGACCTTCTCTTCGGTCTGATAATCAGGAGAAACGGAAAGTGGGAAACACACATTTGCCCACGAAAACACCAAAGGAAAAGTGGAATCAACGATGTTTTGAAGAACGGTTAATTCAAAATTTTATAAAGAAATTGGCCACGATAGTTGTCAGCTCCCTTCGATAGCTCAGTTGGTAGAGCGGAGGACTGTAGCGGTTGCATACTGATATCCTTAGGTCGCTGGTTCAAATCCGGCTCGAAGGAGGAGGTCATACTTTTTTCCCCCTTTAAAAAAAAAAAATCTAGCATGGCCATGTAAATAAACGTGACAGGCACACTACTACATATTTCAATGCTGGATTTAAAACACGTGCGTAGTTTACAGTAAAAACTAGGCCCGTTTGATCGCTTCTGGTCGGTTAAAACAGGGGTTTTGTTAGCTCCGACGGAACCTCTCCCTCCGCTGTATAGCTCCGAGATGAGGTTCCTCGTTTCCCTCTGCCGTTTGACCAGGACATTGTCGCACATTTCCCACTTTACATGTTTCTTACCCCTTTCTGCACATCGTATCCAAAAAGTAAAGCTTTTCCGCCATTTTCTCAGATGTTTTAAGTTCTAGCGCACCATAAAAGCTATCCAACGAGTTGAAGAAAGTATTTAATTTGCCTCGGTCCTCATCCGGTTACATGTTTTTAAGACATTGCGCAAGAGTTGCGCCCGTAGAGATAACATTACTGATTCCCCTACTGGTCAAATGTTGAATTGCATCTTCTAATGCAAAATATTATGGAACCGGCTGAGGACCGAGGCAAATTAAATACTTTCTTCAACTCGTTGGATAGCTTTCATGGTGCGCTAGAACTTAAAACATCTGAGAGAATGGCGGAAAAGCATTACATTTTGGATACGATGTGCAGAAAGGGGTAAGAAACATGTTAAGTGGAAAATGTGCGACAATGTCCTGCTCAAACGGCAGAGGGAAACGAGGAACCTCATCTCGGAGCTATACAGCGGAGGGAGAGGTTCCGTAGGGGCTAGGGTTTGTTCCAAATTCCATGCTTTATTGTATTGATGCTGGTAGTCTACCATAGGAGAGACGACAGGAACAGGCAAACGTTGATCAAAACAACAGTTCTTCTACATTCTCAATAATTGTCTAGACTTATAGTAAATGAAGTAATGCAGATGTTTAACAATAATTTGGACCCTATTACGGGTCCATTTTGTTTCATTTTACACTCAAGAGTTAAAGATCTATAAGGGTCCATTTGGTTACCCTCTCCATCATTTACCTGGGCCTGCACCCCCTCAAGGACCACTGGTTGAGATTGAGAACCACTGGGTTAAAACTAATCATAAAAATCAATCAAAAGAGTTCATGGAACTTGTCCCACTCTCGTACTGCATACAATGGTGGCACTGGCACTGAAGGTGACGCACATGTAGCCAGAAATCACCTATCACTATCACGTATAACCAGTGAAGAAGTTCTGTAACTCACATGTTTTTACTTAAGTAAAAGTATCTATACTGCGATGTAGATATACTCTGTTACAAGTAGAAGTCCCGTATTCAAAATGTTCTCTTGAGTAAAAGTACAAAAGTATTGGTATCAAAATATAGTTAAAGTACAAAAGTAAAAGTAGGTTACTCATTGTGCAGAATGTTCCATTTCACAAGTTCAAAATGTATAAAAAATATTTTGGAAATAGCCGATCTACAAGCTCACAATGCGTTGCATCCTGATGCATTGTGAGCTTGTATCTGTTATTTTCAAATGGCCGAAATATAGGCTATAGGGCTGAAGTGGTTATGTGTGTTTTGTAATAATAATCAAAATCTACAAGTAACTAGTAACTAAAGTTTTCATATAATTGTAATGGAGTAAAAGTAGGCTACAATGTTTTCCTCTAAAGATGTAGTGGAGTAGAAGTAATAGTACAGAAAATCGGAAAAAATTAAAGTAAAGAATTCCTCAAAATTGTACTTATAAGTACAGTACTTAAGTAAATGTACTTAGTTACTTTACACCACTGTGTATAACGTTATGGCATTCATCTCTTGTATTCTACTCCCATATTGACTACCACCATCAATATTCCTGTAGTAGCCTAAGCAGAGATGCAAACAGTTCAGAGTTAATTTATTTTCCACAAGAAGTTGACATTTTAAAGAGAATATACGTTAATAGCATTTCTTGCCTGAAGGAGGTGACTTGTCTAATTCAATACACTTTTCTGCTTTTTTCTATTATAGGGAGAAAAAAATTGTTCCTTATCTGGAGGACCGACAGAGAGTGGATGTCCTGGCTGTTTGCAGAGGTATTTATTTGAATATAAGACCCTAAACAATAACTGTCTGATGCAATGATTTTCATGGGTTTTGAGGAGATCAATGCATAATTGCATATCTTCACAAACAGTATTCTGTCAGAATAGACCCAAAATAACAAAACGGTATGACTTTTTCAAGTCAAATAGGAATGAAAAATAGAAAGTATTGTTCTTTAATCTCTAATAGGATGTGGTCCATGCCTGGAATCTAATCATTTTAGGTGGAAGGCCACTTGGCCTTCAGTGTTTAAAATCCTTTGAGGGCATAAAGCTCAAATACCAGGGCAGCAAGGCCATCAATTTAAGCAATGATTTTAAGTCCAAGAAACTAATGAATTTACTCCAACATATTTTTTTTACCATTGAGCTAATAGAGCCTGCCTGCTTGCTCAGGGGATAAATTGAATCTTGACCATCAGGTCAAAATGTGTGTCAGATCCTGTGTCAAGGTGAGACATGACCTTTGACACGATCTAAATGTCTCAATAGAAGAGAAAGGAGACAAAATACAACCACCCCAATTATACAGTATGTTATATTAACTGGGTTCGATTCCCGAGCACGGCAGCACTTGCTGCGTTTCACTCTCTCCCTGTTTCTTGTCTCTCTTCACTGTGTACCATCAATAGTAACCCCCCCTCCCCAAGCATATTGTCTGGAAAGAGGCAGAGGAGAAAATGGTTAAATCACGGTAAGCCACTGTGACCTGAGAGCATTTAATTTTTGTAAGGGCATAAGGTCAAACTTAGAGGCCACAGAAGCTATGGCCTTCATTGCCTCCATGAAATTGTCTTTTTTCGTGTTCATGTGTTCCCATATTGTGAGCCATATGTTCCCATCTGCCTCTTCGACAAATAAGAAGAAAAGCGATTAGACCAGCGAGAGAGAGTATTTACTGCCACTTGTTTATTTTGAAAAAGAAAAACAATAATAGTGGTTTACATTAAAATGTGAAACTGTGAAAATCAATAAATATATTGTATGTTATAAAGAGAGAGAGAGAGAAAAGAAAGAGACAGACGGAAAGTGTCACCACCACATATCACTTTTAACACAACAAAACTTAAACTTGCTGTGAGTTTGAACTGTGTAATAATGCTCGTTCTAATCAAGCTGATTACAAAATGTGTTGGAAGCTGCCCTATTGCTCGAATCCTGGCTAGGAACATTTATTGGTTTTCCTGGATTCGACTACTCCATTGATGCGAAGCTCTAGTATTTTACGTAATTTATGATTTCGAACAGTATTTTAGCACAAAGCACTGTAAGTAATGGTTTCTCATCAACATTTTATGATGCAGCCGTGTGACCATTCATTAATTTGTTGAACAGGCTCTTAAAAAGGCTGAGCTATTAGTATGATTACATATTCATGAACAACAAACAATGCTCAAATGTTAATTACTTGGATGGTTCCTAAAAGTCTATTCTAATTAATTACACTAATTCATGAATCCTTGCCTGTCTTTGTAGTAGAAGAGAATAAATAACTTTCAATCCACTACAGTCTTTATCATTTAATAATTGATCCGGAAGCGCCATGAAGGACGGCCGCATCTGTACGCGCTCCGTAACATCGCAACGTTTTTCCATCTTTTTAGTATTTTTTAGCCTTCTCTTTTTTCCCTACACCGTCGCGTGTCTAAGGAGTTATGACAGACAAGCACTTATGGACATCAGCACAGCGATTACACACAGAATTCCGGACTTTTTTGCCGAAAACCTTCCACTCGGCTGGGTGGGGGGTGGGGTCCCCTTTGTTCCGGCTGGATCAACAACAAACCCCCGACGAAAAAGACCGTGGCGACGAGGCACAAGAGCGGGTCTTCTCGTAAGAACAACAAAACGTGGATATAAACCTGCACTGCCTTCAATCCTGCTAGCGAACGTTAGATCTCTGTGTGAATCAAGAACAGTGACCACTATGGACGACTTACTGGCGCGCGTTAAATACAACGCAGAGACGAGGAGGACTTGTATTGTTGTGCTAACAGAGACGTGGCTAACGGAGTTAGCATCTGATTCTTCTATCACTCCTCCTGGCTTCACCGCGTATAGGAAAGACAGAGACCCTGTACTGAGCGGTAAGCAACGTGGGGGGGGAGTTTGTGCCTTGATCAACAACAACTGGTGCAAAGATGTTAAAATCCTAGATAGTCACTGCTCACCAGACCTTGAACTTTTAATCATAGCCTGCCGTCCTTTCTACCTACCACGCGACTTCAGCATCGTGATTGTAGCCGTTGTTTACATTCATCCTGGAGCTAATAAGGACACAGCTATGAGGGAATTACACCAGGCGATCAGTGCACAAGAAAATCGCCACCCGGACTGCGCAGTCATCTGCCTAGGCGACTTCAACCGGACAGACTTAAAAAAGGTCTTTCCCAAATTCCACCAGCATGTCGCCTGCAGTACCCGTGGTGACAATATTCTTGACCACTGCTACACGCCCTTCAAGGATGGATACAAAGCTCTCCGCCGCCCACCGCTAGGAAGCTCTGACCACGACGCCATCCAGCTGCTACCTGCCTACAAACAGAGGCTAAAAAGGGAGCCGGTCGTTGAGAAGGAAATCCGAATCTGGTCTGAGGACACAGACGCTATGCTACAATCCTGCTTCTACCAGACTGACTGGGGGATGTTTAAGAACGCCGCTGGGAATAACATCAACGAACTCTCAGACTCAGTCACTGGCTTTATCAGCAAGTGCATAGATGACATAGTCCCAAAAAAGACAGTTCGGATCTATCCCAATCAGAAACCATGGATGGACAGCGGAGTACGTGCACATCTGCATGAACGGGACGCTGGTTTCAAATCTGGCGACGTGGAAACGCGCAACACGACGCGCGCGGCCCTAAACAGCGCCATCAGGAAGGCGAAAAAGGCCTACACAAAAAAGATGCAAGACAAACTCAGCAATGGCGACATCAGGAGCACATGGCAGGCAGTACACACCTTGACAGACTGCAAAACAAGAACCAGAAGCGAGGTGAACCCGCCTGCCTCCCTCCCCAACGAACTGAACACTTTCTACGGCCGGTTTGAGATCAGCTCCAACCGCGGCAGCCAAGCGGGGCCATCAGCAGCACCAGCAGAGGAGAACCCTCCTCTAACCATCTCGGAGAGAGAAGTGCGTACAGCCTTCACACGGGTCAACATCCACAAGGCAGCCGGACCTGATGGGATTCCAGGCCGGGTCCTTAAGACATGTGCAGACCAGCTGGCGGGTGTCTTCGCTGACATCTTTAACCTCTCCCTCTCCCTGGCTGTGGTCCCTGCAGGGTTCAAAATGTCAACCATTGTGCCCATTCCCAAAAAGGCCAAAGTGACATGCCTGAACGACTGGAGACCTGTTGCTCTCACCCCGATCGTCAGCAAGTGTTTCGAGAAACTGGTGAGGGAATACATCAGCTCCACGCTACCTGCCTCGCTGGATCCGTGGCAGTATGCATACCGCAAAAACAGATCCACCGACGACGCTATTGCCATGGCTCTCCACACCGTCCTCTCGCACATGGACAACAAGCTGCTGAAGGACAAATATGTACGTATGCTGTTCGTGGACTACAGCTCAGCATTCAACACCATTGTCCCAGCAATACTTGACAAAAAGCTCAGACACCTAGGGCTACACCCAAGCATGTGCGACTGGATACAGGACTTCTTGTCCAACCGACATCAGGTGGTGAGAATGGGCAGCATCACATCCGACCCCCTGACCCTCAACACCGGAGCACCCCAGGGATGCGTGCTGAGCCCTCTCCTCTACTCCCTGTACACGTATGACTGCATAGCCACACATGTCTCCAACACCATCATAAAGTACGCGGACGACACGACAGTGATAGGCCGAATCGTCAACAACGACGAGTCTGACTACAGAGAGGAGATCAAATCACTGGCACACTGGTGCCGCGAGAACAACCTCTCTCTTAACGTCGACAAGACCAAAGAACTGATCGTGGACTTCAGGAGGCCGCGGAGAGACCATGCGCCCATCCTCATCGACGGTGCTGCAGTGGAAAGGGTCAGCGAGTTCAAGTTCCTCGGAGTACACATCGAGGAGGACCTCAAATGGGAGACGCACTCCACACACGTGAGGAAAAAGGCTCAGCAGCGACTGTACTGGCTCCGCCGCCTGAAGAAGCTCGGAGTAGGACGTCGCATCCTCAGGCTGTACTACAACAGTTCTGTTGAAGGCATCCTAACAGGCTGTGTCACGGCCTGGTACGGGAACTGCACTGCCCGAGAAAAGGTCAGCCTACAACGAGTAGTGCGATCGGCAGAGCGGATAATGGGAATCGAGCTCCCAGCGCTCCAGGAACTGTACAAAAAGCGGTGCGTGGTCAAAGCCAAGCGCATCATCAAGGACAAGCACCACCCAAGTCACAGACTGTTCAACCCCCTACAACGACCGCGACCGGGCAAGGGGCTCTACCGCAGTATCAAGAGTTCCACCACCAGATTTTGGTGTAGTTTCAATCCAGCTGCTGTCAGAATGCTGAATGGGGCATAAGCCTGGATGAGTTCAGCAGCCTGACAGCAGGCGGCGCAGACTTTTCTGGCTCTTCCTGAACACACCTGTGGATTATACCAGGGACAATGACTTGGACTTTAGCCCCCCCCTCGGACACACCTGTGGACTACACCAGGTACAAATGACTTTTGTTGCACTCCCTCATGGAGCTACATGCGGATTATACTAGGGTCAGTCCACTCTAGGTGGACACGCACTGACCTTTTGCACCTTAATCCCTTGTATAACGCACTGACTTTTTTTGGGTCTTTTTTTATTGTGCTCCTTTTCCTCTAAGCACCTTAACGTCCTTTGTCTATCATGCACAGTATAAGTATAACATGCACAGTATACAATACATTGCTGCTATGCTCAGGCACCTTAGTTTAGTTTTTTTTAGTTTTTTTTTATTATCTCAGGTAATTTGTAAATATGTAGATAACTTGTCTGGCCTTCTGTTGCTCTCTTGTTTTGATCTCCTTCCCACCTGCCCCCCACCCTCTTCTTCTCCCCCCCCCCCCCCTCTTCTTTCTATGGAAACTAACGTTGCGATGGGAACGATGTACAAAAAAGAATTTCACCCACTTTTTTACCTTGTAAACCTGTGATGTGACAATAAAACTGATTCTGATTCTGATTCTGTAGTGCCAGTTGGTGAAATGCAAATAAAGACTGAGGGTTGACCAATTACATTTTATAGCAGAAAACAGATTAAAATATTGCTCTATAATTAGAAACATATTTACGATAGTGGCAATTGTGGCCCCCTGCCTAATCTTGTTGAATACCCCTGCCCTAATGCCACAGTGGCCTTGATGCCCTGTCCACACTGCTTCACTTTTCTGTCAATATGTTTTTTAGACACCAGTGTCTTGTTGAGATTCTGAATTCTGAAAGAATGAAAAGCTTTATTCATTTCTTTCTCTGATAGTTATATTGTGTATTTATGAGGACATTCCAGACATTTTCAATAATAATGAAAATTATAGATCTACAGCTGTGAGCTTTTAAATGGCTATTTTCACTATGTTTGATGCGATGCCAGAGTCAACACCAACTCGGGACTCCTGAATCGCTGCCCTCCACACTCTCCTATCTAGCTAGCTTCAGGGTCTTGAGCTCTACAGTCTTGTTAGCTAAGCTGTCATACCGCAGTGGATCTACGCAGGTGGTGCGCTTCTTGCCTTTCCTGGCTTTGCCCTGGGTTGGCTCCCATAGTGTCAGTTTGCTTGCCACTAGTTCCGGGTGCCTGACGCACTGACAACCTCATCCTTCTCTATATTTGAAATATGGCTTAAGTGGTTAATTCATAATGTACCTGTTCACTTCCTAGAAATATAGTGGAGTACTATTTGTCTTTGAAATGTAGTAGAGTTAAATTAATTATAAGTATTCAAAACACAAATTACTCAAGTAATGTACAGATACTCAAAACATTTACTTAAGTGTAAGTACCCAAGTACCCAATGTAGCTACTTGTTCGCCACTGCTTGTGCATGAAGCCATCATGCTCCTGACATGTTCTGGTTTTACACCAAGATCACAGACAGGGGCATGAGCAGCCAGGATTTAGCTGGGGGTATTGGGGTTGTTGGCATTTCCGAATATTTTATTTAAGTGACATCCTTTAATGAGCTCTATTCATTGCTTCATCCTGTGACCTGTAACAGGAAACCTGGTTGAAGATATTGCACATTGAGCAGGTCAGGTCAGGTCAGGTCAGGTCACTCACGTCCAACAGGAGGTGTTTATGAGTTTATACATACAAGCATGCATGCTCGTGCGCGCGCGCACACACACACACACACACACACACACACACACACACACACACACACACACACACACACACACACACACACACACACACACGCACACACACACACACACACACACACACACACACACACGTACATATTCACATCGATAGTCCACAAGCAGTACGTCATGAAAGCTAAAAAATCTCGGGGTGGCGGGGGCAATTGGAGCAGGGGTCAAGGGGGTCAGCTGTATTTTCAAACACAATGCTTTGGAGGCTGCATGAGTACACTGATTTGTGTTGACATCACATATCAGTGTCTGCTCCATTGCGTCAAAGGTCAGACTGAGCACTAATAATCCATTTTACAGCATCCTTGAAATCACTATGAATCACACATAAGATAACCTATCTCTTACACTATCAACCTCCTGACTGAGTGAGGACAGGGATTGTATTTTTATTTATTTAATGAATGATGAGATTTTTTCTCTGTATCTTGACTTGGAGATATCCAATGGAATTCAGACAAATATAACTCATGATAGTGGTGGTAAATAATGATTAACTCACTACCATAAGATTAAAAAAACGTCTCCTTTGGACCTTACCAATGTTAAATAGGATGCTATGCTATAACAAGTCACGACTACTATCCTATGCTCTACTAACCACTTCCACAACACACCGTTAATTGTAACCATAATTCAAGGCAATAATATTGTAGCGTGTAATGTGCCAACCAGGCAAGTGTGCCAATTCGGCATGCCAGCATGACTCGGGGCGTGACCACACTTTGTTTCATTGTTGTGTTGGTTGTGCATGTTGAGTTGGAGAGTGGCATGTTTGTTCAATTCAAAAAACTTTATTTATCCCCGAGGGGCAGTTATTGTTGTGATTGATGTTGTTGCTTGGTGTCTGTTTTATTTATTTATTTATTTTCGTGAGTGTGGGGGCGATTCCAGAGGCCACGGACAGCCATCGTTCCTGCTGCTAAGTGTTGTCGGCGTCATGCTTCCTAGCGGAGGTGACGCGTTACCCCACTACAAAGGAGATGGGCCTCCAGACATACATCTCGTCCAGTTTCAGTTGGCGGCTCGAATCAACGGCTGTTCAGACGGTGTTCAGGCTGTCCACTTTATGCTAGCGTTGGTGGCACTACCGTCCCAAAACCGGCTTTTCCGTTGTCCAAGGACATGGCATTTTAAAGTCGTGCCATTTGGTTTTTGCATCGTCAGGTGTTTGATGCAGAGGGTCCTGACCAACGTCCCTCACAAACATTGCGTCATTTACCTTGATGACCTCCTCGCCCACGCAGCAGACTTCAAGGGGGCTCTGACCAATCTGAAGGAGGTGTTTGAGGCCATTCGCCGGTCAGGCCTCCATCTCCACCCGGGGAAAATGCCACACGCTGGGTTGACAGATGGTGTTCCTGTGTCACGTGGCCTTCGCAGAAGGGGTTGTCGCTGACCCAGCTAAGGTGGCCGCTGTAAAGCACTGGCTCTCAAAATGGGGTCCATGGACCCCCAGGGGTCCAGGGGTGGGGGGGGGGCGCGGTCCCCAGCTAAGTGATTGATAGATTGATAGTCTGTAACTCTTTACACTGTCTGATTTTACAGTACTAGAGGTTTGGGCTGCGTAGCGGCCCTCACATCTAGAGTTCGGGCGGCTACGCGGCCCCCACACCTACATTGCACTGCCGATCCGATATGTCTGCGTCATTGTGTCGTGGGCTTTGTCAGAGTTGTCTGTCTGTGTCCCTTTTGTGCCCATACATGGAGATCTCTGTCTGTCTGTCTACCTGTGTCCCTTTTATGCCCATATATGGAGATCCCTGATGTCATTAGTAATACTATACACCCATATATTGGCATACCCATATATGGGCATATTGGTTGGATCAGTGGTTCTGGACAACTGGATATCCCTATATGCCCATATATGGACATATCGGTCGGATCGGCAGTTCTGGACAAGCGCACATTCGACCAACTCTGCAGCGGGCACCGCACTCCCTCGAGTCCTTGCCGATGCGCAAGCCGAGTTTGAAGTCGGTCGGTCCCATATATGCACATGACCGTGTATGTGCATAACGGTCGGATCTGTGGCCTGATCTCCATATATGCCTATATATGGGCATATGTGGTTTGTTTATGGTTATGTATGAGTCATAGTGACATGCCTATATGGGCGTATCGGGTTTGTTTCTTGTTATATCTGAGTCAGAGTGACATGGCCGTGGTCCACCGGCCAGCCGGCCGGTCCTTCCTTAAGCCAATTTTAATATAGGAGGATAGGATAGACTGGGGTCCCAAAGATAAAAAAAAGGGGCCTGTGGCCTAATGCATTTAAAATTGGGGGTCCTTGAAATTAAAAAGTTTGAGAAACACTGCTGTTAAGCTCTGGCCGATCCCGCAGAACCTGGGGGAGCTGCAGAGGTTTCTGCATCGCCTGACACACAAAGGGCAGACCTTTCTGTGGGCCAAGAGGTGCAATACTGCATTTGACCAGCTGCGGGAAGCACTCTACCTGGCCCTGACCCCAGTGAGCCCTTCATAGTGGACACAGACACTAGTGACTTGGGCCTGGGTGTGGCTTATTATTACAGCTGCTCCTTCAACCATCTGGAGGGCAATAACTGCATAACCCAGTGAAAGCTGTCCAGGACCTGAGACACTGCCGTCTCTACCTGTATGGCCAACTGTTCCTGCTCCAGAAAGACACCATGCGGTGCACCCACTCTTATTATTTTATTGTTTCTTTAGTTTCGCGTGCTATTTGAGTTGTAGAGTGGTTTTGCATGTCTTTTGTGATTTATGATTGTTGTTTTGTGTTCCATTTGATCATTTAGTTTCATGCATGTGTGGCCTTGTGGGACCATGCTCAATGGGGGTGTTTGTACCCCCCCTTCCTATTGCATTGTGGAGTTGAGCTTTGTTTGAACCACTTTATTGCGAAAGTTGCAATAAAAGGCTGCAATAAAAGGAGTTTTCTACATTAAGAAGCTGCCATGTGACTTCCTGCCGATCTTCAGGCCCCCGCGGGTCAACTAAACTATTCAGTTTCTCATGGAAGCCAACCATTCAAACTTCAATGTCCAGCACCACCTATGCTTCAATATCAGATCAATCCAATAACTGTTGAGTTAAAGGTAGAGTAAGTGATTTTTTGGGGTTAAAATAAGTGTTAATTAGCTCTATATTCTGATAGTACACATTGCCATAGAGTGTTTGTTCAGTAACAGGGGTCCATGTCTCTTCAGTTCTTTTTTAAACAGATAATGCATTTTCAGACCAGGATACCAATTTGATCCAATCAGGATAGAGAACCCAGACAGGATACATATTAAACGTGAAAGTGAAATTGGAAGTGATGACACAAAGAAATGAGCAGACAAAATTTGAACTGGTGAAGCTGATAAATGGGTACTCTCTCCTGATTGGCTGACATTTTGCCACCCACCTGAAAATGTATTTTCTGTTCATTAAAGAGCTAGAGTGAGCTAGAGAAGAGCTACAGGAGACTCCTGTAACTGAACAAACACTATAGCAATGATTACTTTCAGAATACAGTGCCTTTTAACAAAGAAATATTTTATTTAACCAAACATTTACCCTGCCATCATACATCTCTGCTACCTCTCCCTCAAGCCCCCCCCCCCCCCCCCCAGCTACTGTCATCCACAAGTCCCAGAGCACACAGAGCTCAGGGTTTCAGGGGGATCACCTCCTAATGGAGCTGCAGACCATTGGCTCTTAACCCATTCAATCCGGGAACGCATCTGTGTCATTTTAAATTTCAGCTATAACCATTTTTTTAATACTTTACTTACTTACTTACGCCTATAGCCCAACTTTGGGCATAGGCCACGAACAAGAGCTCTCTAGGCATCGCGGTCCTGGGCCAATTTCTCCAGCTGTCCCCCTCCTCCTGCGGTATTTTTATACTTTGGCTATTCAAAAATAGCAGATCTACAAGCTTGTGGATCTGCTATTTTTGAAAACTCTTGAACATTTGTGCAAATCTTTGAATATATATATATATATATATATATACAAATTGAAAAATAGCAGATATACAAGCTCATAGCGCGGCTATGAGCTTGTATATCTGCTATTTTTGAATAGCCAAAGAAATCTAAAATGACAGGTTAATGGTTTTACGGTAGTACCTCCAGCACAATGAGGGTTTTCCCTTTTTTTTTTTACAAATCTCTTTATTATTTTTTCAAACAATAAAAATAACATCATGTCATGCAGTGAAAACAAAGAGGTCTGATTTTTCTGACAAAAAAACAACAAATAAACAAAGCACAACTGAACAAACAATAACATAGGTACAGTAATCAACGTACATGTTAAATGCAAGACATAAAAATGAAATAAAATAAACGGACAAGACAGACAATAACCAAAGACACTCATTCATACCAGGGAACAGGAGGGAGAGAGAGGAGGGGGGGGGGGGTGAGGGGGGTTTCTCTGCACAGGACACTAATCTGTGAGTTCTTACTCCGTAGTAAGGGTGCCAATGAGGTCCAGAAAGGGTTATCAAATTTGGTGAAACATGAGTCGTTAAGGGAGAACTTAATTTAGTCTCGCCGTCAAGGGAGACACTAATTTGCGAGTTCTTCCACCATAGTAAGGGTGTCAATGTGGTCCAGAGGGGTTTTCCCTTTAAACTTTTACATTTATATTTACATTTATGCTCTGCTTGATATTATTAGAATGTAATCATGACATGATCTGTAGGGTAATGTAATTAAAAAAATGTGTACGAGCACATTCGATGGTAAAGCTACAGGGCTTTCAGTGCGGTAAAAGTCTGCCATCTTATGGTAGAAACAGACCACGCTTCTTTGTCCATGAAAATAAAAAGCCCTGATCATGACTTCAGTACGAGTCATGCAGTGCCCTATAAATTCATTCATTCATGAATGAATTCATTCATTCAATTTGATTCAAAATGCAGGTCCTGATTGTGTTTACAAGCATTACTGATTGAAACACACTGGTTGCAGTAAGTCCACCTGTGTTGCTCCAGTGCCTTTCTTTCTTCTGTTGCCATTGTCCTGCTCCTGTGATGCAGCGCACCTGCCTAACTCTTCTTAGTTGATGTGCGGTGGAACTCCCTTTCGTCACACTGGTTGCCCTCTCAGAATAACAAAGCTCACTTGTACCATTTCTCACGATAAGGGAAACACTTCATTGTCGTGTACGTAGGCCTATGGTTTCAAGATAAGTAGCTACCCCTGCTTTTTTTGATACACGGTTCAAGGAAGACCAAATATAAAACAATTAACTCTGATAATGGGCATGCCATGGACACTCACATTAGCACAATAGGACATTGCGGAAGCTACATTCATACAGTTGGCTAACTAGACACAGTGATTCTCAACTTTTTGGGGGGTCTGGTGGACCACTTGAATATTTTGAACAATCCTCAATGACAACTCCATCCCACCTCATAAATAAATAGAATAGCAATGATCGTGGTATACCGTCTTATATACAAAGTATATATTGTTGTGAGGAGCCTCACAACAATATATACTTTGTATATAAGACGGTATACCACAGTAATTTCTATTTTATTCATTTATTTGTTTTAATATTTAACATTAATGATAAAGTTAAAGCCGGATTTACACTTAGTTGCGTGCCGGTGTTGTGCACCGAAAATATCAGATCTACAAGCTCACAATGCGATATTTTAGATATTGTTAGGGCTTTTCTGGCCTGAAGACCATTGCTGCTACACAGCAGCAACCTGTCTTTGGTGGATAATGCTGTGTATGGAGAGTTTTGTACAGTACATACATGCAGTGTCCTGGTCCACAAGAAGGGCCTTCTTTTGGATGTTGTCAAGTAGGCCAACATGTGTAGGTGGATCACTCGTTCAGCTGAGTGAGGTGTATTCCATGACACTGCGGACCTGTAGATTGTAGACAGTTGCTTGGCTCTCAGTACTGAGTTTACTGGCCACTCTCCTCAGTGCCCCCGGTTTCTGACCTGCCCGGAAGGAATTTTTGGTCAGTTGTCTCTACCATGACAGTGTGTGGTCTATTGTGACGCCTTGGATGTCGAGTTTGGTGGATAGCTGGTGACTATCAAAGTGCAGGTCCAGCTGTGATGCAATCCTCTTTATTGAGGATGTCATGAAATAGCACTTTGATGGTTTGAAGGAGGTCTTGCATTGGTCTCCCCATGGCTATTTGTCATTTGAGGTCAGGTCAGGCCTGGCCAACTCTGATTGAGCTTTCCAGGCACCCCTTTTGAATGAGAAGCAGTGAACTAGACAGCAGACATTAAACGTGATAATTCTGTTCTGTTTTAATATTTATCTCTACTCAGTACCGGGGCCTTTTAACTTTGGATTTGATCATTATTTAGTTGTTTGCTTGACTATAAAGCTCTATCTATCTATCTATCTATCTATCTATCTATCTATCTATCTATCTATCGATCTTTCTATCTATCTATCTATCTATCTACAGTATCTATCTATCTATCTATCTATCTATCTATCTATCTATCTATCTATCTATCTATCTATCTATCTATCTATCTATCTATCTATCTGTACTATATTTGAAATATTTATTTATGTCCACATAATAAGAAGTACAGGATGTACAAAGGACATAAACACTGCCAGTGCAGTCAGATAAAGAAAAACAGCCAGTTACAATGTGCATGTAAAGCAGAGCATTGTTACATACAAAACAAAAGATGGCATACTTGTCGAACACAGCGGACAACAATCATGGGTAAAGGAAACAACACCTCCTCCAAGCGGCTTCCTATAATAGCTGATATTGAGCAGTACCTTGCTAAAATTTTGTTTAGCCCTCCTTTTGGAGAGGCCGGCCATTTGCAGGCCCCTCACAACCAACTTGTGCACGTGTCCTAGACTACCAAAGATAAAAACCAAAAGTATGCACGCACACGCACACGCACACGCGCACACGCGCACACGCACACGCACACGCACACACACACACGCACACGCACACACACACACACACACACACACACACACACACACACACACACACACACACACACACACACACATTTTCAGGCCGCTATGTGGCCTTCAAACCTAGTCCTATGTTGCGCAAATGAGGCACCCCCAGGGGCCACATTAGGGTGTGGCTATTGTGATGGCAGACCCCATAACAGTGTTTGCTGCGGATAGGAGCGACGGTGCGCCTTTGGCAACCAGGGGCCCCTGGGGGCCACATGGGGGCCCTGGTGTTCCTGTTCTGATGGCAGACCCCTGAGCAGTGTTGGTGCCAAGTTTCGGGTGGATCGGAGCAATGGTGCGCCGCGCAGGTCAGCGTGTTATGTTTGTGACGTCCACCCACCCACCCTCTAGGCAATTTTAAAATACAAAGGGGCGGGGAAGGGACAACAACTGACCACTGTCCCTCTTTAAAACACAGCATTTGTTCTCCATTGTTCTTAGGGTGCCAGAACGACTAGAAACGCCACTGCTAATGTACACAAAATGGTTTGAAGACAGGGACAATCTCTGCTATTGACTAGGAATAAGGGAATGATGTCCCTGTAATGTCTCTCTTCCGCCACAAGATGACTGTATACACACTGCAGTGCACTGACTGGTATAATCTTGGCACACAGTGAAATTGCAAAAGTCTATTGCAACATACAATATATTACATGTTTTCACTCAAGGACAAATGGCGTCATATAAAGTACTGTAAGAAACCTATTATTTATTAATCTAGTAACCCATCTTGGGTAAATAGATAAAACAAGACATTTTGAATTGAATTCACTTAGCTTTCAATGTCACAATGAATACAATGGACATTAACCGAGACAAACAGGATATGGGATGTAGTAATTCAATTATTTGGCAACTGAAAATGTATTATATATACATTTCACAACTATATCAAGTACAGAATCATAGTTTATTGGGTGTGCGCGTGTGTAACGCAGATGCAAGCACATGAACTTGTCAGCTGTGTGGGCGTGTGCGTGCATCTGCATATGCGTCAGTGAGTGCCAGAGTGTTTGATGCTGCTTGAGCAGTGAAGCAACACATAATCACTCCTGTGACGTTCAGATGATAACAGGTAAATCAATTAGGTAGGCCAGGGGCTGGTCCAAGAGCTGTCACTGAGAAAAGAGAGATGGGTGGATGGTAAGGGCAGGGGAGGGGGATGGCACTGCAAGCAGAGCCCTGTGACCCCTGGGGGAATCAGCAGGTATGCAGCTCACCTGTTTCTTGTGTTCACATAACTCCTGGGGCTGACACTGCTGCTGGAGGGGCTAAACACACACCACAGGAGACCAAGGTGTGTGTGTGTGTGTGTGTGTGTGTATGTTTAACTGCAAAAGGGCAAACAGAAGAAATTAATTAAGGGAAATGTATGTCTCTAATCCGATTCCCAAATGTCTGTTCAGAAAGAGGAGTGTGTATAAAATGCTAATGGTACACATGATATACTGTAGGCATTATGTCAGATCATCGAAGTTCTAGCACAATGATATTCAACTGGCGGCCCGTGAGCCAAATCTTCTTGTGGCCCCTGGGAACACATTCTATATTCCAATGTAAAAGTACATGTAACAAATTATTATTGGATGGTTGGTTGTACAGAATGACCATTATTAATGTTTATTTTATAACCGTTAACTGAAGCTTGTTAATGGTTAAACAACCATTAACCGGTTAAGCAACCATTAACCGATAAGAATAAAATGTAGGCTACTGTTTAGAATGGAGGAATGTTTGTGACTCACTCAGGGTCCTAAATTAACACCCACCAGTACTGCATTTACAGTCAAGAACCCAAATGTGGGTAAATGTAATCTTTGGTGAGTATGTATTTCCTAATCTAATGTACTACTGCTGAAGATCTGCTGTGCTGCATGTTGTCGTAGCACGGCTAGATTAGGCAGGGGGCCACAAGACTGACTGACAACACAAACGAACAAAATGTTAATAGTTAACCGGAAGAAATGTGTAACTGGTTTGTTAAAGGGTTAATTTAAGGATCTACAAGCTCACAATGCATATGCTTTTTCTGCCTTTATTGATAGGATAGTGGGCTGACAGGTAACGGGGAGAGAGATGTGGGGGGTGACACACAGCAAAGGTCGTCGGGATTGGGGGGTCGAACCCGTAACACGCTATCAAGCTGGATTACCAGCATATGTGGTATGCTCCTGGACCGCTAGGCCAGCGGGTGCCCCGAGAGCCTGTAGATCTGCTATTTTTGGTGAAGAGATTTGGTGTAGATTGAAAAAGAACACATCAAATACGTGCAACACAGTATAAGAGGGTCTAAGTGGTTCAACTGCAGTGATATTTATAAATTATTATTATTTTGTAATGAATACAAAGTATTCTGCGGCACCCCTGGACTTGCATCACACCTCCCTAGGGCGCCACGGCACCCACTTTGAAAAAGCCTGGTGTAGGCAACCCAGAGGAGCGCACTTTTGTAGTTTCTCTCGGAATATGCCTTTCAAACAAAGTTATGGACATGGACATGTACTGAAAGTAATGCATGCTCACACCTCCAAAGACTGAATGACAACTCCGGTTTGAGAGAGAATGTGCTTCACTAAATTAGCGATAGGGTCTGATAGGTCTATTGTCTGTAGTGCCTTTGCTGGGGACTTTTGACAGGTTGTCGGAGCAAGGATCTCGTGGCAGGGGGTATGATTGTGGGTAATTGCATTCAGTGCCATGGGGGTGGGGTTTACTGATTATGCCTTTCATTGGCACAGTGCCTGGCTGTTGCCATGGCACAGCTCGCCATTGTCCCCAGCCAGCACCCCTGCATTGCACAAAAACTTCCTGTGAAAATATTCACATACTCATATGCACCTATACGTTTTGAATGCTTATTATGTTACTATTTTATTGGTAGAGTAAATTTATGTAGCAAAAATGTAGGTTACGTCTCATGAGGCTACCTTTTATTAGCAATTATTACCAAAAAATGAGCCTACCCCATTTGCTATTGTTAATAGACTAGATAGATGGATAGGTAGTATCTCATGAATAAGGTTTTAAGTCATAGGCCTACATATGTGTGCTGTGAATCTTCAAAGGCAGCAAAAGGGCACATAATGCACATGGTTGAAAGAATTGCAACAGTTCTATTTGATTTCCCTCAGACTACATTTCAATGTCTAGGTGAGGCCCTGCTTTCCAAGTAGCGTGCGTCATGCAAGGAAGGTAGTCACAGGCATCACTGGCAATGATGAGGACTGTGGACCAGCTGCAGGGCAAGCCCCTTTGTGGAGGAATACATGATGGAGGAATACCCATGCGAATGTCCACCAGTGTTGCCAGATTGTGTGAGAGAAATAAGCAACCAGGTATATGAAAACAAGCCCAAAAGAAGCGAGCCATTCGCCCTTTAAACATATACATTGGCTATTTGAGAAAGAAAAAAATAATAATATTATTGAAACATTTTAATCCCTGGCATTCACTATTTTCAGATGGGGGTCCGCAGACAAATACATATTAATTTGGGGGTCCTTGACTTGAAAATGTTTGAGAACCACTGGTTTAAACAACATTTAGGAAACAAGCCCAAATAATCAACTACCCTTTAGAAACAAGCTCAATCGCAGCCCGCAACCAACCAATATTTACAAGCAACTTTACAGAAAAACAAGCCCAAAGTCGCTTATAATAAGCAGACATGGCAACACTGATGTCCACATCGTCTGCAAACGACTGCTCATATCGGCTTGGGGATCGCCACGGTAGCCAATGGCGTGTTCCGTTTCAAACGCGGCACGTGGCGTCGCCCAATGGCGTCAGAGTTAACATCGGGTGCCTCGTTGCCATTGGATGAATTCGCTCAAGGGCGTTTCAGGTTCTGCCCCAACAGCACCATCTCTGGCAGGTGGTGTGTGCTTTAAAATCAAGCTGTTGTAGGCTAATGGTTAGGAGGACGGTAGATAAGGTTGTTGCGGGAAAATCAACACGGCATTGGTTAATATTCTGTTATTTTTTCGGTTGATCGTTTTGCATTTTGTGCCATTTTTAAAACGGCTTGGATAGGATCCGCAATCGGGGAGAGAAAATGAGCGTCGGGATTCCCTAGTCTCTGAGCCAGGCGGACACTTCATGTTTCACGGTAGTGTGTGTGGGTCCGATATGTGGTGAATTAAGACAACTGGTTCTTTATGCAGCTTTGGAGGAAAAAAAAGACGGTAGTTTCTCATTAAGTCCGAATGAAAACCCTCACAGCCACGTTAGAAAAGGTCTCTCATCATCACGGAGCTCTCTCACTTTACATCTACCGGTGTTGCAACATACGGTTGATGACATTTTTTGGAAGTGGTGGTCCTGCCTTTTGTTTTGATTTGGGGGGATACCATGATAGGCGGATCTTTAACACAATGAAGCGCATATGATACGAACGGACCTTTTTTTTCTTTTCACACAAAATGAGGAAGCGTTCATATAAAGACTCAGAAAATGCTAAGAGGCCTCGTCGTCACTCTGTGGGCCCAGGATCTGTTTGAAATGAGGAGGAAAGAAAGGGCAGCGTGCGAATTATTGGACTAGAATGACATCAAACGAGATTAGCAGCGAACCTAAAAAAAAAAAAAAAGACACATCATCAATGAATGAAGGCGATCGGGGCACGTTTTGAGTTGCTGCTCACAATGAACAGAAACACTTTGCAGCACAAACACGGATTATTTCCACAATATTGAAGCCCCTCGCCGACTTTTGCTGCAAGATTTTACAATCTTCTCGCATTTATCGCCATCATTTATTTGTGTGGTTGTGATTCCACCATTTCTTTTGTCCACATTTTTGATTTTTTTTTTATCCGGATACAGTCCTGAGACCCTGACTGTTCAATGGAAGTATGTTATCAGCTGCCGGTGTTGCCTCTAGACAGGCCGGTTCCCAAGCATGTCCTCAGCCGCAGGGGAGCCATTAGTTTCAGCTCCAGCTCGTCTCTGTTCGGAGCCCCAGATCCCAGACAGCTGTCACAGGTAAAAAAAAGAAAAAGAAAAGAACCTCAAAGCATTTGTTTTTTTTTTGTTTCATTTTATTTAGTGGTCATAGTGTAGTGGCACTGGAATCACATAGGCCTGCTACCTTCAGACGTGAACGATTCTCTGGAATCTTGCAGGTGGTTGTTCTTTCTGAGGACACGCACACACTCTTTCTCTACAAACGCTTTGCATTTGTGCATGTTGTTCCTTCTGGGTCTACATCAGTGGTTCTCAAACCTTTTAATTTCAAGGATCCCCCCCCCAATAACCCTGTCTCTGTACACTCTCAGTTAGACCTGTAAGGGTCCATTTGAAACCTCAAGGAACCCTGAGGGTCCCTGGACCCCACTTTGAGATCCACTCATTACATTGCGGCCAGTACACTGACAGCACCGAGCCTAAAGTATCACATTTTACAACAGTTGTCTCAAGAGACCAGGTCTGCATTTGTCACAAAGGAACGTGCCACACTCTCACTTACAGTATGTTAACATCCTTGACACATTGACACAGAGTGTGGGCCTAATTCTCAGAAATGAGTTCCTGGAATTCCTAATGTGACGTGAGAGAGTTTAACAGAGGCTACAGTAGCCTAATGTAATGTTGTTGTGGGTGATGTTCTGCTTGGTTCTCTGGTGCATGGAAACACAAGCCATTGCAACAACACATCTGCCAATTTGTGAACAACTTTCAACCTGGCATTCTTATTTTGGGCATGTCGTATTCAAGATTCTATTATATATTTCCAAGAATTCTCAAAAAGAGCAGAAATAGTAGATCTACAATCTCACAATGCGACTCTACCGAGCAAGCACTACGTTAATGCTGTTGATTGTTTGCGAGCTCCCCGGTGGCATTGTATTGTCCCAACATACATCATTTATATAATGCCACCCGTCTCTGCCTGACCGCTTCCCTCAATACGGAGAAAGTTCATAACCAGAGTCACATTATAATGCACTGGGTCAGCTGTGTGAGAGTAAGTGTCCCCTTTGATAAGGCTGTGTCCATTAGCCCTTTGTCCAGCACTGTGCTCCACATAACCACCCATGTGTGTCTCCTTTGAAAACACCACAACATCACAGGCAGCTCCCTGAACAATCAAAAGCCAGATATTGCCTACTCTGTCAAAAGACCCTCAGTATGCCTGTTCTTGCTTAGCCTTTAGCCCTGCGTATAATTAGCATTTCTTCTGTTGTTTGAATATCTGATCTGGTTGGACAAGCCTTGACCCAGCCATCCATCCAGCTCTTTGTCCTCACCACCAGCCTCCGTCCTATACTTCTTCATCTTCACTACAGGCTGTGTTAAGAATCCTTATGGAAATAATGTAATGTCAGTGAGTGATTGATGGGTTGAGGAGTGGTCTGTTCTGGAGTAATTCAGCACGGCTGACCATTATTTCTAGACCACTCTCAAAACGTGGAACTCCCAGGTGACCCAAAAACCTCAGGGGACATCCCATCTGCGCAAGATCATTCTCCTTGGCTGTAGAAACACAAGTGAGCACTATTGTGTTTCTTGGTCAGGTGTCACAGATGCTTCCTTTTATCGTGTGTGTGTGCAGTCATCGTGATCCATTGTTGTGGAAAAAATGGCTCACTTGCAGCAAGCAAGCAGAAGGCTTTGTAGTGTGGTGAATGCTTTGAACACCAGTTTTGTGGAGGAATAATATATAAAATAATTTATTGCACGAAAGTAAAGGGACGGATGGAACCAAATTGTTCACATAACTATTAGACATTTTATTTTTTAATATCGGTATTAATACAGGCTATGAGAAAAAACACACACACACACACACAACACTTGGCACAGTCACTCAGCCTTTGTCATAGAGCAATTGCACTTTTCTGAATATTTTCTTCTGTATACGTATGACCATAAGGGTGCATTTGTTCTCCTTGGCTGCTGTGTTGTTGTGTGTGTGGTTCCAGAGGCCTGTTGTTTGTGGAAGCAGAGTCGGACTAGCATTGCAGAAAGAGGCAGTTAGGCATGTGCTTGGGCTCTGGGGGCAGTGGTTTGGCCCGCTGCCACACTCACAGATGGCCAGAGTTTCTGTCAGTTTCTTTCTCTGCCTATCTGGTTTCTCTGTGTTTCGTCTCTTTCTCTTTGTCTGTCTGTATGTCTGTCTCTCACTGTGCTCACTCCCTCTCTTCCCCTCTCAGATAAAGACATTTCCTCTTGTAAACACAGGACGAGCAAGCAGAGCTGAGGAGACGAAGTCTCAGAAGAAGAATGTGTCATTCTGTGCTCCTGGAATGCATGTGATTGGGTGTAAATATGCTGCTGAAGAGGCGTAGCAAACGGCAATGGCATGAAATAGGCCTAAATGGCTTCTTTTAGGCACAGAGTGCCTCTACTCTACTGTCATTATTGCCATGCTTGTTTGCCGCCTGTTGATTAATTTCTTAAAGGGAACTAGAAGCAGATTTTTTTTTTGTTGTCCCAACTATGTGCAGGTTCCCACTGGAGTGAATTGTAAACATTGCTTTCTCTTATGCCTGAGTAGTGAGACAGATTAGATCACCATGAAAAGATGTGGTATACTGCAGTATGGCAAAGAAATGAATCATGTGTTTCACATCACATACAACATGTGCAAATGCACAGTTCACACGGCACATAATTAACACGCACATACTGTAGGTTGGCATTATGCATTCCACGTTTATGCCGGGGTTGATGGTAGCTCTCGGGGGCCCCAAACTTATGCCTGGGCTTTACCCTTGATTTAGTACCAATAAAACGCATCCAAAATGCACTGCATTTTATGATCTGATAAGGCCTCGTAATTGTCCATTGTCTTTTTTTTGGGGGGGGCCAATTGAGCTACTAAAATCAATAAACAGATGTGAGATATTGAGGCCAGTCAGTCACATGGCAGTGTGCAACAACAAGCGAGATCTTTACGTAATGTATCTTCATGTGGGACAAGCGGTCTGGTCTGGGATCAGCTAATCTTTCAGATCATTGTCCATAAGATGGCCCAGAGAACCCGCTGGCCACTGTTCTTGCTCAGCCCACTTGATATACAGGCCCAAAATACGCACGCGCACCCGATAGTGCTGCTTGTTTCATCTGCACTGGATGGGCGTTTCTGGGAAGGGTACGATAAGGGAATACTGTACATTACAGCACTTCTTTTTGAGGGAGTCAGTCTGTTGATCTTGACAGAACTGATAAGATTTTTGTTTTTCTACATGCGGTGCCATCGGATTGACGTGGTTTCAGGATGTGGTAAGAATGCTGAAGGAGCTGTTCAGACTCCGAGACGAGTGTTTCACAACCTTTCACTAAAGACTTTTAACCCTCACAGCGCCACATCTAAGTTCCATGTGTGAGATTGCCATTTTCCTCCAATGACCAGTGAAGAATGGCAGCCGTAGAACATTGCTGTTTATTTCATTGAGTCTGACTCGAAGTGTGTTCTTCAGTTAGAGAACAGGATTTAAACAGACCCTACTATGCTCTCTTTACTTCTCTATGCTCTCTTTAATACATCAAAATTATTCTCAATTTTTCTCTGTTTCTCAAGGGGGCCCCCTTATCACATGACTATTTTGTTTCTGTGCTGCAGTGTTGAGACGAATCAGGCGTGAGAATGTGGCTCGACACATCATCACTAACCGACCATGTCAGGGCCAACTGCTTTACTGTATCTGAATTTTAATCATATTTGCTTTTGGTGGCTATAGGCAGGAGGGCTGAATGAGAATGCATTGGACTGCCTGACTCTCAGTCCTATTCACCCATTATTGTACCTGGTGAATTAACATTACATTACTATTTATGCAGTACACATATTTGTACATATTTATCATATGCTAATTAAGTGGCTTTCTTTTAACCCATTTAGACCTGAGGCCGATTCTAAAAACGCTTTCTAAATCCTGACCTAAGTTTTCTGAAAATCTTCAAATATTTATAACAACAAATGTATGTTGCTATATACTGTACATAGCAACAACAACGCCAAAAGGGGTTCCCGGCCTGAAAGGGTTACAAATAGGAGTTCCCGCCTTAAATGGGTTAAAATAAATAAATAGAAAAAATATTGTTGCCCCTAGGCACACTGGCAGTGATAATTTTTTAATCACTTTTATTACATTTTCAAATCAATACAGGTGAAATCCCTCAGAGGTTATTAAGGTTTGGATGTAGAAAGGTTAAGCTGACCCAGAGAAGTAATTAGAATCCAGCGATGATGTCTGAAATGATGAAATGCCATCGCAGGGGAAGACGACCCTGCAAGAGCATGAAGCGTATCATTCCCCCATCCCCCACCCCTTGGCTCTGCTCTTCTCTTAGAGCACTGCTAAAAATCACATTTTATACAAGGCCACCCTTTTTTTAAAGTGCACTGTGTAAAAAGCCTTAAATGAGTTTATGACTCTTCACTGCTGCTAGTAAAGAAAGCACTGGTTGCAGAGGTTACTCCATGTACAAGTGGACTACACTTTTCTGTGGTTTCCCAGCCACCTTTTTTGTAGCTCCACAAACACAGGCCACCCCCCCTCTCTCTAGCTCCCTCACTCTCTCTGCTGGGCTGTTCTCTCCCAGCCCCCATGCCTCCTCTTGGAGGCTCACTGGAGATGGAGTGTGTCGTAGAGGAGAGTGTTCTTATAAAACACTGTTAGCAGCAGGTAGACTCAATTTGTGGCTTTGTGTAAGCAGCGGCGGCTGGTACACATACACACACACACAGACACATACTCTCTCAAAACCTGTGCTGTAAAGTCTGTTTATAGCTTAGCACTCACTCACTGGAATGTGCCGTCACACACAACATACCTCTGCATGTGGTCATAATTCAGAAGGAAGCTTTCGGTTTGTGAAGCTGTGCCGAGTCCAGTTGCTTTTTATCTCATGATTGTTACAATATTTAGTGCTTGTACATGCACATTTTTGTTTGTATGCACTCTCTTGTTTCTGATTATGTCAAGAGTTTATGGGAATACCACTGCTGGCTTCCTCCTTTGTCTATCTATGTGATACATCCTCAAATACAACCCTGTTTTTATGACATACGACATGAGGAAGTGAGGGTTTATCGCTGTGGCTAAAACAGGGAAGTGTGCTGGCGCTACACACTGCGCATCAGACGTTTAACCACCACTGGAAAGGTCTTAAGGCACACATTACCAGCTCAGTCACAGCGGTGGCGATGACATGAGAACATGTTTGCAGTGGTCAGTCACTGAGCTACTTTTCAGCTAAATTTCAGTTGACATATCTGTGATTTAGCCATGGACACAAAGCGTTGTGCTGCTTGTGCTTGCATTATGCACAGATCACAACAGTTTCTGGACACACCTTTGTTAGTTTATGGGATAGTAGTTTACTCTCAGTTTATGGGATAGTAGTTTACTCTCTGTTTATTCCAACAAGATTACCTCAGTACATGGTACTTAACTACTGCAATGCCACTTCCGGCTATTTTGAAGAATTACCTTGAAAATGCAAAATATTCAGGCCCTGGAGTGACAGGTTCTGACATCACGTGACCCCCTGACCTTAGAAACTTGAGAACTTTAGCTGAGACCACAGTTAACACAGGAACTAACGTACCGAGAGTGGCAGCAAGCAAGCATGAGTCTTTATTTACCCTTTCAGCTGTAACTGCCTGGGGATACCATTCCAGTTATGTAAAATGGGCTGATCTCATTATCTGTGGGTGAATATGTAAATGTGCGCACACACATTTACATATTCACTCACAGACAATGTTATGCTATATCATGTGTCATTCTCCCTTTAAATATAAAGTAGAGGCAAGAGTTGTGTTTGATAAATTGTTTTACTTAATATTTAATATTTTAATTTATAATAATCTGGTTCTAAATGTAGATTAACATTACCTTTTTTATATATGGGCTGATTCATTATTTGCCCTTACCCAGTCGTCACCAATAATTTCTCCACTGACACTGGTTAGTCGGGCCCTTATTTCTGCTTGATCAGGCTAAAGCTAGATGCTAGCAGCCCTGCGTTCTCGTGGTGTCGGGGGTTGTGGGTTAGCCAGGGTTGTGTCCTTCATAGAACAGAGGTTAATCTGACCGGTAACTGCTGCTAAGAGATGCTGACATTCAGCAACAACAGAGGCCTGACGTCAGTAAGGCAGTCGCAAACATTCTTTAAGTAGAATGGAATGTGTGTGTGCGTATTCTCATGTACTCTGTGACCAAAATAGTTGCTGATGAATCCATTTTGTCCTTACTGATAAAAATTATGTTTTGTAAAGTATTGGCAAGAGAGGATCACCTTAAAAACCACATTGATGATTTTTTCATAACCTTTAATCTGTGATTATGTGCACACAAAAAACAAGCAAAACAAAAAAGTGTACTAGCACATTATTGATTGATAAGAAGAAATGAGTGCTTATTGAACTAGTAACCTGGACAATGTGCTGTGTGCAGGTTACATTGTCCTGCCCACGAGTTAGACTGAAACTACACGTGTGTCCTCTCTTTCCCGCATGTCTGTCTGTACTGTGTATAATATCCCGTGAAGCATCACACCCCAAACAGTAATCTCACAGAGGGTGCTCGTGTTAATGGACGTTGGACTGTGGGAGGCATGTGTTCTCGTGCGTAGCCGTCGGCATGGCAGGGGCGTGTTGTGCAGGGCCGTCACGATCTTGAAGTACTTGACGATTTAATATTGTCATGCAAAACATTGTGATTAACGGTTGATTTGAATCTTTTTTATTTATTTTTTGGCATTGTAAAAATGACATTCATGTTTGTGCTTTGTAAATACAAATTGCACATGGCAGATATGAAAAAGAGCAAATATACAAAGAAATGTACAACCAAAATAAATGTACTATGGCCAAAATAGGCCATTATTTATATTGTTATGCTTTCAGAATTGGTGGAAATAGCGGCTTGAGACACGTTGTGAGCTTGTAGATCTGCTATTTCCACACATTTAGAAAATGTGTGAACATTTTTCAACAGCTGAATTGTGTGATAATTGAGACGGGCCTAGTGGTGTGGTGTGGGCCGGGCTATTTCTCAAGGGTAAAATGTGACTTTCCCCTACTCCTTTTGCACTGCTGATGTGACTTTGACAAAGTGCTTGCAGCACCCCCCCTTCACACCAGCTCTCGAGGGAGCACATGCCAGTATGTCTACTCCGGTGCCAATTGTGGGTACTGGCCCCCTGCCAGCATGTTTTTTGTTTGCAGCAAGTTGTGGCCAGAAGGAGTGTTGGGGCATGCATTGGCAAGGCTGGTGACTCTCAGTCCTATAGTGCCAGCATTGTACGGTGCCCAGTGCCCACATATGTTGCAGCCAGTAGCCACCCCCTCAGAAACACACACACACACACACACACACACACACACACACACACACACACACACACACACACACACACACACACACACACACACACACACACACACACACACACACACATATATAATATTACTCACACTAACCACCAGTGCTGTGTGTAAACACAGAGGTCTGTTGACACTAAAATACAGCTTTGCAGATTACCCACCATGAGTCAAGCTGTTTGCTAGCCAGTAAAATATTAGCTTTGGATTGGGAGCTGTCATGTGGGCTTGAGGAGAGGCAGGGTCAGTATGCATGTATGTATGTGCGTGTGTGTCGAGGGGGGGCATACACTAATCCTTATACTACAGTGTAAGGTGGGGAGGTGTGCAAGCGCCTTTGTGTTTAACACGTGTCTCTGCATGCACTGCTGACTGACAGTGGTCATTAAATGGTAACAGAATCAAGACTCATATCAGTTCTACCGTTTACCCACCATAGTATCAGACCATAACATTACCCTGACACAATTTTCAGTCAAATTTGCACAAATCTGTTAACTCTCTCAGTGCCACGCCCCGACATATCCCGAGTTTTTCCCGAGTACCCTCAGTGCCAGCACGAGAAATCCCGAGTTTTTACTTTTGACTGTGGTCGCGCTATTCTGTGTATTTTTCATGATCACTTTCGCTTCCTGACTACATCAGACTCACCCGGAAATGGATGTGAAAAAAAAAAATTCATTTCCGGGTCACGTTGTTTTTCTCCGTTGATTTTCGGCCAGAATAGGGAAAGTCACGGTTTTTCACATGTTATAAAAAACAAACGGAGAGGTCCACGTCTACTCTCTTTGGTCTGGGTGACGATCAGTCATCGTAGTCGTGTATTACATCGTAATTTAGCGCGATCAACGATTGTCAAAAATGTCAACATCCGGTTCTGACCGGATATGATGTGAGCCTGTTTGGGAGGGGGCAAGTGAGCCAGCGAGATCATCAATGTGTCGATTTGTTGCTCTCTACTGGTAGAACTGTATTATGGGTTTAAAACCCCAATCAGATCATTTATTTGAATGAAAAATTACAAAATTAAAAAATTAAAAAAAACGCAAATTCCTGGCAGTTTGGGAGTACTTTATGAAAATACTCTTGGCACTGAAAGAGTTAACAGCAGATTTCCATCCCACGTAGGGGGGTTTGTGGGAGGAAGAAGGCTTCGGAGTGTATTGTTTTTCTTCGGTGAGCTGCGAAGAGAGCCCTAGGGGATGGACAAGAAATGGAGAAAATAATGGAAGAGAAGAAGAGCGCAGGGGAATACTAATGAATAAAAATTGTGTATGCAAATATGCTCAACCCATTGACGTCATGACTTGTGCTGTGTGCCATCTGGGGACACCCTGGCCAGCAAACCGAGCTGCTGCAGCTCACAGCTGAAGACGGTGAAGCAGCCAGGCTGCTAACCTGCTAGCCAAGTGGCTAGCTAGATGGCTAGCTAGTCAGTCAGCCATTTGGTGGCTAGCCAGTCATTTGGCCAGCTAGCTGGTCATCAGTGAGCCTAACAATATCCATAGATTACTTGGTAAGCTAGACAGTCACGACTCAGCCCACAGCATACTAAACAGCCAGCCAATCACAGATGAGCCAACCAACCAGTTACTCAGGCTGAGTGACTGGTTGGGGGAGGGGGAGGGGGGGATTATCTACTATGACTGTGACTGCTGCACTTACATCCTGCTGAATGCATGTAGCTGGGTCCTTATTTGACTTAAAATGTATAAAAGTATATATGTGCCATGCGCAGCATACAAAAGATAATACTGTGTTTCAAATAAACAGAATAAGAAAAAGGGTCAACTGTTACACGTTTAAAACTAGCTGTTAAATAATGTATTGGCTTGCATGGCACACTGCACTGTCTGCAAGGTAAAATAGATCGTTTCCTAGACGGCATTATACTGAACTTGAGCTTGTTTACCACTCCTACACAAAGGGTTGACGTCAGTGTGAAGACACATTTGGGGGTACTACTGAACCTGCAGAATAAAATCAAGTAAACCCAGTAGAGTAGAGCTGAGCTGAATCTATGTAATGTAAAAGCGGCATTATGAGGACAATTCTGGTCTGAGATAAAGCAGTAAGCTGAGGGCAGTTTTTCCAGTTATGTGACCTCAAGCTTTGTGAGTATGGGGATTGATGCTGTGTCCACATTTACCTCTCAGTTTGAGTATGAAAATCATCTCTCTGTCTCTCGCTCTCACATACTCTCACATTCGCTCTCTCGCTCTGCTCTTGCATGCTTACTCAGTATACCTGGTGCGTGTCAGTGTGCCAGTGATGTATCCTGGTAATCAACCAGCAACTTTGCTCTCAGCCTTAGGGTGAACGGGTTGGGTTTGGGGGGGGGGAGGGGGTGATGAGCATTCTCTCTGCCTTTCACTAAAGTCTGTTTTTTAAACCCTGGGACCTGGGCACTACCAGAAGCCTTGCTGTAACTCTTGAACGTGCTAAATATCCCATCATGCTGGATTTACACATTTCAAGGCTTGTTTTTCTGTGTGTGTTTGTAGTCTCTGTACTGTATGCGTGCGCATGCATGCATAATGTGTGTAAAAACAACACGTGTGTTTCTCACATGACTGATAGCAATAGTTGATAGCAATAGTGTGTGTGTCTATCTGCCAGATATGGTGTTGAAACAGGTTTATCAGTAACGGTTCTACAGAACACACACTGACACACACACACACACAGACGCACAGGCGCACACATGCTTGCGCGCACGAGTAGAGCCAACAGTTTTTACACACCCTCTCCTTATCAGGCACTGCATATTCCCTAACTGAACATTGCGTCTTTAGACCAGTATATTTAAAATAGCCCTTATCGTATCACTTTGACAGGGATTGCTGGTTCCCTGGAGGGGCAGTTTGGAGGGCAGAGGGTGTGGTATATTGTCCTTGTTTATTTTGGGCATAACACTTGCATATCAGGTGGATCATATCGTGCTGTATATCAAATCTGTCCCATGGATCTTTGACATAAGATAAGACCTTTATTGATCCCACTGGGGAATGTTGTGTATAGATAAGTTAGTCTCTAAATGCTTCGTTCAACTTTACTAGAGGCTTGTCCCAGCTTTCATTGCTAAAACATGGGTGGAAACCAGTGGTGTTACTGTTTTGGTCGTTGGAGGGGACACCACGGCGTGTGGCCAGTATTTTTTCACATGCATACAAGACGTGGTACGGTGCACGCCACCGCCGTACCGTACCACAGAAAAGAAATCACCATTACACCACAGGTGGAAACGATTACAAAGTCCTTCATATTGTGGCATTGATATGATCGGTTGACGGTTATCATAGTTCATAGACACGCTCAAAGGAGGACGGACAGGCGACGGCTAAGTGTTTTGGATCACATTGTTCTTTATTTCTGGGAAAATACTGCTTGCCATGCCTTCGATGTAATAAGTTAGCCACAGAAATAAAAATCACAAATAAGAACAGCAAAATATAACTGCAAGCAGCAATACTGGGGGTCAAGCAATGACCAAAATACAACATGGCGACGTCCATTTAGTTTGACCCAGGGCAGATGTTAGTGCTTAGATCGGCCATCACCCCATCCCACAGGTTTGTTAGTGGCACTGTTCTAGCAACTATCTTGGATATTTATGTCCCCAGACCTATCGGTAAGCGGAGATCTCCGATCATCTCTCAACACAAGACTATAATGTCATATTCACAAGACTGAAATATAATCCACAAGATGAAAAATGTATGTTATATTGGGCAGAATGTACTTTAATATGTATGTTTAGGCTAATTATTTTGTTTTTGTGTTTCCACAGAGACGAGGGGCCATCTCCTACGACAGCTCAGACCAGACAGCCCTCTACATTCGCATGCTAGGTAAGTACTTCCCACTGTCTACACACACACACACACACACACACACACTCACACTCACACTCACACTCACACACACACACACTCTCTTGCTGTCACTCTCACTATATTGTTGCCACAGTGTTATTGTTAGCCCAGTTTGTGACTTCCCCCTCCGCTATAGCTCCGGCTGAGGGCGGGACCTGCGAAAGTAATTAGTATTTCGACAGAATGGAAAATCTATTGAAAAAAAAACTTTATTCGGATTTCTATTGCCAGATAAAATTTGGTGCATGCTGGCAAAACGGTTCAAAAGGTTGTTTCAACCCGTCAATAAATGTTTCCATTCTGTTGAAATTACAGACATCTTTAGGATACCAGGACTACCTTTTACATTTTTGAGAAGTGTTTTACGGTAACCGGTTAGAGTTTTTACATTTTTGCCGGTCCCACCCTCAGTGGGAACGTAACACAGCAGGACCTCATCCCAGAGCGACAGCGGAGGGGGAGGTCAGAAACGGGGCTAGTTATTGTCCTTGTTCAATTGCACAATGTCTTAAAAATGTCAGTGAAATAGGATGAGTGCTAGCTGGAGATAGAAATATGTAGAGAAGGTGAAGGTGGGGCATGTCTGGAGTTCAGTTCATCCCTGGCCTTTTAATAATCTCTCAATAACAATAGGCTTAAGTTGTGTCTGCGTCTGCAGTGTTAAGCATTTCTTAGAATTTTGATCAGATTTACTAAGAGGCAAGATTTGATTTGGAGCTCCACGAGGTTCAGAGGAGACTGGAGGCTTGTGGAATGTGTGTGTGTGTGTGTGTGTGTGTGTGTGTGTGTGTGTGTGTGTGTGTGTGTGTGTGTGTGTGTGTGTGTGTGTGTGTGTGTGTGTGTGTGTGTGTGTGTGTGTGTGTGTGTGTGTGTGTGTGTGTGTGTGTGTGTGTGTGTGTGTGTGTGTGTGTGTGTGTTTATGCACGTGTATGGTTTGTTTGTGTGTGTTTTCCTGTCTCTGCTGACTGCTGGCTGAAAGCTCTGCTGAGCAAATGAGTCGAATGCATCAAGCTTTGCATCCAGATTAGGCTTTGTTGATCTGTTGGGAAACAAAGCTGGATCATCAATAAGGTTACTGTAGATAATGGGCGATAAGAAGGATATACCCTGCATAGACCCCACATGGACACAGAGCTGAATCTGACCTCTCGTGTAACCCTTGTATGGCCTGCAGCATTAGGAGCTTAAACAACTGCACACTGGAGCTTTCACCCAGCATTGCTGCACTTTCACATTTGCTGGGAGCCATGATTGATTTAACTCGACTCATGCCAGTTAGTTGCTCGCCAGCTTGATAATATCCATTAGCTGACTGCTGCCACGTGCAACCCCCGGGCACAGTAACGGCAAAGCTTGCCGAAGGAGCTTTAGCTTTTTAATCATTTTATGGACGGATGGCAGTCTTGTACGTCACTAGAGCCAAGCATCTGTCCCCTGGATTTTTTTTTATTGAATGAATTGACTGTGAGGACGGAAGCATTCCAATGCAATTTGGTGTTTGCCGAGGGTCAGAGGTCAGCCTGCGATTTTAATGCTGTGCAGGGTTCATGGAGTTTATCACATTGTAACAACGACCTGACCTATATCCACTGCAGAGTGGCAGCACTCACACATCACTGGGAAAACACAGGGCCCCTGACTCTGAAAACCTGCAGTAATCACAAGGATGCACGTGCCCACAGCAGGCACAGGCATATGCAGGCGTGACAGATGTCCACATGTGTGCACATGCACACACAGTTTTACACACACACACACACACACACACACACACACACACACACACACACACACACACACACACACACACACACACACACACACACACATTGCTTATGATGCCTTTCATTGCGTGTTGAAATGTACCTGACATGTTTGACTTTTTACATTCATATAGTATTAAGAGTTCAAATCACACCCTCTCAAGATAATACTGAGCATCATTGTGCGCTTAATTGTAATTCCCAGTTTCTTTTGGTATCTTAATAGGGGCTTGCATAGTTTTCCAACAACTGTTTGCAAGTAAGTAAACATGCTGGTTCAGAGGCAAAGCGAACCTATATGATCGCACCGATTGCCATCTAATGCACATTGTAAATCCCCAAAGGTGTTGTGTTGGAAACTTGTCTTAGACTTAGCATCTCGCCGCTGTCGTATCAGCCGTCTGTTGCGTTGAACAGCGCACGTAGCATCCCCACCAACTCATCGTGCTTCCGGCTACAGTTGTGCACACACTGGCAGACCAGCTCCCGTGTGGCTGGTCACAAAGTCTGCTCCTCTGCCTGACTACTAACAGAGCCATAGATAGACAATAGATTGCCACTGGTGGCTCTGATTCACTAATGCTAGAGCAGACCGTCCTCACGTGGCACTGCATGCTCAACCGACTGTGTCTCTGTCCACCGGCGTTTGTCTCTGGGAAAGTGTTTTTGTGTCCGTGTGTAGTGTATACAATACATACCAGACCAAGGTCAAATAGTATTTCTAAGTAAATCATGAGCTTTTTTCCCCTTGAACTAACGGGGGTTTACCGCATCAGGTCAAATCACTTGGTGTCGGATAAGTCGGTTGCAGAAAAGGTGTACTACTCAATGTACTTGCAAATACTTATTTGTGGTAGTAAAACGTTTCTAGGGGTTATTGTTGTTGTATAGGGTAAACCCCGCCCATGTGGCACCTAATTATTACAAAAAGTATTTACAGATACTAAGCTGGCCCAGGTCTGGTACAGATGCAGTGCTTAGTCTCGGTGCAGCATGACTCTTGAGGAAGTGTGTGTTGGTTTCCTCTAGGAGATGTGAGAGTGAGAAGCCAAGTTGGATTTGAACCAGAACGAAGGAGCTCCCACCCGTACCTGCGTATCGACTTCCGAACTATTCACAGTGAGTATGAATCACGGGCAATTAGCCGGGCTAACCTGCGCTCCGCCGATGACAAGGGAGATAGCGCCGATTAGAATGTGGTTCTGCTCAGGGCTCCGCTCCTCTCCAGAGACACTGCCAGATGTTTGTGCATAACTCGGTTATTTCACACACTGATAAGGCCTCAAGGTGTGTCTTAGAGTGTAAACCTTGTGCAGGGATTGTTTTTTTTTTTTTTATCAGAGCGGTGCTAATGGTGTTCACAGCACTTAGGCTAGGCAAACTACTTCCTGAAACGCATTTAGAGAACTTCAAACATTTGTGTGTGTGTGTTCGTGTGTTCTCACATGCTGAACCCAAATGTAATCCTTCCTCATGCTGACGTGTTTCCGGGCTGCAGCCATGGTTTATACTGGCAGAAACCCTTTTTTTTTGTTGGTGTGCGTGCACTTGTGTGTGCGCGTGGATATGAACTGTCCACTGACAAAGCAATGACTGGTGTGTGTTCCCAGACGGGAGGCTTAAGAGTGGGGCGGCTGTGTCAGCAGCGAGTGTGTTTGTATATCGCTGTGATTGTGTCTGAGCCCCTGCAAAGTCTGTGTGGCCGCATCAGTTCTCAGCTCCATGAGTTCATGAAATAAAGATTCCATGAGTGATATGTCATTATGTTCATTCCAGTCAAATCCTTTACCCAGTTATCTCATCGTTTATTTCTCTGTGTTTGTGTGTGTTCGCAGCAGGCTCGGGGTCAAGCTCGACCACTTGTATCTCTGGAGCAAGGATTCACAGGCTGCTCAGCTTCCAGCGGTACCTGCACTCATCCCGTCTACTGCGGGGAACACCCCAGCACATTCCCCTTCACCTCCTTGATGAAGATTATGCTGGACAGGCCAAAGTACGACATATGTCACTCATAATACTAATGAACTCAAGACTAACTGTCACAAAGGACATACCTTTACCTATTTGTTTGTTCTGATTTCCTACTCTTTGCAGTGCATGCTGGAGAGGGTCGGGTCCTGGACTTTTGACATCTTCCTCTTCGACAGGTTGACAAACGGTAGGCTGCAGCCCCAGTCGATATTTCAAAATGCCAGTTAGCATGTGTTGTACTGTCTACCTCAGATTCCTGAATGAGACGTTTAAGATGCCATAATAAGACTCATCATACTGGTACATGCTGGCTTGGTGGCCGTACATTAGCGCAACCTGTTGGACGGCACACATCTTTTGAAGTCTTTACTTTAATGAAGAAAGAGTGTAGAGTTTTACTCTTTATGCTCTTTATAGATATTTTATCTGACTTGAGATTCTGACATTTGTGCTGATCTCACAAATGACCAAATCAATAGAAGATCTGTGCCAGTCTTGTCCAATTCCTATGACTATATTTTGTAACTATAAATTGTAACTGCTTAAACAAATGTGACGGCCATTGTCACATGACTCACAAGACCATTTGGTGGAGAAATAAATCTCTGGCCTGGCGGAGATAAAAATAAATAAAATAAAAAAGTAGTATGGGTACTTCTGTGGTCTACTACTGTAGTCTCTTAACCCATTAACTCTTTGACTGCCAGAAATAAAACGTTGCCATAATTTGCCAAGCCACTGCCAGCGATTTTCGAGTGTTCTCACTAACCTTTGAAAAATCATAGAATATTTATCTCGAGTATGATCGATCCCCTGATCACTTTAAAAGACGTCTCTGAGAATCGGGGAATCGCCACGATCATCATCTTTCCGTAGTTGTGGGCAGTTGAATGCAGGTTGTTTTTGCCAAAAAGCAACAGAAACAGAGAAAAAGCCAATTTTCCCAAGAGTTAAGACCGGGAAAGCATCTGTGTCACTTTAGAATTTAACCACTGTAACCATTATTTTATACTTTGGCTGTTCAAAAAGCAGCAGATCTTGTAAATCTGCTTTTTTTTTAATTAATTGTGAACATTTGTACAAATATTTGCTATTAAAGCGATATTTTTTTACTCAAATCTTTGCTTCTGGGGGTCCCTGGAACAAAATATTTTGAGATGGGGGTCGGCGGCCAAATACGTATCATTTTGGGGGTCCTTGACATGAAAAAGTTTGAGCACCACTGATATATAGTAACATTCGTTTTTCAGAAAACTGTTAGGATTTAGAAGACATCAGAATCGGCCTCAGGTCTTAATGGGTTGGCTCACACAATTTTCAAATGCCTCACTCCCACTTCCGTTTCGTCTTTGCAGTCACGTAATTTGTCCCACTGTAAATCTAATTCGTCGAAGCATATATTATAAATATATTTTTGTGAACGGAAATGACGGAACAGATGACGGTTTCCTTTCATGTCAAGGACCCACAAATGGACACTTATTAGCCCGCGGACCCCCATTTGAAAAGATAAATTTTAAGGACCCCCAGTTTGACATGCATTAGGGCTACAGACCCCCATTTAATGGCATTTCTATCTCTGGGACCCCAATTCATGTTGTAAAATCAATGTTAACTTAACTCTGAGAGTGTACAAATGGAACCAAATGGACCCAAATGGACCCGTTAGGGTCCATTTGGTTCCATTTGTACACTCTCAGAGTTACAGACCCATAAGCGTCCATTTGGTGCCTAATCTATCATTTAGCTAGGGACCCCCTGGAACTCCCTCAAGGACCCCTTTGAGAACCAATGCTCTATGTAGCATTCGAAGATTGTGGAATAGTTGTCTGGCTTGAGGGACTAGTGGCCTACTGCTTCACAGTTCCAGCCTCAGAATAAGTAAAAAATTATGATCCCTCATCTGGTGTCGAATGAAAGTGACTGACTGTTGGCTCTCCCCGTCTTGTGCAGGAAACAGCCTGATCACCCTGACCTTGCACCTGCTGAACCAGTATGGCTTGGTGGAGCTCTTCCAGCTGGACATTGTGAAGCTCTGGAGGTTCCTGGTCATGGTCCAGGAGGACTACCACAGTGACAACCCCTACCACAATGCTGTGCATGCTGCAGACGTCACACAGGCCATGTACTGCTACATGCAGGAGCCCACGGTGAGTGCATACAGTAGGAGGGCTCATCATTGCATCTAACGGTGTTATCGGTCATAGATGTTTAATGTAGACTCTACAACTGGGTTATCAAAAGGTGCACAGCACACCGGTCCTTGTGAGGTGCCAGCCAACGGATTAAACACAAAATAATAAAATAGTATAGCCACACACTTTTATCTGCCATCCTGAAGTAGGCAGCTTAGTCTGTCCGAAATGCGGATCAGTCGCTGTGTCCATAATGAAATTTTGCATATTTAGTAGACTCTTCAACTGTCAAATCCTCTGCAATGTAGAGGATCTGACAGTCAGCTGGCCAGTCTTTGCAAAGTGCTGGAGATCCAATAAAGTTCCATAGAGTGGGAACATTTCTAACTTTTTAAATTCATGAATCATGTTTGATCTGATTTAAGATCAAGTCTAAATAAAATGTACTGTGTGCAAAAAAAAGAAGTAATTGTGAGTATGTGCTTGACATTCTTGTAATCTTGTCTTGTCTCACGTGCAGCTCGCCAAATCCCTTACCTCCTGTGACATTCTACTGGGCCTGATAGCGGCCGCCACTCACGACCTGGACCATCCCGGGGTTAACCAGCCTTTCCTCATCAAGACTGACCACTACCTAGCCACACTGTACAGGGTGAGAACCCGTCGCAACACGCACTTTATCCATCACCTGTACACAAGCTGTGAAAAACATCGCTTTGTGAAAGCACTCGGTTTGAAAATGAGTTTTATATATGAGGTGATCCATCGGATTCCATTTAGCATGAGTCAGGATGTGCACATTTGTCCATAATGCACGTAATTACATGTATTTTATTTTTTTTTGTGCAAGAATACCTCGGTTCTGGAGAACCACCACTGGAAGTCTGCTGTGGGCCTAATCAGAGAGACGGGGCTATTTGGGCACTTGCCTGCTGAGGACAGGTCAGTCTGACATTGAATTTGTATTATGTGAAGACCATTTGGTTCTCGGCTGCAGCAAGTGCTGCTAATTTAGTTCACCTCAAATTGTCTGCTACATCAGACATTACTCCAGTAAATGGCAGCAGATGCCACAAACATCTTTGACCTAGCACAACCTGTTCATTCTAATCTGATCGATCTGTTGTCTTGACTTGTCAGCCTGAACATGGAGAGGCAGCTGGGCTCCTTAATCTTGGCCACAGACATCAGCAGACAGAACGATTACCTGTCCAAGTTCCGCACTCACCTGGACCAGGAAGACCTGTGCTTGAGCAATGCCAACCACCGCCACTTTGTCCTTCAGGTCAGTTACCTCATAATACTAGGGTTATTACATCGCTGTTACATCGCCGTTACATCGCTGTATCCCATGAAACCGTGATGGGTTTTTAATTCACCTTTTGGACTCCAACACCATATAGATGGCACTGAAGTGTGCAGACATCTGTAATCCGTGCAGACCCTGGGACCTTAGCAAGCAGTGGAGTGAGAAAGTGACAGACGAGTTCTTCCAACAAGGTACCTCCCTTTTTATGCGGTCTTCTCTTTTATATTGTTGTCTGCTCATTAACTTCCTTATGTTTTTCTTTTTTTATTATAACCGATTTAATATGGATTATTTTTTTGAATAATTATTCTATAGGAGACATTGAGAAGAAGCACAGACTTGAAGTCAGCCCACTTTGTGACAGAGAGACCAACACAGTTGGCAAAATTCAAATAGGCAAGTAGCTTTTATATTCCTCAAACAGCGATAACCTTAATTTCAAGCGTTCGTTGACCCTAACGTGCATCTTCATACCCGTGCCGTCTCATCATCTGTAGGTTTCATGACATATGTGGTGGAGCCGCTGTTTGCAGAGTGGGCCCGTTTCTCCGACACTCGTTTGTCCCAGACCATGCTGGGCCACCTGGGGCTGAACAAGGCCAGCTGGGGCAGCCTGCAGCGGGAACAAACCTCCAGCTCAGAGGAGGCGGGACCCAGCTCAGCCGACGCCAACGCTGAACCCAGCACTCGAACGGATGGCACCGCAGCCGGGGCAGGAACCAACTCCAAAGAAATACCTCAGGGAAGCACGCAGTCCTGACAGGGCCCGATAGGGCCTCAGTACACACTGGGGGGCTGGGTGGGGTGTCTAGGGAGGGGGTATGACCCCTATTCCCCAAGTTGCTGCCCCACCTCATCCTAAGACCTGAATAATTTGTTGTTGTTGCTTTTGCCTCCCATCTTGACAAACCACTGATTTTATTTAATTTATTTAATTTTAAATTCCATTTTTTGTTGCATAGAGCAATACATAGATACCTCATTTGGCTACTGCTGTAATTGTCTTTTATTTGCTTTATTTTATTTATTTGTCCACTGTAGTTTTGGCATTAATGATTAAACACCACTATTTCCCCCCTTTTTTATTTTCTTTGGTTAGCTAATGTAAGGGAATAACAGTATCGGAACTGAAGAATAGACTTTTTTTTAAGTGCCAATTGCAAATATTTGAAGAATGATTTGAATGAGATGACTTTAGTATTCTGACACGAGACTCAATTGATGCTGTGTTGCATTTGTAATGAAGATTTTTCCTCATGTAAAAAAAGAAAAAAATGAAAATGTGACAAGCCCAGTCCTTTTGCTGCCTCTATGAAGACTGTTTACGCATCTCCTTGTTCGTTTGTCATTTCTGTCCCTGAACTGAATTTGGTTTGCTCCACGGTCTGCCTTCTAAGCACAGATGTGAAGAATTACTATTCTATGAACCGTCAAACCTACTGTTTAAGCCATGAGCTGAACCTTAGTCAACCACACACCAGATATGCCATAGAAACATCGCCTTTGCTACTAGTATGTATTCAGCTCCTTGCACTCCTGAACCATGTGTTGGACATGCAGCTCCTGTTCCATGACATCTCCAAGGTATTGATGAACTTCTATCCTTTCTGAGGGGGACATTTGAGAATCTGTCAGTACTGACCACAACATGGAGGCACCTGTGCCTCTCACACTGATGTTCTGTTGCACCTTGTGCGTGCAGCTCATCCCGGAACTCCACTCGCTCAGGGTTTTGCCAGTCTCTTAACAAGAGGGAGAGGGTGGAATGTGGGGATGCAGGGTTGCTTTTCCTGGCTCTGTGCACTTCTACCGAAGGAGACCCTCCCTCTCCCCAGAATGTCTCTTACCATAGCCTCATGCAACCTGGAGGACTGCTCTGATGATGCCTTATAACTATGCACAAACTATGCTAAGTGACCAAACCAACTCGTATTCCCATCAAGTGCATGGTGTGCTTGTCCTTTTGAATGCACTGTCCAATCCCTTTGCCTTTTTGGTTGTGAGGAGCCACCACTCAAACTGTCGTTTTTGTATGGAAACAAAATGGTCGAGTGACTTTGAACATTCCATTTCCTTGTTTGGTTTGTCTACTTTGATTCTGTATAGTGGCACAAATTGTTTGTGTTTGAACATTTTGAACGATAACAGGTGCTTTTCTTACTTTAGCTCATTTGTATTTTGCTGTAAGTGCTGTAAGACTGTTGATAAAACTGTTTACAATTTGTCGCAACAGCCATTTTTGGGAAGACTTCAGTGTCGAGCCAGATTTTGTAAAGGCTTTGCCGTATTGACCTTTTTGATACATGCCTGTTGCAGTTACCATTTGATTAATAAAACCAGTTGTTGACAAATGCCTTGTAAACAGTGATAACTACTTCAATGACTTGATACTATGGTTTGACATTGATGGGATAATCAGGTAAAGAGCTTTATTGCAATGGACAATTACTGTAGTTGCCAATTTGACTTCCAGTTAGGTACCTTTTGCGATAAGATGCCAGACGTATACTACAGTATCGTGCATTTGACTTTTAATTCATTTGACCCATACATAAATGGTGCAGTAAGTCATATCTATATTCTGATAGTGTTTGGTAAAGAGGCACGTCTCTCTAGCTCTATAGAGAACAAGGCATTTTCAGGCGGGATGCCAATTGCAGCGAATCGGAAGAGAACCATTTATTACTACAGTATTGTGCATTTGACTTTTAATTCATATCTATATTCTGATAGTGTTTGGTAAAGAGGCACGTCTCTCTAGCTCTAGAGAACAAGGCATTTTCAGGTGGGATGCCAATTGCAGCGAATCGGAAGAGAACCATTTATCAGCTTAGTTTGTTTCGTCTGCTCATTTATTCATGAATTTCAATTTCACTTGTTTATCCCGTATGAGTTCTCCATCCTGATGGTATCCCAATTTGAAATTGTATTTTGTGTTAAGATCTGGAGAGACCCCTGATACTGAACAATTTAAAATACAACTTTATTTTTTTTTAACTTTGTTTCAACCAAAGAATATCACTTACAGCACCTTTAATAGCATACTTGGCAGAGGATTGTCTCCTTACACAGATCTAGAATAGCTGGCATATTAGTGTAATAAGTTACTGACATTCACAGTCCTCTTTCCCAACTAACTACAATGTGAACATGAAAATGGCAAGTACACTGGGATAGAATATTAATAGAAATAAGAAGTGCAATCATGACTGACTCGCACTTATCACCATACAGCTCAGTGTCACTTTGAATAAAACACTGCCTCACATCTTCTGGGTCCTCATGTGACCCAGAGGAGTCGATACACAGTATGAATGAAGATAGGAACACAATTTGAAGCGCTCCGTTCCAAGATAGGAACACAATTTGAAGAGCTCTGTTCCTAAACAAGTTATTCTCCTTATGGCATAATATAATGTCGACATTAACGAAATGATTGCTGGCATGAAAAGTCAGTTACAGTAGCCATGTTAAGACCCTTGTTCACAGAAAAAAGGAACGGAATAATATTATCTGTGCTTTGGATCAATGGAATGTGTTATAAACTTATAAGCTTTAGTGTTTTAAAACAAATCTAGTGTCTACATGAACACTGATATTGGCCCCAAAAACTGAAAACCACCACCAACAACTACAACAACAACTTTGCATAGCTGTGATGTAACAGTTGTTTGAGAGGTTCTCCTCTACACACAGTCTCATAGGAATGAGAATTAGGTTGGCATTTAGCAGTGAGAGGCAGACTTCACAAAGCATCAATGGAATGTCTTTGGCTTTAAAGCACAGGACAAACTTAACGGCATGAACGGTGCCAACAAAAATTTGGATGTAGACAATTATTTTTTACACAAAATGGTCTACAGGTGCTGTTGCACCACAAATCTAGGACCTTATATCACATACTATGTACATTTACTCGCCATTCAACTCAAAGAAATCTTAAAGCTAGAAAGAGAGAGCCTTAAAATCTAGCAAAATTGCCACAAATACTTTGATGGGACCAATAATTGGTTAAATCTAAAGACATAAGCAACATTAAATAAAAACTAAATTATATAACACCAAAAGTTAAATACATTGTCCCGAATCATAAATTAGAATGACTATAAGGCAATGACGTAATTCGCCACAGTTTTAACACAAACAAAATGCTCCCTTTCTTCTGCAATCAATGAGGCAAAAGTTTGACTGGCAACGGCAAAAAAGATTTGAACCCTCCTGAAGGTGTGGGCAATTCCAACAACACACATATACTGTAACTAATCACTGAACAATGATCTGTAGTGTTGCAAAAACCGCTACAATTAAAATACTTGCACCTCTCCAATCAATCCAATATAGAATTTTAAGACTAGGAATTCAAACTCCTGGAAAAAATACATTTAGTTAAAAACAAACAAAAAACTTGAAACATGAAACATGGATATTATAACTTAAAAAAGTGCAACAAATGCAGATGTTCAAGATGACCGTCAAAGGCAACACTAAGCAGTGACCAGGGTCCAGAGCAGCCTGACATCTGGTTTTAGGCAGAATGACTTGTCCTTCCAAAGACAAAGCCTGATTAAGACTTAAGTTCCAACTTGTGTACATGGTGAATCTGGACCTCCCATCCAGAACTGCTAATCGATGAACAGTTGATCATAAGAACTTCTTTTTTCCAGTGGATTTTAGCATGTGCTGCCCAAACTGTAAAAGTAAAAAGACAGAGCGTGAATGAGGTAGGCATTTATCACTAAACTTGGTACCAAAGCACAAGATAACAGGGCTCTCCCCCTTATAGATAGATATGCTACAGACTACTACAGAGTATACCAACTCTTACCAGAGGGGTCTCAGGTCGAGGTTTCACCTCTGGAACGGGGCGCTTGAGACTACAGAGCATACCAACTCTTAGCAGAGGGGTCTCAGTTCGAGGTATCACCTCTGTAACGGGGAGGTCGAAGTCGTCATTGTCGTCCTCTTCACTGTTGTGACGATACCGATGGGCAAACTTGCGTTTTAGGGCCTGTGCAATGAGAGCTGCAGGATCAGCAGGCTCACTGTGCTTGACTTTGGAGTTAACCTCTTCTGGACGACTACAACACATAAATAAAAAGGGTGGATATATTGTAACATGGCGTGTCAAACAGAACAGCTGTTTCAAGACAGAATGATATATTTTTTTTATAAATCTGCCTATAATGAATCACCTTCTGACTGATCGCAGCTTCACTTTACTCATGTCTTTCAGCACATCAAGCATGCTGGGTGCTGCTTTGGGCTCCGATTCCAAAATGGTCTGACCGTCCACCTTCTTCCCTCTGCGTTCTTTGATCAGGTCAATGGCTGAGAAGGTCCTCTGGAGGCCAGGGGGCGGTGGGGGCGGCGGAGGAGGGGGCGGCGGTGGAGGAGGAGGGGGTGGGACAGCACAGGGTGGAGGAGGTTGGGTGCTTTGGGCAGGATCTGAGGTGAACAACACAGAGCATGAGGGATTCTATGATCCTGTGAAATCTACGTGAACTTCTGTTGCCATCTAGAGGTATGTACATGACATTACAGTTCAAAATAAAAGCAGCACCAAATCACTGAACACATGCAATTGCATACATGCACTTGTTTTCGTAGCCATTATTTGACTCTAACCTGGTTGTGTGCTCTTTTCCTGGGCCAGTACAATCTGTGCTATTTGGACTCGGAGCTTTGCCAGTTCCGTTTCCAGTGCGCTGATCTTCTGATTGGCCTCCTCGTTGGCCACTGTCGGCCCCTGAGGGTTTGGCTGTGCGTCGTATAAGCTTGGTAATGACCGCCGTCGAGTAAAGGTTTGTCTTTGAGGTTGATGCTGGTGGGCTCGGAACACAAGTCCTGGTGCTGGTTCTGATCTGTTTCAAGATTTTAAAAAAAATACGTTATTGTCCATCACATAGTGATAATTTCAGTCAGTCGAGACGGTTTGCGTATCAAAATAATTAGTTTGCATCATGGCTACGAGCTGTGCAATGTCTTTAATCTCACTTTCCAGCCATCATAGTTGGTCATTGTTAGGCCTGTCCCCGACTAAGGATTTGTATAGTCGAATCTGATTGGCGACTAATTGCCAATAGTCGACTGGCAGTTTTTTTTGCATGATTCGACTGAGATTGGCAGTCGAATCAGTCTGATTCGACTGCCAATCTCTCAGTCAAATCATGCAAAAAATATGTTATGCAATAGAGGAACATTCCATTTGGCTGTAGGGGTGCTTAGTGTCTGATTTAACATAATACTATTGGTTTCTCCCAATAAATCATGATGTATATCCTATTTTTGGCAAACTATTAGTTAATCAATATAAAAAACTAGGCCAATCTCTCAGTCGAATAATAAAAATTTAAAAACGTTTATTTTTATTTTTATAATTCGACCAAGAGATTGACTCAGACACCCCTCGACTAATTAATAGACTATTCGACTATTAGAGGTCAGGCCTAGTCATTGTTCATATATATTGTAATTCTAGGAGACGGGAATGTGCTGGGTTAAGAGAATTGAATCTCCGACAAGCCATAAGGCACAAATGTTTTTGTAGTATTCTGTAACAAGTTTGTTGTGGCTGTGCATGTTAATATTAACATATAACAATTAACAACTCACTGAGACACTAGGGGGATTGACGAAAAGCACACACTGGGTTTAAATGGGTTAACTGATATCTTTTCTTTTGTTAAAGGGGGTGACCCCTTTTCCTTTAGAAAAAAAAAAATTTCACGTTTCCAAACGGCATAATTGTTGCGTGGTCAGCCGTGGAGGTGGGTTGTGCGAGGTGAAGGGAAGGGGACGGAGCGGAGTGTGAGTAGGCATATACACTCGACACCATGTGAATATTGATAACAAACTTAAGTATCAAAATAGCAGCTGTATGTGTGAAATTAATCAAGACATGGAACAACTAACTACATGGCATATTTACTGCCTAAAATGTATACCGGTAAATCCTTTACAACAAATGCTGCTAGAGACGAGCATTCTCTACTTCTCGTGCCTGCCTGTCAGCTCCCCAGCCAGGCACAGCTGCTGGCTTTGAACCGCTCGGAGGCGGAGCACTGTTGCTCTCACTGAGCACACCCTTCCTATTTACAAGGGTGCTGCTGAGAGAACCAAGAAACGCAACCGAACCTGCCACCAGCTCGTAAATCTACGCCTTAGTGATAAAACATATTAAAAGGGGCGGGACTATTACTTTATTAAGTGCCTACTATACATAATATCAGCCCAAAGGTACAGAGATGGCAAAAAAAAACTAAATCCAACCCCTGGAGAAGGGGGAAAAAAATCCTTTGTTTGCCCATCTCACCTGGGTCTCTCAAAGTAGTCTTCATCATCGTCCTCATCCCTGTCGATCCAGCCGACATCAGCCAGGGAGGCCACCAGACCATTCTGTCTCCTATTCAGGACCGTGGCTTCCTCATTGTAAGGACGCAGCTGCCAGAGGGGTGAGACCAACCGAGTTCAAAAATAATTTCCTCAAACAGAGTACAACACAGCATCTTACGACTACATCTCCACAGTTTTTAGGCTTAAAAGTTTCAAAGGAAATAATAAAGAGGAAATAAGGAAAAGACGAGGAAACAAAGTAATAAAGTTTTTTAAAGGGACACGCTCAGTGGTGTTGATAAAAGGCTCTGGAGCTCATAACTCAGCAGGCCTTTAGTCAGCACAAGGTTGTTTTTGTAGGTTACCAAGTGAACTGACCTAAAGCGGCCATACTGCATTCCTCTCAGCTAGCGAGGGTAGCTGGAGAGAGAGAGGAAAAGAGAAAGGAGAAGAAAAAGAGAAAATACAGTGTTGATAAGAGACAGGAAAGATAATCCCCAAAAATACCATGAAGCTAATTTGTTCCTACAGGTGAAAAACTAACATAAGTGTTTTAATGATGGGAAAAGGATGACACTCTGAACTATCTAACTACTATTTATGTTTTCAAAATAGACAGCCATGGGGATAGAAGTGGTATGGGTGAGTGAGTCATACTCAAGTGTATCAACAGTAAAGAGAGAGAGACAGAAGGAAAATGGAATGTCAAAGACTCATGGACTGAGCAGAAAAGCTCATGTACACTACAATGGATTCACACACAGAACGATTATGGTGAAGAAACCTGCAGAAAAAAACCTGATTTAAAGAAACTAAAACCATAAGCAGGTTAAAACACTGCAGTCCTACACATGACATGCTAGGCTGTCAGGTGATATAATTGCACTGTAAAGATACTTTAAACCTGGTTTAAACCTGGTTTTCATAGTAGTGGAAATATTGCCTCACCTGAAAATGGACCCGAGGGCATGGTTTAAAAGGTAGACTAGTCGCTATTCTCCTCACAATACTCCTTGTAGACCCATACGGCTTGGCTGGTCCAAAAGCCTACAAAACAAAAATCATGTTTAGTAAATCTACATCAGCCACTTCGGGACCAAGACAATATGAGGTAGGTGATGTTCAGGCAAATGTACCACTACCAAGGGAGCAGCATTTACTGTAACTACTGTATAGTTAGTATCATAACCAGTGAGAAATAGATAAAAGTCATAAACAAGTTCAAACGAATGAACAGTTATCACATTATAACTTGCAAGAAATAGACTATATGAATGAATAGACATCACATGGAGAATGAGACAGTTAAGCCTCATTTAAACTTAAATGCATGCTGGTGTTGCATGCAGTAAATAGCAGATATACAAGCTCACAACACATCACATTCGTGACGCATTGTGAGCTTGTAGATCTGCTATTTACTGAGCCCGACACCGGCACGCAACTAAGTCTAAATGAGGCTTTAGTTGTGAAACGTTACTGCCATATTTCCAATCATGCGGGACAAATTCAGTGATACAATCTGTGAAAAATGACAAATCAAGTACCGGTACTAGAAAATGTATGATAGATAATTGTTTACAATCAGGCCAAACAGAGAGAGATAAAGTGTGTCACATACCAGGTCCATTGCATCGATCCGTGCATGTTCTTCTTTACTCATCTCTACCTGTGATCTTTACAGAGGCAAATGCACAGAAGTCCCACTACTAAGAGCATCTTCACATACGGCTAGTGTCTGTGGGGAAACATGAATCAGTTATGACAGATTTAAAAGTGAAATCATTGACCGCTACATAACTCCACTTGGCCTCTGAGCCTTTAAGCACTGATGTGCTGCTACCTAGTGTCAATAAACAAACAATAAACAATCCAAAAACGGTGGTCAACTAAAAAATTAAACACACACATTCTTTTTTTTGCTAGGTTCTAGTATAACATTTTTTATTTTTTACTAGCTACTGTATAGGACATTCAATTCAAATGTCCCAACCTTGGATTAGGAAAACAGTGGAGAACCGAATCTGGATAAGCATGTTGAAACATTATGATAACAGCTATTGTACTTTAACAATGAGCTCTTATTGTTCTAGATATTTTGTTTAAGCCTTTGTTTGAATACTGTTTATGTTTCATAATTGAATATTATAATATTAAAATATTCATTTAATCCATCATCCTTTAATGAAAGGATGATGTCTGTTATGTCAGTTGCCTTTACATGTGTAAATTTGCATTAGATTGTCAATCAATAATAAATAATTAATAAATAATGATAATAAAAAGCAAGTATATGGGGTTGTTATTTACAAAACTCAAAACAAAACCAAAAGCAAAGCCGAGAAACAGATTAGATTAGAAGTCATAAACAAGTTCATGCGAATCAACAGTTATCACATTATAGATGGTCACGAATTTAGCCCTGTATCATACAGACTAGTGGTTCTCAACCTGTGGGTCGGGACCCCCAGGAGGGTCCCCACATGATCTTTTTTTTTGGGGGGTGGGGGGTCCCAAGATGACCGTAAAGTGACAATTTAAGGACTTTTAAGACATTTCTTATATAAAAAAAGAATGAAGTGAAAAAAGACCATTACTACATCAAATGCAATCAACAACTATAAATGCAATCAACAACTATAAAAACTGGTCAAACACTGGCCAAATTGTCAAATAATCTAAGAAAGAGGCAAAGATTGTGAAAATAGCCGATTGAGAGGCTTGTGCGCTTGTAGATCTGCTATTTTCACAATATTCTGTGGAACCGAATCAAACTAAATATAATGCCTCAAGTTCAACTCCTACAGTTCCAAGTGCTTGTCGGGGTGGGGGGTCCCCAGTTCAAATATGATTATTTAGGGGGGTCACGGCCTGAAAAGGTTGAGAACCACTGATATTAAAGACTGATAATAAAAGCAAGCTTTGTTTTGTTCTAGTTAGCAGTAAATAAACTGATGCTAACTGACATTAGCCTACTGCTACACCGCTAGCAACTTTAGCATATGTAAACTTTCGTAACTAACTAAGCAGTAAGAAGTACTTGGGACCAGTCACGTAAACAAACGGCATCTTTTGTTGTTAAAGTACTGATTTAAATATCTCAAATTAATATAAACTTGCCTGGGTTGAAGTTTCAAAAGTTTAGTTGTTTTTTTCCACCTTGTCAACCCGCTCTGTGTCATCTGGGCAATGTGGTGGGAGTAGGAGACAGTGTTGCCATTTTTGTGATAGAAACAAGCAACCAGGTATAAGAAAACAAGCCCAAAATAAGCACCTTAGGCCATATGAGCACTTAAACCATTTGAAAATAGCCGATCTACAAGCTCACAACGAGTAGATCTGCTATTTTCAAAAACTCTTGCAATAAAATGTGGAATATTTGGAATATATATATTTTTTGAAACATTCTAACAAAACAAATACTCCCTGGAACAAATCATTCATGAAAATATTTGAGAACCACTGGTTTAAATAGTAATTAAAACATTTGGAAGCAAGCCTAAATAAGCTACTACACTTAAGAAACAAGCCCAAAAAAACGCAACCCGCAACCACCAATATTTACAAGCAACTTTACAGAAAAGGAAGCTCACATTCGCTTATAATAAGCAGACATGGCAACACTGGTGGTGAGTAGGAGAATGTCTGGAAAACGTTTCTTAACCTGGCATCACACGATCCCGAATTAACCAGCATGATCCGGTCTAGAGCCCGCCTACTGCATGCGGTCATTTGTACGTACACAATACACGTACACACCGTTTAGACCCCAGACCGGAACAGCAACCCGCGAAGTGAATCGATCCACTGGTCCCGGTCATGTTTGGAGATGTCAAAGGAAGAACGATAGACAGCGCCCTTGACCAATCAAAATGGTGTTTTAAATCTACTTACGTTTAGGCATGGGTTTAAGTTGAGTTTAGATATTGTTTTAATTTAACTCATTAAATTCAGCAAAGTAATTACCAGTGGTGTAAAGTACCAGCCCTATATACATTTCGGCCATTTTAAAATAGCCGATCTACAAACTCACATGCCTTGCAATGCGAAGCATTGTGAGCTATTTCAACCCTATTTAGTTGACCTTGTATTGTGAACTGTACTTCCATGTGCTTTTTTTCCTCTGCAAACTTCTAAATAAAGTATTCAATCAATCAAAGCTTGTAGATCTGCTGTTTTCAAAGGACTTTCATACATTTTACACAGTTGAAAACTTGTGAAATGGGTCGGACCTTCTGCATAATGAGTACTTTCTACTTTTGGTACTTTAAGTACATTTTGATACCAATACTTTTGTACTTTTACTTTTACATTTTGAATACCGGATTTTTACTTGGAACAGAGTATTTCTACATTGCAGTATTGATACTTTTTATGAAATGTGAGTACTTTTTCCACCACTGCTGGATACAGTAGGCGGGCTCTAGACCGGATCAGAGAGCCTCAGTCAGCAGTAAAAAAAACAGTACTGCGGTCAAGTATTTCCGAACGCCACCATTGGCCACTGGGATTGAGTGGCAGGACAACATGGACACAAACTTCATTCTGATTGGGTATCACACCCGTCGATAACCCCCTTGACGTCCAATCATGTGCCACAAAGAAAGAGTGTGTTTGTTTTATTCTCTCTTGACTCGCCGGGCGGGTTGTGCTCGTCTTTTATGAACCAGTGTAAGCAGTGTTGCTCATGTGTTGCCAGGTCTACTTATTATAAGCGACTTTGTGTTAAGTTGCTTGTAAATATTGGTGGTTGCGGGTTGCGTTTCTGGGGCTTGTTTCTAAAGTGTAGTTGCTTATTTGGGCTTGTTTCCAATGTTTTTCTTGATTATTTTCATTTTCGAGCTCTGGTCCATATTCTGTTCCAGGGACCCTCATACAAGATGTAATAGATAGATAGAAAGATAGAATGATATCATGTTTCAAAAATATTCCACATTTTTCTTTTTTCTTTTTTAAATAGCTGTGATCCAGTCACTTCTTTTGGGCTTGTTTTCATAGACCTGGTTGCTTATTTCTCTCACATAATCAAACTAGGCTGCGATGGGTGTCAAAACAAGCACACATATGTCCACACACCAATACACAAAAAAAAACACTGAACAGCAGCACCGCTGCTAGCTAGCCTAGGAAAGATAAAGCCACAATAGGCCTAGTGACATTCTCTTGAAAAAGGGCTATTTTAAAGGTATCACCGGCCATTTGTCACGTCTTTTACTAAGTCGTGTTTAATACCATTTTGCACCTGATCCTATTCAGCTCAGCTTGTCTTGTAAATGTAATTTTTGGACCAAAGTCTTTGAAGAAAAGGTAGGCTATTGAACATTGAGCAGCCAGTCATTGGGGAGTGGGATAGCCTAGCCTGGTCACCACAGGGCGTGATTTTGAGGTTAGCTTGGGGTCGTGGAAGGTGTTTTGTTGACACTAATATACAGCACCCCGTCTATCAAACGACAATATTAATTTCACAGTGTTTTACTTGTAAAGTGCACATTTAACGTTGGCCATTTATCTCCTGGAGGGTAACAAGATAGCCTCAATGGAAAATTGGCTATTTTGTCCAAAATGTTTAAAAATAAAATATTTGGAAAATGTTTTTAAGTAAAGTAAAGTATACATGATTAGAACATGCTTAAACATTCGACAATTCTGGTCTAATATTACTACAATTTCTACAAATTGCTGCAAAACCAGTCATTTTGGGGCATAAACAAGAAGTTGAAGGATAAATTTAAGTCTGATAATGATGTACTGTGCATGTTCACATCATGTATACTTTACTTAATACCATTTTTCAAATATATATTTAAAAAAAAAAAAATCTTTGACAAAATAGCCAATTTTATATCGAGGTGCCCAGTTGTCCCTATAGTTCCCACCTATCCTGCTTGGCTAGCTAGTCACTCAGGACATAGTGTTACAAAGGAGGAGGGTCATAATAATCTGTTAGATAGCATAATCAAAATCCACCTCTGATAACAAAAAGAAAGTCCTACTACAAGCCCCGGGCTAATTGCTGTTTTTTACAAGTACCCTGTGTATGTGTATATAGCAAACAGTAATATTATCTCTTAGCCTTAGGTTCAAAGACTGGCGTATTAATTCGTGGGTTGTGTATACATGAATGAGAATGTTGCCAGGTGTCTCACTTACTTGCTGTTTTCCATAGCAGGGGTCAAGGGGTCATAGTTGGAGGTGCATGGCATCAGGAGGAGTGGAGGCACCATGTCCATGAGTGGAGAGCTGGATGCACTGACCGTAGTGAACCAGCTGCGAGATCTTGCAGCTGATCCACTCAACAGACGAGCCATAGTCGAAGACCAAGGCTGTCTCCCGGGTCTTATACTGTTTCTTGACCACCCGAACCCAACGATTGTCTACTCTGCATTATTGGTAAGATTTGACCCCGATCATATAGTGTCATTAGAGACCATAATGGCACGCGATACAGTGTTGCCTAAAAAATAGGTTCTGTCCAGGCCTAACCTCGCATCACCAGTGTTTCCACCTCGGAGGAAAGCCCTGGTATTCGTTATTAATGGCCCGTGTGATCCGGTCTAGCCCACGCCTTCTGAAAAAAATAAGAAGCAGTTCCTCTTTCCGGAAGTTGCGGGTTCCGGTTTGGCGGAGCCGCTTTGTTTTGGTTCCCCCTGTTTGTTTCCCCAATCCCTATTTAAAATGGAATATAATTTCCCCCGTGGGATAACAAAGGTAAACGCTAAATAGTCTCCGGAAAGTACACTCGCATTTATATTTAAAAAAATAAGCCAAACTACGCCGCATCAAGGATTTTATTAGGTAGGCCCTATTACAACGCCCTTGATCCCGGTCGTAGTTATTTTGGGGTGAGGTCTTTCTGGGTTTGCGGGTTCCGGCCACCTGATGACGCGCCTGGTGACGTAGGGTTACTTCCGCTCCCGACCGGATCACAAACCCGAAAAAGGTATTGATCCCAGGCTAGTCCAGGCCAGGGGAATGAAGAGATGCAAGTTATCTAGAACTACCACACTGCTGTTGGTCTTGAGGTTGGTCCCCTACAGCAATGGTTCTCAACGTGGGATTCAGGGACCCCCCCCAAGGGTCCTTGAGGAGGTTCCAGGGGGTCCACAGCTAAATTGTTAGGTAAACTCATAAAGGAATTTGGAGCAAATTACATGCCATATTAGACCAAATCATGTCTAACGATAAAAATGTTCTTAGATTGTCGTCCTAGAGATAAAAGTTATGCCATACAATTTGGGGGTCCTTGAAATTAAGGTTGAGAATCACTGCTCTAGACCAGTGGTTCTTAAAGAACGACTTCACCCATTTTCAACCTATCTTCATATAATTGGTCCTCACTAATACTCATGATAAAATGGTACTACTCGGTCTGTGTCTCATAGGAGGGCTGTGGACAGTCCAGAAACCCAGTGACATCATCGTTAGGCAGGATTCTTTTTTACAACATGATTTCCCATTTTTTATTTAGATTTTTATTAACGTGAGAACAATGACTTCTATTTTTGCATTGCAACTTTCCAGGAATAGAAAGCCTGCTGTTTCTATTAGCTTGGATTCCCCATTGATGATGTCACAGGTAGACAGGACTCTGAACTGTCCACAGCCCTCTTCTGAGACACAGACCGAGTAGATTTTTTTTTTATCATGAGCATTAATGAGGACCAATTATATGAAGATAGGTTGAAAATGGGTGAAGTCGTCCTTTAACCTATGGGTCTGGGGGTCCACGTATGATTTTGGGGGGTCCCCAGATGACAGTGAAGTGACAATTTAAGGACTTTTAAGACCTTTTTAATACCTAAAGAAATAAGACCATTACTGCATCAAAGGTAATCAACAAACTATACAAAAACTGGTCAAACATTGGCCAAATTGTCAAATAATATAAGAAAGAGGCAAACATTTTGAAAATAGCCGATCTACAAGCTCACAACGTCTCGCGTTGCGACTGCGAGGCGTTGTGAGCTTGTAGATCTGCTATTTTCACAATATTTATCTGTGGAACGTCCAAATAAAATTGAATGCCTACATTCCAAGTGCTTATTAGGGTGGGGGTCCCCAGTTCAAATATGATTATGTTGGGGGGTCACGGCCTGAAAAGGTTGAGAACCACTGCCCTAGACTAGGATCTGTAGCTGGTTGCGGCTCATGTCATTATTGGCCCCCCCTGCTGTCCGTTGTTGTCAGAACAGGTTACAGTGACAGCGCAAAGGGCATTTCCCTCCCACTGCGTCCCGGTCACAGACAGACATGCAGTGGTATTTACCCAGCTATTTCCTACAGACACAGGAGACTGGGGACATCTGCTGTCTGCTTTGTGGTTTTATCATAAAGATGCCCGACTGATGGTTATAATCTACACTGTATGTACGAAACACTTGTAATAATATAATGGCTTGACATTGTACCGTAGCAACCCCCCCCTCCACATGAATCAAACTGTGAGTACAAATCTGAGTGGTTTATGTAATCGTTGCTCCTTGACGGGAACCTGTGAAATGTATAAACAGTGACTGAGTGCTTGTGTGTTTATGTTGCTTATGTAACATCATGTATACACACACACACACACACACACACACACACACACCACACACCACACACCACACAACACACACACACACATTGTCCCCCATTAGCTCTGTCTGTATTTTTTCAGTAATAATGGTTGTCCTTGTCTTTACAGGCGGTGCGCTACCTGGCGGAATGTCGAGCCAACAGGGAGAAAATGAAGGGCGAGCTGGGCATGATGCTGAGTCTGCAGAATGTCATGCAGAAGTAAGACGCTGTCCCCACTGCTGCATCGCACACACACACACACACATGCACACACATGCATTAGACTAGAGCCTGACAAATACGTTGCTTTGGCCAACGTATTGGTCATTCCTTGACCTTTTGGATGATATTGGAATCTGCAATTATGCAGCCAATGTTTCCCAATTCTAACCACTACCTGGCATCCCTATTTTGGGCATGTCATATGTGTGAACTTAAAAGAATAGAGCTTGTAGATCAGCTATTTTTGAACATTTTAAAGGCTTAAGTGGTTAAATAAAACATCAGCTTATGTGTACCTCTTTATATTTACTTTTTACTACATTGTATAATTCAAGTTAAATGTTCTTTTCATATATTGAAGTTATTTTACTTAAATGTTTTCTATCTATCAAAAAGTCATTTGTGTTTATTTTTGATTGAAGTTAAATGTTTTCAAATAGAAACTTTAATCAAATCAAAGTTTTTCAAATTGATTAGAACATTTTGCGTCTGTAGTCTAGGTCAGGACTCTCAAAAATCGGGATTGGCATCATACCCATAAATCTGGCATCGGTCGGGCTGTAACACACACACACACACACACACTCACCGCTCACGCACACTTGTGCTCACTATGCACTTTTTACACAAAACCTCATACTGGGATTGGTTTTGTTTTGAACACACGTGTGCGTCTGTCTGCAGATATTCAGTACAGGAAGATGTCCAGGGTTGCCATGTCAGGATGAATGTAATGAATGTTGAATTAGAATAGGATAGGAAACAATTAATTTGCTGTTTCTGCACATGAAAGATTTGAATGCATCCTGCCATCTCTTTAGAATTTCAAAATGAATCTCCTCTGTGTTTCCACTGATGTCGGATTGTGCTGGAGTTGGCAGTTTGTTTGTTTTTGTGTTTTTTTTTGCAGGGGTGGCTTACTTTGTATTGTCATTTAAGAGGATTTGTAACTCGAGCTTATTTTGAGCTGACATTTTTTTTTATCAAGCCTTTTCTTCTGCCAAAAATAATGTGCACTGAAGACATTTTGCACCTTGCAAAAAAAAACATGCTAATCACATCCAGGTCACTCAGGATGCGTCTGAGGCATGGTAATTTGTTCAAGGATATCCAATGTTACTGGAGCGCTAAGTGGTTTGCTGGTTATCATTAGCACTCGGATAAGAATAGGCCTATTTTCAAGTGTCTGGCAGCAGGTTGTTTGAGCACCCCCTCCCCTGTAACACAGCCTTGGCCACCCTAGAGTAAACCAGTCACTTCAGCTAGTCCATCAAGAAGAGCCCTGAAGTAACAGCAGAAACCCCCACCCCCTCCTCGCTGATGTTCGAGTCACTCTGACTTTGGGTAGAGGTCGATCATTGCCGGAGAGAGTGGAAACACATGGCTGTGGGGGCATGTCTGGCCAAGTGGGCACCAAACTGGTGTGAACACTCTTATCTATTCCTTCAATCCGTGCAAAGCTCAAATTGGCGTAGGGCTTTGCTTCCTGTTAAATGTTAACGTGAGAAGTTGGGTCACGGTGGAAGGTCCTGTCCCCAGTCTCTCCCCACACAACGAAAGGGAATGTCTGGCTCTAGTCTACAGCATGGCTGATGGCATAAAGGAATGCGTTTTGCTGCCAGGGAGCATGAGGTTCCCAGAGGGCAGCTGTGCCAGAGATGTCCCAAATTTTATATTATGATGCAAGTCCTGCCAAAATATCGTATTATTCTTAGTGTCACATACTAGGGATGTCACAAACGGATAGTGTTGGAATTATTAATATTTACATAATTAATGGTAATTTTGTCCAATCTGTTTGGGAGAGTAGGTTAATACATTATAACTTATACAATTGGGGTGGTTGTATTTTGTCTCCCTGCTCTTCTATTGAGACATTTAGATCGTGTCAAAGGTCATGTCTCACCTAGACACAGGATCTGACACGAATTTGACCTGATGGTCAAGATTCAATTTATCCCCTAAGCAGGCAGGCAGGCTCTATTGGCTCAATGGTAAAAATGTCAGCACTTGCGCAGGAAACCGGGTTCAAATCCGGGGTAGAAGAGGAAAGTTACATAGTGCAACAACATACATAACCCGAAATGAAAAATGCATGCACACAGAATGAACGTCTATCAGAATAGTAGACACTCATTTAGGCTCCTTTACTAATAATTGCGTTGTCATCTGCACAGCTCAGATGCAGTAGGCAACTAGGCATCCTACACAGCTTGACCCAGCTCTGGCTACTGGCTGCTTGTAGGCTAGTCTATATTTTTTTATTAAGGAAGATTAACTTGTCAATGTGCTATGGTATCTATCGACTGCGCATTGTATTCTGCATGAGAACACCTGCTCCGATGGCACAGCCATGGACATCCCTGTGTTTCATTTTCTTTCACTTTTGCTCTCTCTCTGAACGAGTAGAACAGTGTGGAAATGCATATTTATTATTATAAAAATTAGCCAATAAGCCAAAAGCATATTCGGATACTTTTTAATGGACGGCTAACCAAAATTACCGTTGACATCACATACCCAGCCTTTATTTTCCGTTTTCCCTGGGTGCGGGGGGTGATATGCCGTATCAGCCGTCAAATGAATGGTATTCAAATTGTGCTCAGAATTTACTGAAAGGAACATGTAGCATCACTTTCATGGACTGAAAATCTGTCGAATAAAAAGAGAGAAAGATTCTCTTTAGCAGCTGTCTACTTTTCCACTTGTGTTAAAACACTGAAAAGAAAGAAAAACATGCAGTTCTGTGTATGGCAAATTATCGCAATTATCAATATTATTGCATACCTGCCCATTCTTTCGCTTAGGGGAGTGATATACCTTTACATCAGCAAAGATGTTACCCTACAAACTCTGCTGTGTATTTTTGGAACACTTACTGAAGAAATGTAGAAAAAAACGTTCATAAACCCGAGTACCAATGCATTTCATCCCATCAAAGTCATCAAGAGAACGACACAAGGTTGAACCCACAACCCCAAGCCTCTAGTTTTCCCGACCTTTTTCCATGCACTTGCTAGTCAAGTAAAGTCAAGTAAATGTTATTTATTAAGCATAGTAAAAACAACCAGAGTTGACCTGCTGTACAGCACCATAAAAACAGACGGTAACAAAAGATTAAAGAAACATGAAAATGAAAACGGCATAAAATATAACAGACAAACAATAACACAACAAACGGAGGATGGAAAAACAGCGTTCATGATCTGCAGAATGGGAAAAGTTGTGCCAGAAGAGAACCCCTACTAAAATCCTAATTCTGCTAACAGAGCTGTAAACTTTACTGAAGGACAGCACAGGCCTTCTCTTATGTGCTCTTGACTGGTATGTTTGTCCATATTTAACACTTTGCTATGGAGAATCCACGTGGGGTAGACTGACTCGGTGGGGGGAGTGTGCCTATTTTTGCAGTGGAAAGGCTAGGCTGCGACGTGTTTGGCCCCCCTTTGGCAGGGGAACACCCCCTGATGCAGCTGGTGCTTGGTCTACAATGTCTGGCAAAAAGACAGCGACCTTTACAAATATCAGCCTCTTGGCTCTGGTAAGGTCATGGTCAAGACTGAGTTCCATCATAACTCCTTACGGGGGAGGGTTTTTGTTTTGTTGTAATTGTTGAAATTGGTGTTACCACTTAGGGGTGGGACGATATGAAAATTTCATATCACGATAGTTGTGGCCAAAAATATCACGATATACGATATTATCACGATATTAGCGCGCCGCTTATAAAATTCTTAAAATGCTAGAAAAACAGTGAAATCACTTGACCTGTCATTTCTGTTAAAGAACATTTATTATCTTGTCACTCAGGGCAATTTGTAAACATCCAATACTGGAGGTAGAGAAACACAATGTAAACATAAGTAATCTGAACTTATCAAGAATCATTCACAATAAGTTATTTATTTTATCATTCAGAAGTAATCAAAGATGATATCTCTACATACAGTGGTTTAAAAGTACATTAAGTACTAAGTACATTTACTCAAGTACTGTATCTTACGGTATTTTTTTTATTGTATTTAAGTTTTTTATATTTTCCATAAAAAAAACGCAGCCCCCTCGCGTATTAGGAGGGCAGGGTGAGTCACCAGAACCAAGGACGGATGTTTTTGATGAATCTAGCATGTTAAAAATGGAGTTTGAAGTTATAATGGGTTTGTATAGGAAGGGGGCGTGTCTGATAAAATGAATATCGAATACTGTATCTAAATACTGAATCAAGCAACTTAAAAACGGTCTGGGGGGCTCACAAAAGCCTGAGTAGACGATAAAATGACCAAAAGTTGTTTTGAAAGTGAAATATCCCTTTAAGTACACTTTTGAGGATTTTTTACTTTACTTGAGTATTTCCCATTTCCAATACATTTCTCTTACTTCTACTCCAATACATCTCAGAGGCAAATATTGTACTTTTCCTCCACTACAATGATTTGACAACTTTAGTTACTAATTACTTTGCTGATTTAGATCACAAAACCTACATGAACCACTGCAGCCCTATGCATTTTGGCCATTTGAAGATAGCCGATCTACAAGCTCACAATGTGAGCTTGTAGATTTTTATAGATTTGATGCCAATAGCACTTTTATTCAAGTACATTTTGATTACCAGACTTTTACTAGTATTTCTACATTGCAGTATTGATACTTTTATTTAAGTAAAAAATGTGAGTACTTTCTCCACCACTGGCTATATAAATATCAATCTGACAATGTAAAGTTAAAACGGAACGGGACGTGCAGCAATTGCTGCTATAAAATAATGACTTTATATTTGGTTGCGCGCCGTGTGACGCATCAAACAGAGCCAATCTACAAGCTCACGAACGCGTCAGATCATGAGTTTGTAGGTCGGCTAATTTTTGCTGCACAACACGGTCGTTCAACTCAGCATATTCACAAACGGCTTATTTTTCGCATTAACTTGAATTCCATGCTGTAATATGGATGAGGCTTGACAACAACTAGCCCGGGATCCTAACCTCGAATCACCAGGCTTTCCAGCACGGGGGAATCCGTTCGGTGGATGTGAAGTTGTGAGAAGAAAAAAAAGTCAGCCGAATGGAGCGAATCAGTCTGGGTTACAGGCTAGACATTAGACAACAACTTGATATAAACGTGACTTAGTTTACAAAAGATCAGCAGCTCAACATATTGGCAATAAAGCTGGGTACAACGCGTGTTCTCGACGGCACTGCCGTATATTCTCTATCTCAGCTACGGACACCTTCGTACTAGTGCGTAGCACAACAAGCTAGTAGACTACAAGGGACAGTGAGGCGAGTGCACTGACTCACTGCGACGCTGCCTATTACGTTACACCCGCCTTCTTTGGAACTGTATCCGGTGCAGTCCACACACATATATATGCATGCTCACAGCTGTTTCCTTTTCCTTTGATTCTCTCTTGGCCGGATATGCAACCTGGCAAAGCAAATGGACACCAACATATTTTTTGGTCGAACTTTTTTTTTTTTTTTTTTTTAGCGATAATTACAGTACCTGCGATACAGTTATCGTGGACGTTTTTTATCGCGATATACGATAATATCGTATATCGTCCCATCCCTATTACCACTGTACTGTATATGAAACGCATCTGTTTGGTTTCCGGTGTTCCACACCAGTATCTAATGCAACAGGCTCTTTGGGGGTCAAATTAGAATTTTTGCATTATTTTCAGTACTGACATCTTTAGGAAGGCAATTTTAAGTAAAAAATGTCTGACAGAGCCAACAACAGCACTTTTCCAATTTATTATCTACACGTGCAGTCTATATTATATACTTGGATAGCATCAGTGACAGTGAAATCCAACCTTTTAAAACACCCTTTTAACCCATTAACACATTGACCGCCGGGCCCGTAGTTCTACGGGCCGTTAAATCCAACGCTTAAGCGCCAATCCCGTAGCCTACGGGCTGTGGTGCTTTTTCCTTTTTTTTTCAATTTTTTTTTTTTTCAATTTTCCGGTACGGCACATTTCATTGTAACACCACCGGAAACAGAATTATTTGGGATCCGGTTTTGACGATCACGCCGGCTCCCATTCTAAAGTCTACACTGAAACGCCATTTTCTTCGATTGTAGTTTTTCTCCTCGCTGATCACTGTTTAACATAAACCGTTCTAACTCAACAATGGATGCCCCGTTTGACACGTGGTTTGGACTGGTAGACACAGGGAGATGTCCGCGATGTTTACAAACAGTGCACAGATCAATCTTAAGGATTTTAACGACGTCTATGGCGACGTGAAAAAAACAAAAAACAACAATAAAACGTTGGCACTGGTGAGTACATTATGAGATTAACCTCTGGCGGTCAATGTGTTAAGACCTGAGGCCGATTCTACAAATGCCCTCTAAATCAGTAGTTCTCAAACTTATTCCTGCCGCGGACCCCCATCTGAAAATGTTTTGTGCCATGGACCCCCAGACAAGAAGATTGTTAAAAAATGTAAAATTATTCTTGTTCATTTTTTCAAACACTTTCAAGATTTCTCAAAGATGTTCAAAAATAGCAGATTTACAAGCTCGCGGCACAAAGAGACACGCTGTGAGCTACTGAGCTTGTATATCTGCTCATTTTGAATAGCCAACGCTAAAATCTAAAATGGCACGGATGCTTTCCTGGTTTTAATGGGTAAGACTAGTTTAGGCTTATCTGTCATTTTGTTATCACAAAGTTGTTCCTTTTTAAATAAACTGGGGTAAGACCCCCAGGATACTCCAGTGTCCCAGGCTCAAACTCAACCTACTCTTACATATAGCCCACAACATCACAATGAAACATTTCCAAAACGCGTAGCTCCTTAGGTCAGAAACCACAGCGTACCATAATCCGATAGCCTTAACACTTGTTGACGATTCTTCATTCTTTCAAGGAGCACATCCCCGGGGGAGACTAAACTGCTGGCCTCCGAGATCTATGAGATCTTACAAAAAGCTGGGAAAGAGGAGGCCGAGCAGGCCGAGGCAGCGGCCAAGTCCTGCCGACGTAAGGCTCACTTCTTCCTGGGCGCCACCAACAAGAGAGCCAAGACCGTGGTGCTCCAAATCAACGGGCTGGATGACTCTGTAAGTAAGCAGCACCAACGCATGTCATCATCTATCATGGAGACGTACATACAGTACACTGCCTATACAGTACCTCTTCTTCTTCCGGCTAATTCCTGTCAGGGGGTCGCCACAGCGGATCATCTGTTTCCATCTGTGTTCCACATACCTTAGTAAATACCAAACCCTATAATATCCAACACAATCACCCACATATGGATACTGTAGGTTTGATTGATGCATTGACCCCCACTTGTTAAGTTATTACAGTTGAGACCAGGAATTGGTTTGGAGGGGCGGTCAATGTGGATGTTGTCATCGTTGACATGTTTTCCATTGCAACAATCTGTGTGTGTGTGTGTGTGTGTGTGTGTGTGGGCGCAGGCGAGAGTGGGGTGCAAGGTCAGGTTGTAAATGCCAGCCATTGAACAGTGGGGCATTTAGATTGGACCTGAATACAGCACTGTGGGGATCCTGCAGCTAGCCAGATCAAATTACAACAGACGCGCTGAGAGCAGACACAAAACAACAGACTAGATGACAAGTGATAGTTGCAGGTGCGATTAAAACAAAAAAAATCTGTTTGGTTCTTAGAAAAAACTCCTCACCTCAAATACACGGAAATACAGCAACAACAGAAGAAGCAAAGAGAATAATATAGAATCTGACCAGAATGTCTGCACTCTGTCATTTACACAGATTGCCCCCTTCACCACACAAACACTACTGTCACGTAGTTGAGTAGAAGATCAAGGATCAAGCATTTCCATAGTGCCCTGTTATTATGCCTTTGACAAATACTTGCCTTTTGACAAATACTTGATTTGATGTGGTTCATTTGTCGACAGACTCGGAGGAGTCTGTGTGAGGAGGCCTTGCTGAAGATCCGTGGGGTCATCAGCTTCACCTTCCAAATGGCCGTCAAGAGGTGTGTGGTGAGGATCCGCTCTGACCTCAAAGCCGAGGTAAGTACGTGTCTGGAGCACATACAGCACAGTAGCATGACTTGGGGCTAATTTAGCCCAATTCATGATTTATGCATAGTGTTGTGTGCATGTGTTTTTATGTCAAGTGATGCGTTGCACATGCTGCTGGTACACAATGCTAAAGTTAAGGAATAAATCATTGGGCAATAAACTCCTCAACATACAGCCTGCTTTGTTTTATGATGGACTAACTAGTCTTATCACTTTGTGTCTGCCAGGCGCTGGGTACAGCGATCAGCTCCACCAAAGTGATGACTGCTCAGCAGGTGGTAAAGGATGGAGATGGAGCCGAGGTAAGGATCATTAAGGAGAAAAGGTGATGTTTAACTCATTGACTGCCAGAGTTAAAACGTCGTCTATAGCTGCCCTTGCCAGCGATTCCAAGTGTTTTCACTAACCTTTGAAAAATCATAGAATATTTCTCTTCACAATGATCTCCGGTTCTTGTAGAATCGGAGAAAATGAATTGTGCCGCCGCGATGATCCATTCCATAGTTATTACTAAACGAAACCAGCTCCATTTAGTTGTGATCACGTGATCTTTGGCTGTGCTCTTCATCATCATCATGATTCACAGGCTGCGGAACAGCGCCCTCTAGCGTAAACCATTGAAAACACCACACACTTGTCAATTCGTCAAGCCTTGGGCGAATTGAGGAGTGTACTCGTCAATGGCAGTCAAGGCTATGTAGCATATTCTCAGTGTTATCTTTTAGATGACAATACAGCTTATCATTGGTGTATGCATGTGTATATATTGGTGTTGTTTTTATGTGTTCAGGAATCCATAGCGTTAATTGAACTCTGAGAATGTACAAATGTAACTGAATGGACCCTTGCACAGAGTTAACCTCGTAATAGCGAAATAGCGGAAATAGCCAAACTACAAGCTCACAAGGCATCATATCTCGTTGTGAGCTTGTAGATCGTGTTTATTTTTTTGTCTCCTATAATGACAAGCTCAAGGTTCAAAGTGGTTGACGTTATAGGAGATCTGTACTGTAGATTCTTTTAAAATATATATATATTTTTGGGGCTTTTATGCCTTTATTGATAGGACAGTAGACTGAAATGGGGAGAGAAATGGGGGGGGGGTGATACACAGCAAAGGTCGTCGGGATCGGGAGTCGAACCCGCGACGCGCTGTATAGCTGGATTACCAGCATATGTGGTATGCGCCTGGACCGCTAGGCCAGCGGGCGCCCCTATACTGTAGATTTTTACTGTGCATTCCCACTTATGCCCTCAGAGCATTGTTAAACATTCTCAGCACTTAACAAGACATTATGACTATATTTTTTAAAATGAAATGTTTTATTTTTTCAAAATCAATTTCTCTGTTACATCATAAAAAAATTGCATTTGTATTCCTCAAGTGAAACCAGGGTCCAATCCAATTATAATGGGAATTACCAGGTCAGATCATATTAAGTTATACATATTGTGACCACCAGAGGTCAGTCCTAGCTCATTCATGTATTTAATTGTCTGAATAGAACACATTGGCCCTAACTTTGAATGCCAGGGTGTGTATCTGTATATTTTGTACCACTTAACACCTTAATCCTGAAACGGCTCAATTCCTGTTAGGTGATAAATTGTTTTTTATTTTCTTCTTTTCACAAATCTATTGATTTAGCACAGGCAAGAAAACAGGAAAAAATTACAAAGGTCTGTGATTTTCTGAAACGGACACAAATGACAAACAAAGACCCCTCGCCCTAAAACACACTCACACATTCATACCAGGACACGGGTAAGGAGAGAAAAGCTATATCTATATTGTTTTCCTAATATGTTCTCTGTGTGTGTGTGTGTGTGTGTGTGTGTGTGTGTGTGTGTGTGTGTGTGTGTGTGTGTGTGTAGCTGATGTTTCCATTCCAGGAGGATGACGAAGTGGTGGTGGAGCACAACACAGACATCCCAGACTACCTGCCTGAAGATGAGAGTCCGACCGAGGAGCATGACAAGGCTGTCACACGCGTGGGCTCCATCACTGACGGCATGGGCTGGCTCAGCACGGCCGCCAACTTCTTGACCCGGTCCTTTTACTGGTGACCACTTCCTGTGCCCTCTCCTCCACCTTCCCCACAAAACTACAATTAAACCACCGCCTTAGCCCCCCACCCACCTTAGGTCTAGCTCAAGCTCTGCTGTCTGACTGTATTCACCCCTATACACTACCATAGAGTCCACTGTGCAAAGCACATAGAATCTGGCTTTGTGTGCTCAACAAGTGCTAGACTTCCAAGTGGAACATGCAATAACTTGTATATATGTATGATGCCATGCAGAGCTAATGAGCCAGCTACTGTATTCACTTGCTGCATATGTATCTCACAAGCCATAGCCAGAGAACGAAGAATCTGTTTATTTTATTTGTTTCCACACCTTGGACCCCCACCCCAACCCCCCCAATGTGTCCATCGGCTCGATACTAAATCGTGTTCTGGAAATACACAGCGCTGATCTACAGCCTGACTCATGGCACTTTGATTGATTGATTGAAAATGTTATTAGGCAAAAGAATGTAAAACAACACAGTTACATATAATACTTTTGTCTAAAAGGTCCGAACAAAAAAGTCCTTGCGGACTTGTTTCCGTTGGGGTCCTTGAATTCATTTCATAGATACAAGAAGAGTGGGCACCTCGATGCAAAATTGGCTATTTTGTCCAAAATGTTAAGTAAAATAGTGGGAAAATTGTCTTAAGTAATGTAAAGTATACACGATGTGTACATGCACGGTACATCATTATCAGACTTAAATGTAACCTTCAGCTTCTTGTTTAAGCCCCAAATGATTGGATATACAGGTTTTGTAGCAATTTGTAGCAATTGTTGAAATGTGAGGCCTTAATTGTCGAATGTTAAAGCATGCTCTAATCATGTATACTTTACATTACTTAAGACCGTTTTCCAAATATTTTATTTTGTTGTGCCCAGTGCCACTCTTCCTATTACTGGTGGTAGGAAATCAGAGGTTGACGGTACTAGATGGAATTAGCAGAACGTTGGGAGTTATGTTGTGCATGACTTTGGGTGCTCTTTCCCTTATGTGTTTTCATATTCATTCTTTTTGATATATAGATTTTGTTTTCACCATTTTCTTTTGCCAATAATTTGATTATGCCTAATCCCCTCAACCGCCTCTCCTCTAAGGGACTTTAAAAAAAAAGCATGCTCTAATAATTCTTGTGTGCCAATTTTGCGTGCTGCCCTCATTAATGCGCCTTCCTTGCTTGTGTGTGCCTTTTTGATTGTTTTATTTTTTTGTCATTTTAACTTGATTCAAAAGATTTCCAATCTCTGTGCTTGTGTGGTTTAAATTTCATGCTTTCCCGCTAATTGTCCCTAGCAGCAGCAGGCTTCTCCCTAGCTTACATCGCACATAGGGCAGACACCAGCAGAAAAGACTAGCTCACTCAACCATTAGCTGCCTCATATTCTCTAGGACTGTTGTTGCAGTGATTAGCTACTAGTTAGTTAATAAGCTACCCGTCACTCCTGTTTCCAGAACAGCTTTGGACACCTTTGATTAACGCAGTGCAGAAAGATGCTTGTGTGTTCTTTTAGTTTGTGTCTAGGCAATATGGGAACCCATTCGGTCCTTTTGTTTTTGCCTCCTGGGGCACCACCTCCCTTTTTGTGTAAAACAGGAACTTGGTTTGGCTCCTCCCCTTTTTTTAGTCCTTTTCCTTCCTGAGTGCTTCTGTGTTTATATTTAAGGCAGTAGTGCTGTCTTGAGAATTTCTTTTTTGATTTGTTGACCTCTCCTTGTGTTAATTACACTGCCATTATAATTTATACTCCACAGAGAATGACTGTTTCTCTGGAACTTTTCACTTTCCTAAAAGCAAGTTCTTTCGGCGAGCGACTTGGTCACACGTCAAAGTATGAATTAGGCTTCAGGCTACTTATGATATTAGCCTAATGCTTTCACATCAGTGAGTCGAGGTACAGCAAGCAATAGCTTACGTCAGCATGTTAAAGACAACCTGGTTGAACATGTTGATGGACACCTGCTTGCCAAATACCCATGTCACTCTTTAGTTCCCTGACATTTCTCCATAATTGTAATCCCAGCTGTATAATTTTAATTTTCACTTTAGCCAGCAGTGTCCTTATTAGAAAAGGTCTTGTTGGTGCATGCAAACTGCTTTCCTGTACACATGCACATAGCCTCGCACCGACCACAGCTGTCATGTAATGGAGGTGTACTGAATATATCAGGGGTGTGGATCTGATGTACATTTTGTAAATGGTGCCTGATATCCTGTACACTCAGACCTTACACGTGTGGGACATTTTGTTTGTCTGTTTATAATACTCGATTTGCAGATTCTAACAATTCATCACCACTGCTTATTGGGGTGATATGGGAGGATGAAATGTGGCAGCAGTCTTTTTTTATTTTCCATTAAGCCCCCCACCCTTCCCCCCCGCTTGAAGTTCTATGACAAACCCTCCATTTTCTATAATTTCCTCTGATTTGCATGAGAGTCAAAGACATGGATGGATCACGTGAAAGGCTGGCTGGTCAACTTTGTTTTCACGGTGGAGACGTCAGTCTTTTGGAGTCAAACTGTCAAGAAGAAGACCATGGATTGACCTGAGGTGATCATGACAATCCACTTGAAAAGCAATAAGACATTGACAAGATGCATTCAACTGTTTGTTTAACAGTTCGGCAACAGCCATCTGATTATCGTTTTGTTTTGGAACCATGAATCAGACCATCAGTATTAATGTTTTAATTGTATTTGAGTCTTCCTTATTTTTCCAATGTACACAAGAGTCCAAGTTTCTAATTATTTAAGTTGCAATAAATTCCTGATTTTGTTTGAATGTTTGCTACTACACAATACTGCATAGAATGTGTGTGTGAACATGTTACCATGAACTGTTAACTTAAACTTTAGTTAATTGTTTTGATTCACCACATCAGAATGGCCGACTAATAAAAGTTAGCTCAGAAATGTAACAACTCATGCACAGAGTGTGTCTGTTGTCAAATGTAATATAATGTATGACAGATCTTTGAACAGTTGATTCCCACCCGCTGTCATGGCAAATAATGTTAAAACAAACATGAGATCAAAGTGTTTTGCTTGTCCTTTTTATCCACACTACATTTTGGGTTAGGGTTAGGGTTAGAGCCAGTGAAAGTGTTTTCAATGGATGAAATGGTTACTAGACTGTATACGCTTTTCCCCCCAAATTGCACTGTATACGGCGTATACAGCGTAACACAGTAGAACACAGCACTGCCTACCATGGCCATGTCAATCCAGACACTGTTCTCAAAGTTGAGTTTGAGGACCCCCTCAGGGGTCCTTGAGGGGGTTCCTAAGAAAATGTACAGTTTAAAACACTTAACCCCCCCAGATCTACGTGTTGTGAGCTTGTAGATCTGCTATTTGTGTTCATCCATGGCGAAATTCATATCAATTTGGGGATCCTTGACATGATGTTTGAGAACTACTGGCATTAACCCTCAACCTCTATAATGCAGCGTCCTTGGTGGCCACACTTGACACACCAGCCCTGTGTCCTGTACCAAATTGCTGGGGGCAGCAACCATTCTACGCAAAGGGAGATACAGTCCTGTTTTCCATTACTGGGGCAGAAGTGCGGTGCCCCAGGGCGATGTTGTGGCTCACACCACCACCTCCCCCAGTCCTGGTGCTGGTGCAGACAGGGGCAGGAGCCAGCCCCAGCTGCAAGCCCTGCAGACACGGCTGCCGCTTCCACCGCTGTGGGTCTGAGAGCATGTTGTGCCAAGCCAGTAATGTAGGGTTAGCAGGCCTTCATTCATTCTCCTCAGCGCCATCATCATCGTGCTCAAGGTGATCCCATAATGAGAATCATTGTTCAAAGCATTGCAAACCATGTTTTTGTCTTAAACGTAATAGTATTTGTAAATGTAGCAACCGCATTCTGAATGTATGATTTTCTATGATGGATGTGCCCTATGTCACAAACTTTCTTGTTTGTTAGATAAATGCCATCGTTTCACAGTAACCCATCATGGATGTGTGTTCTGAGCCATGGGCCCTCAAGGGAACGGTGTTTGACAGCTGCAGTGGTGGCATCCTCTTCAAAACTCTACAGGAGATGGGAACTGGGAGAACTCTGGAAGGGTCACATGTTTCATACATACTTCACCACTAGGGAGAGATGGTAAGCTTGGCAATCAAAAGCATAAAATAAAAAAATTGGCTTACTGTAGAAAATCTACTGAGGAGAAAAAAATACTAATACACAGTAAAGTCTCTATTGTTAATTTAATCAGTATAAAAAAATGACCCAAATGGACTAAGGGAAATTTTTTATACACATTAAAATTAACACTGATGTATTGTGTACAATACATGATTTTACATGTATTGAAAGAAGATTTAAAAATAAATCTGACTTATTGTGTATTAGAAATTCTAATAATGGGGGTAGCAATGTACTGGAAGCATCGGATAAATCAATTGCATGAGGGCAATTCTGATGCCATAAGATTTTATTGAACTTTGCTAATATAATATACAGCTTGTATGACTCTTCGAACTGTTCTAAGTCAAGTGCATGTACTTTATAGTATTTTATTCATGCATATGCTGAATTACTTAAGTTTCTGCAGATAAGATATATTCTCCATAAAATACATAATGGCATTCTTCTCTCATTTTGAAATTTGGACCATAAAATGATCTCATTCCTATTCCTTGAGGCCTTCAGATAAGCTACAATACCCCATCTCCCCTTTTCTCATTTCGCCATGCACATCAGATAAGACACAATCAGTGAATGCAGTGTGTACAGTTGTTTGGTGATAACAGGCCAGTTGCATAGTTGTGCATAAATGTGCCATCGGTGTCGTCGGCCTACCTGTGCGAATATTTGCATGGTTAATCTGGGTACAGGCGCCTGGGCCTGATGGAAAGTAGATAGGTGTATCTCACGGTCCCTAGGCTCAGGAGTTTTATTGGAGGTTCAGCTCCCAGTCAATGGGATCAGCCGTAAATCCCCCTCAGAGTGTGGCAGGAAATGATGTGACTCCGGCAATTTATGTCAAATAACTTTTGAGGATGTGTGAGTGTAGCGATCAGCGTTACCGGGGCGTGATAACTCTTCGGCAGGGGGCCCCGGAGGAGATTTAATTGAGACATTTTTCTTTATCTGGGGCGAAGAGCGAGAGCCGTGTTGTTGTGTAACGAGATGTAATGTCTCTCTTTATACGGAGGGTCAACATCCAGGATGAGGCAAGGTCACGGGCTGACTGTTTGAGCATCCAATTTACCCACCACTCCACAGTGGGAGAGGGTGCAGGTGGAGACAGGGCTGTATTAGGCGAGCTAGACTCCGTTCATTTTGCAGACACGCATGAGTATTTCTGTTAGGCTACATGTATAGAATACATAGCTTATGTCTGTGTGAATCTGAATGACGTTATGCTGTGTTGAACTAGGCCACCTATGTTAACTTGCATGCAGTGGTGGAAGAAGTACTCACATTTTACCAATACCACAATGCAGAAATACTCTGCTACAAATGTAAGTCCGGTATTCAAAATTGACTTGAGTAAAAGTACAAAAGTATTCGCATTAAAATATACATAAGCACTAAAAGTAAAAGTACCGGTACTCATTTTGCAGAATGTCCCATTTCAAGTTTCCAAATGTATAAAAAATGCTTTGAAAATAGCAGATCTACAAACTCACAACTCGTTGCAAAGTGACGCATTGTGAGCTTGTAGATCGGCTATTTTCAAATAGCCTAAGTATGCATAGGGATGAAGTGGTTGATGCATATTTTGTGACGGCAAAAAAGATAACTAGTAACTAAATAATAAATAATTAGTATTAGAGTAAAAAGTACAATATTTTCCTCTGAGATGTAGTGGAGTAGGAGTAAACATATAGAAAATTGGAAACACTCCAGTAGAGTAAAATATCCTCAAAGGTGTACTTAAGTACAATACTTGAGTAAAAATGTACCTAGTTACTTTCCACCACTGCTTGCATGCCTTTTGTACATTTACCACATTCCATGGTGTGTGTGTGTGTGTGTGTATGTGTGTGTGTGTGTGTGTGTGTGTGTGTGTGTGTGTGTGTGTGTGTGTGTGTGTGTGTGTGTGTGTGTGTGTGTGTGTGTGTGTGTGTGTGTGTGTGTGTGTGTGTGTGTGTGCGTGCGTGCGTGCGTGCGTGCGTGCGTGCGTGCGTGCGTGCGTGCGTGCGTGCGTGCGTGCGTGCGTGCGTGTGCGTGCGTGCGCACACGGAGTCCTCTCCAGCAGCGTGGAGCCCTGATGAGATGCGTGCCGTGCATGCACAGAGTGCAGCAGATCATAATTGTGGCCATAGCTCATTATGGCCCCCCCAGATGATTTGGAGCCACCGGGGGAGCCTCGCTCGTCCCTCTGACACCGCCGCGTTAGCCCCGGCGACGACGACTCCAGGCACTGATTGGTGAGATGAAATATTGCTGGCGAAAATTAAAAGGTCCCGGTGTCAAAATAATTCATGATATGCATATCTTCCTGCCCCTGATGAAATCGCTGATATCTGGATTAGGAGGATAATAAAAGTGATCATGCTACAGTTAAACTATTTCAGCGGCGGCAGGGGGAGGCATTCGTTTTATACGTGTCAAGAGGGGTGGATTGTGAGGTCAAGATGCGTGTACAGTGTGCATGTGCGTGCGTGTGTGTGCTCGTGTAGGGGTGCGCATATAATATTGGTGTGAGCATGTGCTGGTGTGTGTGTGTGTGTGTGTGTGTGTGTGTGTGTTCTCACGTTACCAGCCTTTTGGCTGAGTGTGTATGTAGCCTACGTGCAACCCCTGTCAGATTGTGTGTGCTGGGTCACTCCACACCCCACCTGTGATTTGAATATCTGCTGTAATTGTCCCAAAACGGCTCATCAGTGGATCTGCCGGCTGGCATTAGGGCCCAACAATATGGTGTGACATTCAAATTCCCCTCAATGACAGGTTATTAGGAGCCCCAAGCAGCCGGCACATAATTAAGCACCATAACGTTGACCTGTAATATGAAGTGATGGCAGAGTCATAATGGGCAGGAATGAAATGGGCACTTTGTTAAAACACAGGAACGCTGAGCAGAGAACATTGTTCAATAGCACCTGGAGATTTTTAAAAATAAAAACTGTACAGTCATCGCCGGCTCTCACATAGGGGACACGTCTTTGAGGACAGAGGAAGACACCTTTATTCTGCAGCACTTATTCTAAACAAAATTCAACTTCGACGTCTATTCATACTTGGCAAATTAGTCGTTTGGAATACATTTCACTTGATGTCCATTTTTACCACAGAGACAGTGAGTAATCTTGCATATGTGAGTTTGACACTCAACGCAACACTGGTGTTGCATAATAACTCAACTGTTATAACACGTAGACGTTGTGATGAGCAATTCGCCCATCTGGTTTTGCCATCTACTCCAAATGGTGTTTTTTTTTTGCATAACACACCAGTGGTACCTGTAAATCGTCCTGCAAACCGCAGCTGAACGACAATGTTTGAGCGTGCACAAAACGTGCCTCTATATGCTGTGCATGTGTTTGGTTGCACGCCAGGGCTCATCAGTAGGTTAATGATTGCATCATCTAAAATGGAAGTAGTTCTCCTAAAACTGTTGTGTGGTATCTTTTTGGCACTAACTGTTAAAGATCGAAATGTTAATGGTCGACAATGTGAAGTACCATAACAAGCATACTACATGTTTTATGACCCACTTCTTCCTTCTTTTGATTGAACTGGACCCAGAGCTCACCTCTAGACGGTAGAACAAAGGAAGTGAGTATGGTAAACTGTGGGCCAGGGGCCTGTGTAATGGTGGGTTTGTGGCAGGGCTGCTGAACAGAAGGTCTACAATCCTACCCCCCCCCCCCGCCCCCCCCCCTTCTCCCTATCTCTTCCACACTCTCTCTCTCTCATTCTCTCTCTATGCCAGCCCTCCCTCAACCCCCCCCCCCTTTCATAACGGTGGCAGATGGCTGCAGATGAATCCCTCATAATCATGTCAGGACGGCTCCTCCGATCCCAATTCATCTCTTTAAACACATTTCATCAGACGCAGAATTACACAAAGATAAAGGCGGCCCGGCAGACAAACAAAAGCACACAAAGATCATCCTCGCAAACAAGTGCTCCTGGTCTCTAACACCACTTAATCATTACTGCTCCTGTTAGATTTTCTCTTCTTTTTTTTTTCGGCCTTGCGTGCCTCTGCACAGAAACTTCAATTTTTCTTTTCCCTTCTTTCACCTTATATTCTCTTCTTGTATTATGTTTGTACCATTTCATGTACTGTGCCTGTCTTTATTACACACCTGTGTGTGTGTGTGTGTGTGTGTATGTGTGTGTGCGCGTGCGTGCGTGCGTGCGTGCGTGCGTGCGTGTAAAATCACATTCTCCTCTCCTCATTGAGTCCCAGTTTCTAATGGTTGCCCTTTTTGGTGGGGTGATAATTTGCCACAAAGAGATTTGTGACCCCTCCCCCCACCCACCTCCATCCCTCCCTCCCTCCCCTGCTGTGACCCTTCGTCACCCAGCCGCGCGGCGCCGTTAATTGTGGATCAGGTGAAGTTTGTCTCAGCTCATTTCAGAGCCATGCTCTACTAGGGCCATTCTCCCCACTCAAAGGCCACATCATTTCACAGCCTCATACTTCTCATTAATCCCCCCCCGAGTGGCTGCTCCCCCGAGTTCCAGATCACAGATTTGTTTTGCTCTTGTTTTCTGACTCACTGCCCATCCGCGACCCCCATCCACCCACCCCTCTCCTCGTATCAACCCCCACAGCGAGATCCCCCCCCCCACTCTCCTGTGGCACTGTTCTTGACTTTCACCTTCACCTCTCTGTCCATGTTGTGGTATGACAAAAGTAGCAGAAATAGCTGATCTATAAGCTCACAACATGTTTTATCGCGATGCGATGTGAGCTTGTAGATCAGCTATTTATGCAATTTTTTGAAGATTTTTCTTTTTTTGGGGCGGGGGGAGGGGGGGGGGGGGGCGATACAAATTGTGGAAATTGCCTTTTTGGATTTTGTGAATAAAATGCGCAATATTTAGTGAAAAGCAATTGACAAAACAATAGTGACTGATGAAAAGACTGGAGGTGTGTGTGTGTGTGTGTGTGTGTGTGTGTGTGTGTGCGTGTGCGTGTGCGTGTGCATGTGCGCACGTGTGCGTGTGCATGTGTGCTTGTGTCTGATCAGCACAGCGCTCAGACTTTTCATTCAGTGCTGTTAAACTTTTTGTTGATTCATAAATTATTCATGAGGAACACTGAGGATCCCTCATTAACATAAAATAACAATTTGCAAATTTATGGAAACTCCTAATTACTTGCCTTATTTGCCATGACCATATTAAATATTCATAAATATGTGATTTCCTTTTTTATTTGACTGTGATTCAGAGTGTGCGTTTGCCAAAACAAAAACATTACATTCCCCCTAACAAAATAGAATATTGTTTTTGTTTTTAACCATTGGGTTAATTTCTTTCAGAACATCTCTAAGTGACATTATAGATGAGAACAACTGCCGCCACATATTGATTTATAGTTATGATATGGTCTGTGTGTTATAGGACAGTGTTTCCCAAACACTAGGTCAGCACCCAAGTTTGGGTCGCAGGTAAAATTATCCCTTTTTTCCAATATTTGCAGAGGGTACGTGGCCAAATACATATCAATTTGGGGGTCCTTGACATGAAAAAGTGTGAGAACAACTGTTCTAGAAGGTCATTGGTCAAATGAAGAGAAACACTTAAGCATTATTATGTGCGCTATAGTTTTCTTCTATTACGCAAAAGATTTATATTTACCTTTATTGGTCAGGCGCCAGAGACAGCACAGCAGTAAAAGTTACAGATACAGGGCAAATAAGTACAATAGGCACGGAATAATAACATCACAATAAAGACACCCTCAAACAAATATGAATAAATTATATTAAGATTATATATTTTTTGCCATTTTTGTTTTAAAGATTATATCTCACAACCACCAACACCTACAAAATATTCAGTATATGTTCACACAACACAGCAAGCATGTGTTTTGATAGACACAGTTGAGTTTACTTGTAAGATCTGTTGTGGACTTTAAAATGGAAGTGAATCATATGGAGGTGGCATAAAGTAACACAATCATGAATTAATTCACACCACGCTGTACATATGAAATGCACTGAACAGGAGATTATCTGAATTAGCCCAGAAATGGAAGGGATGAGAAATGAAAACAGACTTGAACGCTGGCATTTTCCTTTAAATAACAGGCTACACGCAGCCTAATGTTGTTTGCAGCCTTCGTTTCATAGTGATTCAAAATCCGAACGCGTTCACTCATTTTGGCTTTCATCCAGAACTAATCTTTTCATTTTCCTTTCTCTGGTCTGGAAGTTAACTTTCACTCTGCTTCATTTCCATTACCCCAAATTGAAAAAGACAGAGCGAGAGAACAAGAGTAAAGATGATTCTATCTTTGTCTTTGTGGTGTCTTTTTTTTCACTGTCTAAACAGTAAACTACAGTTGTCAGAGGAAGTCTGAGCCACATTGTTGTAAAAATCTGAGTCTTAGGTCCCATCTGGGACCATCAGATGAGGTCTCTTGCTGTCGCTGCGTCTGTTGGCAAGACTGCGTTTAACCTCAAATTTATGACTTTGTTATATCAGAATTAATTACAGACATTTCCCCCTAAAGTGAGTGACGTTGACGAAAATGCTAAGTGCAGGCAATTTACCTCTATTTGCAGATTAATTTGGGCCCACCTGTGATGCTTGGTGTGCTAAGTAGGTACATCAGTTTTAATTACAGACCTCGCAGAGTGGGTTTAGTTAAATTACAGTATTAATTATCACATTTACCAGATATCAGAGTGACAAACGGTTGCGGAGAAGCACTTCCTGCAAACCCTCCTGTTCTTCCAGACGACACCTTCTCTCCGTGTCCTTCAGACAACCTTCAAACAGTTGGACATGATGGAAGCTTTCGCTTCATCGAGTTGTCTAAGAAGGGGACGCATCTATTCTCATCAGGCCCCGAAGACTGACAAAGACCCAGTCTCTGGAGTAAGGGTCAGTAAAATTATTATTTATATAGAAATCGGAGCATAAACGAAATCCCAACAACCCGGAGAAAGTTGTGATACAAATATGGTAGCGTTGTACACAGCGAAATGGTGTTAATAACCACATTAATGATTTTGCTGTGTTGACTGGAAAGGAAACGCTACGTGGAAAATCGTCACAAAGCTGTCACCGCCATTGTAAAAGGAGAATAAGTGTCCTTTTTGCGCACATCATTACCCGCTCCATTCAGTCAGACACATTCATCTCTTAAAGGATAATATGATTCATGCTTGACTGCCATTTCCACAGAGTACGTCTGAAAGAGAAAATAGCAACCTTCGACCTAAGGGATCCGTTCTGCATAGACGACTAGACACTAGAGGATCCCTGCTCAGTGTAAAATATTAACCTTCTCCCTGTTGTACATTACCTGTGAAAGTATATACACAATCAGATTTCCTCAAGTGATGATGGAGGAAAAAAAACGGCAACATATGGGGATTAGGATGTTCTACTTTCTGTGAGTCAGTTGGTACCCACACTAGTATATTAGTGTATGGCAAATGCATGGTCTGGAATACATCACACGTCTCCACTGTGTGACGTTACCGTCCCAACCACTGTGTAGAGGTCCAAAGCCACCCAGAAACCTGTCCAAGTTCAGGACACGCACACACACACACACACACACACACACACACACACACACACACACACACACACACACACACACACACACACACACACACACACACACACACACACACACACACACACACACACACACACACACACAGTCCTCATTTAGCCCTTGGCTGAGGTTCTCTCCATCCAAAGTACTATATTAATCATAATCACACAACACCATTAGACTATGTCATTCTATTAAAGAAATCACATTATCATACATTTCATTAATTAAAGTCTAACCCAGTCACTCTGCTCTGAGGAGTGCCCTATCCTAGACGCTAAGAGCAGGAGATGAGGGGTGGGCGAGGGAGGAGGTGGCAGAGGCCAGGACACTCCACCACTCGCCGTCTCTCCAAAGTGAAATCAAGGGGATAGATTTGCATGACATGGGCCTCTGGAGTGTGTGTGTGTGTGTGTGTGTGTGTGTGCGCGCGTGGATGGGTGTGCGTGTGTCATGGGCAGCTTAGACAATAGCAACCGATGAGTGGTGTGGATGAGTGTGTGTGTGTGTGTGTGTGTGTGTGTGTGTGGTGGGGGTGGGGCACGAAGCAAAATGCTTCTGACAAGTGTCCTCTCTGAGAAGAGAAAAAACAACGAGAGGAAGAAAGCATGCGAGGAGGAGGAGGAGGAGGAGGAGGAGGAGGAGAAGGAGAACCTGCCTACATGCAGCACATAATCACAGACTGGGTCAGAGGGGCCATGATGCGGCACGGTGCTACTTAGTGCTTAGATCAGATGATTCTCATGTCAAGGACCCCCAAATGTATATGTAGTTTGTAGTTAGCCGCGGACCCCTATCAGAAAATATTTTGTGCCAGGGACCTCCAGAAGAGAAGATTGGTGTAGAGATTTTATCGAATTATTCTAGATGTTTAAAAAAAATAAAAATCAAAACTAGCCAGTCTATGAGCTTGTAGATCGGCTATGTTTTAATAAGTAAAGTATAAAATAGGGTTAAAGTGGTTGTGGTACAATATCAATTTGTTTTGCAGGGGACCCTATTCAAGGGTTGGCTCTGTTCTTGGTCCGCTCATTATTTCCCTCTACACCAAATCTCTTCGCGGAAAATAGCCGATCTACAAGCTCACAAGATCTGCTATGTTCGGCCAATGTTACCCCCAGAATAGGGATGCAAGGGTTCAAGTGCTTAACTGTGAAGAGATACACCCATGTCACAGACACAACACCATAAAATCACCAGTGTTATTACACTCTCAGAGTTAAATTAACTCTCAGGATTTTTGCTGTGAGGCACTAGATGCGATAGCATGGATTGAATGGACCTACCTCAAGGCTTTTTTCATTATCATTTGTCAACCCTCTGCAATTATGCTGTAGATTACACCTATGAAAACCATTTATGATACATAATTAGACACAGACGAGCAGAGATAATGAGAGTCAGGCAAATGCATCCCCTTCAGTTTCCTGCACAGATGTAACAAAAGTGACAAATCTGAGATGGAAATAGCTTGAGCGGTGTCAAGGATATCTTTCAAAGTCTTGTGTGGAAGATTTTGAAATCGGCTTTGCATTTCTGCATGGCATTATTGTGTCTTTTGTATATTGGCACATTGATAGTATAAAATACAACTACAGTCACTGTATAAAGATAAGCTGTACAGACGCAGATCATATTGTAGTGGAGCATGGAAATGTTATTTGCTTAAAATTATTTTATAATATGTATATTTTTCTATGCACTGTCAGGTTTACGTGTTAACATTATTCTGTCTGAACCACTTGAACCCTCTGTACTGAGGGTGTAAAATGGACCTGAGTTGCAACTTTTTTTCACTCTACACCAAATCTCTTTGCCAAAAATTGCAGATATACAAGTTCACAACGAAGCGCGTGGCACATTGTGAGCTTGTAGATCAGCTATTGTTGGCAAATCTTCCCCCAGAATAGGGTTGCTGGTTAAATCTCTCGTATCTTAACTGACTTTGTCTCTCACTCTTCCAATTATTCCTCTTTTTTATTACATTCCTTTACACCAGTGGTTCTCAAAGTGTGGTCTGGGGACTACCAGGGGTCCTTGAGGGCGTTCCAGGGGGTCCCTGGAAAAATGTGTTATAGCATCTAAATCAGTTTTACCACTTTAACCATATTTTATAATTCTGCCATTTCAAAATAAACGATCTACAAGCTCACAACGTGTCACGATGTCACCCGTTGTGAGCTTATAGATCTACTATTTTAAAGAATCTGTAAAAATGAATAACTCTGAAAGGTTTTAACAAAACAAATTTATTTTGGGGGTCCCTGGCACAACACCTTTTCAGATGGGAGTTTGCGGCCATATATCATTTTGGGGGCGTACTTAATATGAAAATGCTTTACACCCCCATTTCTTTACACCCTTTCTGCCCTCCCCTCTTTCTACATACCTGCCATTCACTCCTTCTTACTTGCTTATCACTCCACACTCCCTCCACATGTCTGTCTGTCTGTCTCTCTGCGTCTCCCTGGGTCCTGATTAGCATGTGTAGTGTATGTTCTGTCACGCTGTAGTGTTGACCTGTGCTGTCATCTCCCTGATTACCTCCCTGATTCACTTTCCTTGTTTAGTAATGTGCAATCAATCATAATCAATTAGCCAAAATGTTGAATCATTAAATCCATTACCATTAATTAAAATAATTATCACTTTCTGCCAATGCTTCATTACCAGTGTTGTCTAACGTGTCTGCCGCACACGTGCGTGCGCGCGCACACACACACACACACACACACACACACACACACACACACACACACACACACACACACACACAGTATTTTCCTGTTCATCCCTCCCCCCGTTCAAAAGTAAAAAATATTTTGAAAGTTATTTTCAAACCCTCAATGTCTGCATGAAAACTTTCCTGACTGCCTCACTTTTGATAACAATTGTACAGTTTCTCTAATGTGCACATTGGTCACAATTGTGATTAATTGCTAGGTTTAAAAAAATTGATGTATTGGTGTCAACAGTTTGTCTAATTAGTGTCTAGGTTACATTAATACGCTTTTGTAATATTGTCTTCTTGAAGGGCTTTAAAGTGACTGTGTATATGTTACAGGGAAAATGGCATTCCAGGGAAATTGAAAGGGGTACGCTTGTTTTCATGCCCCTCATGCAATTCTGTAGAATCAACGCTAGAGGGCAATGCAAGCCAGACATGAGCCCCACACCACACACGCACGCATGCACAAACCAGCACGCACACACGCATGCGCACACGCGCGCGTGTACACACACACATACACACACACACACACACACACACACACACACACACACACACACACACTCCAGGGGGCGGGCCTGGCTGGCTATGTTAGTGCAGTGAGTGGCACTTGGGGCAAACGCAGTCCCCACACAACATCATTTACGATTCTGTGCCTATCGGTACATAACTCGGACGGCGCTTAAGTCGACTAGCAGACCATCGGCCGGTCGTCGCGGGCACTCGCGCCTGGAGGCGCTCGGGCGCGACTCCTCGGCCTCAAGGTCTGCTAAGTCGGAGCGCCTTCCGTCATGGTCCAAAACTATACTTTATCAGCGAAAAAAAAGTAGTCCGCGGTTGTTTGAAAAAGTAATGTCCCAAGCTGGAGTCAAACCCCGGCTTCCAGTGGTAGTGGGTGGGGAGTCCAATGATTATCGAAGTGCGCCACTGAGGCTTGTACTAGTGGTGCAAAGTAACAAAGTAGATTTACTCAAGTACAATTTTGAGGTATTCGTACTTTACTTGAGTATTTCTCTCATATTATCCATTTTATTTTCAGCGTTCCCCTAGCGTAGCTTCCTGGTTAGTATGTTGTTGTTGTGGTCGTCGTCCTCGCATCAAAGCCCCGCCTCGCAGCACCGCCCTGTGCCTATAAAACAAGCGCTCCCCTGTCAATTTCCCTGGAATGCCATTTTCCCTGTGACATATACATCAAGCAGAGCCTGACAAGAGTCAACACCCTAATGGCACCCCTGGGTACCTCACTGTTCTTACTGACATAAACTAAGCTGTTGTCTCACTGTCTGAGATGTTCTTCCCTCTCTCCCATAATGCAATTCAACGACAATTCACCAATAGTTCCCCTCTCACACACGTCCAGGAACTGTCTATTCTTCCACCTCAGACCCACATCATCTGTTTCCTAAAGGACAGAGGAGAGTGTAGAGACAGGCGGAACATAAATGATGTGTAAACATCCAGGGAGAGTCACAGACGCTCATTTAAAAAGCCCTGAGAGAGAGAGAGAGAGAGAGAGAGAGAGAGAGAGAGAGAGAGAGAGAGAGAGAGCAGACCAGGACACTGCCTCAACCGCAAGAGAGATCTTTCCAGACGATTGTCAGTGTGGTATTCTTCTGCGCTCCTGTTGAAATCTGAATAGATCTGTCATTCCCAAGCCCTCAATAATTACTCACGTACATTTTATTTTTCCTTGAAAGCTGGGCTGTTGGAGCAAAGGCTGTTGGCTGCAAAGGGTGCAACGTGCATGTACTGTAGTGCATGTGTTCGAGGGATGAGCATGTACCTACGTCTGTGTGCAGGGTCTGTTTTTCCAGCCTGGCCATATCGGTTAAAGAAGGGTCTCCTCGCTCCCTTGCTCTGGGACTGCAGGAGAGCATCGCTCACTGCCACCTGGGTAAAGCAGGCGTCTCATTGGGGTCATGCCACCTCTGTGGAATGTGAGTCAGAAGGAAATGGGCCTGAACATTGCACAGTATCTCCAGCCTGGGCTCCATTAAACCAGGCCTCCTCCTCACTCTGGGATGGATGTAGATTATTACACCCAGCACAAGCACCATCCATTCACTCTTAATACCCTTGCGTTGTGTCCTACATCCCACGCCAAGGAAGAAGACACAATTGACCATGGTTGACCACGCTACAGAGTTATCGAATTGTCACCGCTCTTTCCATTGCCCGATAAGGTAACTGGCTGTCATGTAATGAAGAATGCAGTTGGGCTAGAAGAAAGATGAGGATTACTGACTGGTGACAGGAATTGAATCAGTAAAACACAGAGTAAAATCTGCAGTGTCATTTAAAAATTGTGAAGATGGACATAAGGGTCCCTTTTCACTCTTTTAGAGTTAAATTAACTCTCCAGATTTTGCTATTCACAGTGAAATTATGTAGGGAGGAGGGGAACACACCATACCTCATGAAACAACAGTCATGCACCGATGCCACTGTCCCTCACCCACTCTTCTACTACCAAATGTTTCTCTGTGTGGAAGTGATTGTCTCGCTGTTCCATCCCCCTCAGCCCTGTGGCTGCCCATGGCAAAGCCTGGCATGGAGGGGCGTCCTGCGGGGAGGAAACAGAGGAAACAGGCTGCGAGGCAGGAGGGGTCTCAGGACATGTGGCACCCTTCTTGCACTCCACCGAGAGGCCTCCACGCTACAGAGGACCCGATCATGCTCACCTGATTGCGTTACTGGCAATTGGTCTTCAGGAATGAGTGTAATTGTGTCTCATTAAGGCCTCTGAAGTGTGACCAGCAGCCCCTAAAACAGAGATTGGCTTTTGTCAAAACAGCACATTGATGGCCCCACAGAAATACACTCTAAACCACCGAAGTTGTTATGCGATGTTATCCTTTTCAAATGGATTTGGAAGAAAAAAATACATTATTCACCAAAATGGTAAAGTGGAGAAGACTGAGTTAGCAACAGATTGTTTGATCCTCGTAACATATGATTAAAACAACCTGATTGTGATTTATCAGTACAATAATGCCATGATGTACGTATCAAACCCAGTAAACTGCGCTTGATTCACAAGTATGTAAGTACATCCCTAAAAAAAAAAAGGATCTCATTCTGCCAATCTGTCCAACTTGCCTCTACCTCTGCCTGTTTATGATAAAGGGCTCTTTTTCGGTGTGAGAGTGAAAGAGACAGGCTGGGCTGGCTGTCATGTCATAAGGGATGCAGTCAGAGAGAGCAGACATGATTTCATGGCTAATGATTCCCACACTAATATCAGTGTGGGCTGCAGAGGGGATAACCAAGTTGAGCTGTCTTAGCTCAAATGATTCAATTAGGCCAGCTGTCCCTATTTGTCATGGCTCAACTGGCTTCTAGATTACCTTTCCAGAGTGCATACGTGCCTCTGCATTGAACTTACCAGCTCAATAATTTCAGAAAAAAAGGAAAAACAGGAGAGAGGGGAAGGAGCATTAGGTGGAAAAAAAATGAAGCAAAGAATGCAGTAATAACCGCATTATCCACTTATACACTGGGGCCAATTACACCGATGGATGTGACTTTTGTTTTGTCGAGGATCCTTGTGTTTAAAGAGTGATTGGAGAGATGGTCCTGGCTGCTATGCATGAAGGATCTGATCGTTGCCTCTATTTGGGACGAACAAATACAGACAATGGCAGAGTGCATGGTGTGAAGGTCAAGACTCAAGAGATAAGTATAGATATAAAAAACAAAATACAGAGAGGATTAAAGATGGATGAGACTGAGAGTGGAAAAGAGGAAGAGAATTTGTTCATCCATCGGCCCTTCACATTTCCTTCACTGTCTTTTGAGTCAGGTCTCAGTATGTATGTGGATTCTGTACAACATTAAATCCCAGGAAGCATTAGAGTCATTAGTGTTGATTGAGCTGATGAATCACATGGTGAAGTCTTCTTCCTTTCACTTTAATGCAGTTAAACATGAATGTGTGTCAACTAACCTCATCAAACCTAATTAACACAATTGTCAGTTTTGGGTCATGGATTATAGCCTTCCGAAGGAAGGTTAGGATGGCATGCTGAAATGGTGAAATATCTTGATTAGGGTTACTGAGTTAATTTATTATGTTCAAGTTATCAGTGCTGCTAGTCTTCCACATCAGCACCACTGAACCACTTTGAAAACAATGGCATTTCATTATGCAGCTTTAGTCCAGGCAGTGTTAAGTCAGGTAGCTCGATTACACACATCTCCTTGTATTGTGAGTAAACAACGCCCCATTAAAAGCAATAACATGCTATGCTTCACGAATATAGTGTGCTCAAAGCTTATGCACCCATGAAAACACAAATGATGTTTCATTTTTCACTTCTTCGTGGCTAAACAGCGTATTTAATGTAGTGTGCTCCACAGAACTGCCAGCCTGACATTAATATTGGCTATAATAGGGTATATCCACATGGGAGACATCCAAGCAGCTTAATAGGGAAATATTCCTCCAAAGGCGTGCTGTGTGTGTGTATTCTCTCTGTATGCTTTAATGGAGCTGCTGATTGTCTTCTAACAGGGTGGTTAGAGATATATAACATCAGGGTAACTCCCTATATGCATAGATATAAATACTACTGAGAAATACTGTAAAAAAAATCTCTATTTAAACAGTTAGATGTAAATACATAACTGACAATAAATATGGTTCTGTCCGCCTTGATGTTACTGTGCCATGCGCCATCCACATCTATAACTATTTAATTCATCAGTATCATCACACTGTTATCAGAGCATGTTTGTATAAAAAATACTGAAATGGTACTGAAATCATAATCTGAAACATCTGGGCAACAAATGATCAGATTAAAGTGTTGATCCTACCACATATTTGCAGATTATATTATAGTCAGACATCTTTTATTTGACTTTACATACATGTTCTGTAATTTTCTTTCCATAGTAGCATTTATGGTCCTATAGATAAGTCCCAGGTTGGGGGATCTATTTGATAAGGCTATAAATCAGGATATTAAGAATTGGACAATATTTATGAAGTTATGGCCGAAAAACAATTAGCACCTTTCTCTTGAGCTTTGACCTTGACTCAATTACAAATTTCAAAATGGAATCAGGTAAATAACTACTGCCCACGTACTAAACGTTATCAAATTTCATGTAATTCTGTGGATGCATTTCCCCGTTGTAAAGTCTATAAATAGAAAAGCAAACTGGACGTAGGCCTAAACAATACTGGGGACGTGTCAAATATAATTTATGCGCAATGGTGTAAAGTAACTAAGTACATTTACTCAAGTACTGTACTGTACAATTTGAGGTATTTTTACTTTACTGGAGTATTTCCAATTTTCAATACTTTTACTTCTACTCCACTATCTCAGAAATATTGTACTTTTACTCCACTACAATTATTTGAACACTTTATTTACTAGTTACTTTGCAGATATACATTATTATATTATAAAACATACATTAACCACTTTATAGCCCTATTTTATACCTAGGCTATTTGAAGCAAACATTTTAGTACTTTTACTTTAGGTATTTTAAGTATATTTTGATGCCAATACTTTTGTACTTTTACTCAAGTAACATTTTGAACACAGGCCTTTTACTTGTAACGGAGTATTTTTTAAATATATTGTGGTATTGCTACTTTTACTTACTGTACTAATATCTGAGAAGCCTTTACTTCTTCCACCACTGTTTATGGCCACTATTTGTGAGAGCTTGTAGGTCTGCTATTTTCGCGCGCGACACCGTCGTGTGAGGAAGTATGAATCGGGCATTATTTTTGCTCCAGCTGGTTGGTCAGCTGTCAATCAATCAGGTCACGTGGGACTGGGAGGACCGTCCCCCTGAATGTACCACCAGTGTTGCCAGGTTTTACGTGAGAAATAAACAACCAGGTCTAAAAAGAAGCGACTAAATAGGATACGATCACTTTAAACCTATATGCATTGGCGTCGCGTTGTCAGTTTCAATATTTTTGAAACATTCTAACAGCACAAATCTGGTATGCACGGCTCCCTGGCACGAAACATTTTCAGATGGGGATTAGGGGACAAGGACAGGACAAATACATATTAATTTGGGGTCCTTGACATGAAAATGTTTGAGAACCACTGGTTAAAACAACATTAGGAAACAAACCCAAATAAACTACTACTACTACACTTAGGAAACAAGCCCCCAAAAAAACGAAAATCAAGCAACAGAAAAAACAAGCCCAAAGTCGCTTACAATTAGCCTCGATCTCCAGGCTTTTAATTTCCTTCGCAACATGGCAACACTGTTTTACCACTCGTCTGTAAACAGCCAGGTTGACAGGAAGGGTTCTTGTAAAGTAAAAAGGTAGGTATTTAGAGGAATTCAAAGTGCACCTTGTGTTTGTTTGATGAACATAACTGAGATTCCTAGACTTCTAGCTGCATATCAGTTACTTTCTTGTTTTAAAGCAGTGGTGGAAAAAGTATTCAAATGTATTACTTAAGTAAAAGTATCAATACTGCAATGTAGATATTATATACTCTTGTTACAAGTAGAAGTCCCATGTTCAAAATGTAATTGAGTAAAAGTACCAAAGTATTGGTATCAAAATGTACTTCAAAGTACCAAAAGCAGAAAGTACTCATTATGCAGAATGTCCCATTTCACAAGTGTTCAAATGTATAAACATCTTTTGAAAATAGCAGATCTACAAGCTCACAATGCGTCGCATGGAGTTGCATTGTGAGCTTGTAGATCTGCTATTTTCAAATGGCCAAAATGTATATAGGGCTGAAGTGGTTAATGTATGTTTTGTAATAATAATCAAAATCTACAAAGTAACTAGTAACTAAAGTTTTCAAATAATTGTAGTGGAGTAAAAGTACAATATTTTCCTCTGAGATATAGTGGAGTATAGAAGTAAAAGTACTGAAAATTGGAAATACTCCAGTAAAATAAACAAAAAGCCTCATAATTGTACTTGAGTACAGTACTTGAGTAAGTATACATAGTTACTTGCTGGACTTAAGTGCTGCAAGAGAGAGGGTACAGTAGGCTACAGTACTGCCTGTCAAAGCTCTGAGTGGTGTCATACTTATTCCACTGATTGAGACAACAGGCCTTTGCATCAAACACAACGTCCAGGGGGATAGAAGGGAAGGGGCCATATTAATACAACTGAATTCACACGTTGACGTTTAGGTCGCCATTATTGTAATTTCCTTCAGTGTTGTCAGTTTTCCTAGCTACTGTAGCATGGAGAACAGGACCAGAGAGTGCAGAGACTGCCACAGGGCATACAGTACATGATACACAGGGAACTGTTGTTGGGTAACGTTACTGGTGCTCAATTCTGACCCTTTAACATCACGACAAAAGACGACAAAAGAACGACAAAAGAACTTCAATATATCATGACATGATAAAAATTACTGAATGAATACATCACAGATATTGTATTTTGGTGTTATTTTTATGCTATGTTGATGAATTGAATTACATAGGACCACAATGGAAACAAGTCCTCAGGACTTTTTTTTTGTGTTATCCTTTTAGCTCAAATGTCTGCCTCGTGCTGTTTACATTTCTGTAGTGTGTGTGTGTGTGTGTGTGTGTGTGTGTGTGTGTGTGTGTGTGTGTGTGTGTGTGTGTGTGTGTGTGTGTGTGTGTGTGTGTGTGTGTGTGTGTGTGTGTGTGTGTGTGTGTGTGTAACTGTACCTTTTTAGTTTGTTTTTATCAGTATGTAATTTTACAGTTGAAATAGCCAGGGACTAAAATTAGTTAACATATACAGGCAAGACAAGCTGGGACATCAGAATAATCATTACTGCCCTATCTTTAGAGATGGAGTGAGGTGTCACTGACACTTCTGTTGCATTCAGACAGCAGCTGAGCTGTTAGATGTCCTGGCACACAGTTTAGAGCTCCTGGCCAGAACTCTATAGCGGATCACCCATAATCCTTACCTTTAATTACAGCACTGTATGTTGGTGATCATTTCAGTCGACGGACTGTTGTACTACAGTATAACTATATGTCCTTTTTGGGAAGAAGCTTAAATACTTTCAACCTGGCGTCCCTGGGCATGTCATCGTAGGCAAAAATTACGGAACTAGCAGATGTATTGGCTATTTTTGAGTCATGCAACAAAGTATAAAATAGGGCTTAAGTGGTTGAATACACACCACTTTGATCTCATGATTGTTGACATCTTGTAGATGGCTAACCTACAGTAGATAACGTCCTGTAACCGAGTGCTGTACCCTGTCGGAGTAAAGAGCACCCCCCCCCCCTTCCTTTCACCTAGCTCCTCCTCCCTCTGTGTACCTGCAACATTGGTCTGCACTGCATCGTGGGTGCAGCTGAGGCCATGCCAAAACCCAATTTGGATCGTGTCCAGCACTTCATTGGAAAGTAATGGTTTTCACTGAACTGAGTTATGACCAGCTGTTTGCAGACAGTCTGTGACATACTGATGGAGCAGAACACCGTATGTTGCTTTCCAAATCAAATGATACAAGGAGTGTGACAGTGTGGAGAAACATCTGTCATTAGCAATTTTCAGCACGCTCCACTAATTCTGGACAAAATACGGTTAATGAAGTTACTGCAGGAAACTTCAAATATTGTCAGTGCAACAAGGCCACGAAAAGCCAATGATCACCAAGGCCTGTTAATCCGAATCGTTTGCCGCAAGAAAAAACACAGAAGGGGGAGGATAATTGTTTTGGATCACAATGTTTTAAAATGCAAATCACACGCGTTCTTCTTTAATCCAAGAACAAAACGCAAGAAATCAAGGACAGGAGGGCGGCTCGCTCGCTTTTATTGATGTCCCTTCCCTTGTAGTGGCAACCCACAGAGGAAGTCAAGTCACCGTATGTGGTGGAGGTGGAGGGGGTGGAGTGAAAGCTTTGATGGGGCTGGTTGTCAATGCTCAGTCACCCAGTCACTCCTATGTTCAAGGTATAGCCTCCTTGATGACTACTAGTGTGACTGGGTTTGTTTCTGGGTCATACATGGTCTTCCTTTATGTATCGTATTGTCGTGTGAATATTGGTAGGATTTTACTCGTGTATGTTTTTTCTACATGCTAAACAATACATTATAACGCCACAATATTAATGTTATATTCCACTTCTTTGAATCAGAGTATATTAAAATATGTGGGGTATTGGGTCTAAGTCTAGCCAACAATATCCATCTGGCAAAATATGCGTTTGTAATTCGGAGATTTCCTAGCACCGTCCTCAATTTATTCAGTCTCGTCTACGAGGATGAGAGTCTGTGACAAGCAGCTCTGCTGAAAGTGGTCCTCTCCTCCAGAACAGTTGTTGTGGTGAGAAGTGTTAGAGACTGGTGGGCGTCTGGACCCGAGTCTGCTGCTCAAACATGAGGACTGTGCCTATCTGGCATCCATCGCCTGGCAGCAGAAGGGCCATAAACCCGCCTGTGTTCATTCTGCCTTAATTATCATGGGTGCCACATGTTATGCAGGATGTCCTACCACCGCGGATCCACTTAAAAGTTTGCGGCGAAATCCTAGAACGCCGGCCGCTTAATGCCCTGCTGTACGAGTGGATGTAGAGGGTGACAGTTGGCCATTGTGATTAGAAAAGGCTGCTCTTGGAGTCCTGCCCCACGTCTCATTTCCTGTCGCGGCCCTTTATAATGATGTGCTTTATGTGGTGCATGTTGGTGAATAACTGGCTGCACTGAGATGACAATAATCACCCATAATGCCCCCGGGGAGGGGTCGGCCTCTCTCTGGGACAACGTTAAGTCATAAATATGCAAAACGGCAGCAGTGCCGAGTGCATCTTATTTCACACAACACATTTAGTGTGTTGCTGTGTGAGCTCAAGGTTGTTGTATACCTTAAGAAGTGTATTTATAGAATTTGATTGGTTATGTATACATTTATACATGTGAGGCGAGACTGAACCTGTGACTTGGTGGAAAGTGGATAACATGGATGCGAAAGACTATAAGGTTCAGTCAGGAACAGGAAATAGGTTGTGTTAGGTCAATAGGTTGAGCGGTTCATCGTTTAGACCATCAGCTCTCGTTTCCCTCCTGCCATCAGATTGGAGTTTATAAGTGGTCCTTTCCTCTGCTTTCCTCTGGAGAGTGATGTAACACACGGTGAGAGCCTCGCGACGCTCCTCTCAGCCCAGCTGGACCGTGCTTTGGCAGGCCTTCGTGGTTGAGAACACATGCACGCACGCACGCACGCACGCACACACGCACACACGCACACACACACTCGCTCAGTCAGTGTGGATGGATTTTGTGTCTCTCCCATCTTGACCTTCTTCCACTCCTTCGCTCCTGCAGTCCATCTGTCAGAATGCATTCATCGTGTCTTCCTGTGATTCAACAACAAGATCACCCACATGCTCTTGTCTTGGTTTACTTAACTGAACACTTCCATTTGTTTCTTAAAGGGTACAGTATAAACAGGATAAATGAGATAATTTACTGAATATTATTACATAAAACGATACCTGCGTTTCTATTGCACAATGGAATTCAATCCAGGAACCAAGCAGTACCTACTGCGACCATAAGCATGCCTTCTTCGTGCCCGCGTCTTTTGCAGTGGTAACAAGCACACACACTGGTGTCCTTTGTAGTAATAGAATGCACTCGGTGTAGCTGCTACAGTCATAATATGCTCACTTTGTAGTATGCTTTGCAGTAATACTTCTAGCATGCTCTCTCAGTAGTACCATCTGTAATAATAGCATGCCTTCTTCCAGCCATCAAACAGGGAGGGCAGAGCCATGACATCTAGACATGTCTGTCAAGTTAGTGGATGTCTCCCTGCCTAAATCTGCTGACGTTGATTTGTGAGCATAATGCCTGATTATGGGATGGGTGACAGATAAATTTTATCAAAATTAAGGCACAATTAAACATTTCATCTCCGCTAATTGCTGGCTGTAGATTTGGCCCGATGACCATGTGCTGTAGGAAATCAGCAACCATAACACATTTTAATGGGACACAGCTGTCTTACAGCTTGGTAATATTTGCACAGTGCACCAGAACTGTAATTTATGAGTGAAAAAGAGGGGGAAAATCTGCAGTGGATCGAGTGCCAGAATAGATTTAGAATTTATATTCTTTAATGAGGTTTGGATTCGTTGCCGGTGGGTTCTGCTTATAAAAGATCGATGTGAATGCTGTCGTATATATTGTTGCATGGGGGGGGGTTGCTGTGTGCATGTGCGCACTTGTTCGATTTATAGCCTAACTGTTCATTATAGTTATATTTATGTTATCTTAAAGTAAGTTCTCTGTTTTTCTGAGAAGCTTGTCATGAAATGCATGGGCCTGGTTTTTCGGAATATGCTTCCTTTGCAGACACTGGGCAAGCTTGTTGGGTTCACACTAAAGTAATCAGATCCAGTACCCACTTGTGCCAGAGAATTAGCCTGGGAAATTCACCAAAATGTGGGAACAGCTTGGGAACAGATTGATGCAGAAGGGTGAAAAGGGCGGGGAGTGTGTGTGTGTGTGTGTGTGTGTGTGTGTGTGTGTGTGTGTGTGTGTGTGTGTGTGTGTGTGTGTGTGTGTGTGTGTGTGTGTGTGTGTGTGTGTGTGTGTGTGTGTGTGTGTGTGTGTGTGTGTGTGTGTGTGTGTGTGTGTGTGTGTGTACTGAAATGAGTGTGTATGGTTGTATGTACGCACTCTCCAAGCTAATTCCAAGGGAAACAAGGGAAAGCTTCTCCTAAGTAACTCAGCTCTGGTGTGCTCTGATGGTATGTCTCCGGTGAGGTGCCACATTGCCTGTTCAATTAGATTAATCCTCTATACTGCACATAGTGGGGGATTGTGCGGAATGTAAACTGAACAAAAATGGCCCTCTTGATGCGACGGGCACAAATTCATTTGAAACTGATTGAATGACGTCATATGTCACAGTGTTGGATAGCACTAAGGCAGTGTAGCTGTAAGCGAGACTGCTCCATGTGATATGCTAGTACACAAATGTCTATTATGTCAGTTGAAGGACTTATCTCAATGAATAAAACATAATTTTAACAAACCTGTTGTAGAGTATGTTAACACAACTTAAAGGACGACTTCACCCATTTTCAACCTATCTTCATATCCTGTCCTCACTAATCCTCATGATAATATGGTAAAAGCTCTGTCTACTCCTTCTGTGTCTCAGAGGATGGCTGTGGACAGTTCAGAAACCCGCCTACCTGTGACATCATCGATGGGGAATCCAAGCTAATAGAAGCTGCAGGCTATCTATTCCTGGAAAGTTAGCATGCTATAATGGAAGCCAATGTTCTCACGTTAATACAAATCTAAATACAAATTTTGAAATCTGCCAAATGATGATGTCACTGGTAGGCGGTTTTCTGAAGACCAAATACAAAAAAACTGCACAATTTTATCATGACTATTAGTGAGGACCAATTATATGAAGATAGGTTGAAAATGGGTGAAGTCATCCTTTAAACATCTGCACTGGTTGGAGGTGGTCTCCCTACTATTCCATTAAGACATTTCTACCCTGGTGTTGGTTAGGACACAGGTTACTGGTTGACAGGTTGACTGGTTGAAGCAGACTGCACACCGTATTGGACACCATATGCACCGCTATCTTTATTGCAGTTAAGGCATCATTGCAAAACTCATGGTTTGTAGCTTTAAAGGTTGCAAAACAATTGCAACTGCGATAATTGTTATCAAACAGCACAGCAGCAGATGATTAGCTGTTTGACTTTTGGAAAGCTGTGGCCGCCCTAAAATAGACTTAACCTGTCCTCCTGTTTTCCAATCTTCACCACATCATGGTGAAGACATTCTGTGGCTTCAGCGATGTCCTGAACAGAGAAAGCATGGCTGAACTGGGCAGAGACAGAGAAGGCATGGGCTGGGCTGGGCAAGACTGGCATGCTGCAGGCTGTTTTTGGTGGGAGCCCACCGAGGTTAATTTAACTGCTGTTTTCTGGGTGACACCTTCAGTCTGTGACAGGCCTGCGAGGGCCGGGTGCTTGTGGCACTTTGCATGATACCCCACTGATCTGCACTTGGGCCTGGTTCAGGTGCTGCTCAGTACAGTACACCCCCCGAAGGCCCTGCTGACCTTCTTTTGTGAGCGATTATGTTCATGTTTAGCGTGGAGACATTACGGCACCGTGTGGCCCGCATGTTAGTTTGTCAAGGACTCTTGTCTCTGTGCTAGTGTAGGTAGGCTAATGTTTATTTTCTTTAGCTCATGAGGTCAATGTAGATTGTAGGTCATCACTGATGATAGATTGCAGGGTAGTAATGAATTGTTTATAGGCTGTTGCTGTGAGATTGGATGTGATAACACTTTTAAGTTTGCTAAATAATTAAGTGTGTGGTTTGTTGACGCACTACTTTAAAATAAAGTAGCCATGCATTCATACACTTGTCTTCATAGGATGGATCCATTTTGTGTGGCTAAAATGTTGTCACTTCTCACCTACTGTACAGTACATTATTGATCTTTCAATAGCTTTTCAGGTCATCTTAGCTTGACTCTGAATACAGCGAGTGGTTGCAGAGCATTTGCTCCATGCCTTAAAGCAGCATTGTGACCACAGGCTGGCATACAGTATGTCAGTTTGTGTGCCGTGCTGGAGACTGACGAGGGGCCTCGCCCTCACAGATAGCCGGCTGTTGTCCTGAAAGTGCAGCACATTGCCACATCGCCCGAGGACAGAGAATCAGGGACAGCAAAGGACAATAACGTGCATGCAGTGGCGTCCCCCAATGCAGGTTCATGACAAAACCAAGCTGATACTGTAGAGTGGCTTGCAATGGACTTTATTGTGCTCATACAAAAGTGATTGTGTCGATTTTCCTCCGTCAACACGGTACTTTGAGGATTCACAAATGTATTTACTAGAGCAAGTGTTGCTTCATTCATTAGGTCCGCTGTGCGGTTGAATAGTGCATCTTTGCCGAGGGAATCCAAACATTAGATTAGACATAATTGAGAGAAATGAAGCCACGCTTCAAGCAGTTAAGGCTTATGCATTAAAGCGTGCTCCGAAATGCTCTTGGTTAATCACTGATCAACTTGGATATTATTACCTTTTAAGTGTAGCTTACCAAATGTTTATTACGGCATTACACTATAAATGCCTGAATAACTACTGTATGGGTTCCCTTGTTCTCGCCCTATAAAATAACCCATTTGTGAATGGCATTGTGAACAGTCTTTTGAATTCTAAAAGAGCATGACAAATGTGCAGTGACGGTACACATGTTAGTTTTTAATCCTGAACATACTCTTCACCCTCCTGGTCATGCAGTACATATGTCAGGGATAGGGATAACAGCCTCCTGCCAATGTCTCATACCAGGCTGAATCTGTTAGAATCAGCCTCATGCATGAAGGGACATGTGTGCACTCTCTGTTCTCAGTATGATGTCCATATTATTTGATTGTCACAGTTCCTATAGGCACTCAAATTTTAAGCCTTCTTAAAGAGGACCTTGCAGTAGTAATGATAACCGCACGTCGACTGGCCATTGGCCAATGTGCTCAAATTGTTGCATGTAGTATTATACTGTCCGTATGATAGTGAAGTGTAGGAGTTTTTATGTATATGTAAATATTCATAGAATGTATTCAAAACACTCAAAATCTCAATATTTATTTACTAGCAGCACATTGACATGAATAGCTTCAGTCCATGACATAATTACAATGCCATCACCAATACTCCTCCCACCAAACGGTTTGCCACACACCAAATTTTGCCATTATGCTGGATTAGAAACAGGTGTGAATGTGTGCGCGCGTGTGCGTGCATGCATGTGCGTGTGTCTGTTTGCCCATTACGTGCCCCGAGTGGAGTTGTGTTCTGTTTGTTTCTTTGACAAGTGGTCCTATGCGCTGTGCATGTGTGTGTGTATTTGTCTGTGTGTGTGTGTGTTTTGTCGGAGGCCAGTGACAGCTGAAGAAGAGGACTGTATTTGTGGAGGAACAGCATGGCTGCAGAGAGAAGTGGAGATCCTGAGGGAGACCTAATGGTTCCACTCCTTCCTGCACAGAGATAAAGACTCATAATAAGCGTGTATGCTCACCATCTGGCCCTGTGCATGTGGCCCTTATGGAGGCGAAAGCAACGCAATCTGTAAACGATCAGGAGCCATAGCGCTCCCCCTAGAGAGGCCGCCATGCAATCAAGGTGACAGATGGCAGCGCCACTGCTGTGGCCTCATGGAGGAGATCAAAATCACCTTCAATAAACTCTGACTGGAATGGGCACGAGCCCCTCAAAAAGTCAGTTTGTCAGTCAAACTGTGGCAGCTTGCTGAAACAGGGGGGAACACACAGTGGTCAGTCCGTCCAATGCCTGATTTCCATATTTTCCGTCTGACTGGGCTTGAACTGTGATCTTTCTCCAGTTGTCCTCTCGACTCGTGCCTGCATGGGCGAGCCCGCTGCCAGGACCGGCAATGTTATTGGGTGAAAATTGGGAACATGATGTGGCTAATGTGGGGCGAGGGAAGCGTCTGGTGGCAAGGCACTGTTAAATAAGGGAAGGGTACCATATTTTTGATATGACAGGGCCCCCGTGCTTTGCCTCCCTCTCTTGTGTTTATTGGACCACATTTGCAGGCATGCACAGGTGTGCACACACACGCGCACACACACACACACACACACACACACACACACACACACACACACACACACACACACACACACACACACACACACACACACACACACACACACACACACACACACACACACACACACACACACACGCGCGCGCGCGCAATCACGCAGTCTTATGTCACACACACCATTACATGCTGTATAACACAAGCCTGTGGCTGCGAAATAACTTTGCATTCAGTGGAAAGCTGTCATATATTGAAATCCGAGCCTTTGATTTTTTTATTCAACATCTGATGGAGCAGCATGGTCCAGCCTCCGCACTGTGTCCGTGTCCGTGTGTGTGTCCGTCCGTGTCCGTGTGAGTCCGCGCGTGTGTGTGTGCGCGCGTGCGGTGAGCATGGAGGCAGAAATGCTCGGCAACGTTATTTCACACATCCCCTTCATCTGATGCGCAGCTTCTGTCAGTGATGTGAGAAAAACAGGCTGACTCTCCAAGCTTTTTTTGCACCAGTGCAAAAGTTCAAAATTGAAATGCCATCTGTTCAATAAAACTAATCTAGGCAGGGAGAGCCGCTTCTGAGGCTCTCCTGATTGGACGTGCGTCTTGTGTTTGAACTGCCTGCCACAAGGGTCAAAATCAAAACAGGATATTGTTGGTATGCAAGTGAATGTGCATTTCTGTTGACACAGGTTTACAAACAAAAACAAATCATTATGCAGTATGAGTTGATTTGGATATTCCCCACTACTTTTGAAGTTGTGGTCTCTGCCATCATGCAGTAATTCCCTCAGTGTAGAAATTTATGAAAATGGACCCACCATTTTGGTCTAGTTTTACACTCTCAGAGTTTAATTAACACTGATTATTGTACCTTGTGATATTTCAGTTCTCTCCTATGTAATTAATTCAGTTGGAGTCACTTTTATTGTGCACTGTATATCTGGATTCAACCTCTCAGCCATCTTCATTCACTAGTTCTAATGAAACGAGAGCCCATAAGTACTTCCTGAGGAAACCCATTGTCCTCAATTGTCTCTGCCCCCCCTCTTAAGCACTCACTTAGTTAATTGCCATACTTATTTGATTAATTGGCCAAATTCCATTGTAGTCCATCCCCACCTCCCATGTTTTATTGAGGTGTCTTGGAGTACCCTTAATCATCCACTTTTCAACATTTTTACAAATGTTAAATATGTGCACTTCAGCTAATAATTAGATCAATTACACTAATTAATATCGTAAGATGAAATGGAAACTGTAAAGTGGCTACGTTTGGACATAGACATAGCATGCCGTCCTCTCTACTCCAGTCTTAAATCTGTTACCAGATGATGTGCCAGTGAACTCCAAGGACATGGAAGTTCTAGATGTCTTAATTAAGGCTAAAATATTAGTCTAGTACTTAAATAAAATCACTGTGACCTGAATTTAGTTTATTATATTTGGCAGAGAGACATTATCTATATATTACTATCCGAGACTAGGGATCACCATGTACTCCGATCTTGCACTTTGTAAGTTGCTCTGGATAAGTGTCTGCTAAATGCCTATAATTTAATTGACTCCACACTGGAATTCAATGTGATATTTTGCCAATTTTTTTTAACCCATTAAGACCTGAGGCCGATTAAAAAAAGAAAATCTTCTGAATCCTAACAGTTTTCTGAAAAACGTGTTTTGCTATATCAATGGTGTTCAAACTTTTTCATATCAAGGACCCCCAAAATGTATTTGGCCGCAGAAAAAAAAATGTGTTCCAGGGACCCCCAGAAGCAAAGATTTGAGTTAAGAATGTTTGCTTTAGACATATATATATATATTCAAATATTTGCACACATTTTCACGATTTTTCTAAAATAGCAGATCAGACCCATAGCGTGGGACGAAGTGACGCACTATGAGCTTGTATATATCTGCTGTTTTTGAATAGCCAAAGTAAAAAATAATGGTTAAAGTGGTTAAAATGATTGTGATGCTGTGTTAACTAATTATGCTGGGGGGACCCCTGAGGTAAACACATTCTTTTAATGTGTCCTTTATTCAAGCTAGTACAGTTTTGTTCACGTTATGCTCTTTTTTTCCCCAGCAGCACTCTATGGCTCACATTCATGCAGTTGAACAACCAACATAAACCAGTGTTTCATCGGTGGCCCAGTGGAGATTTCTATTTCAGCAGCTGTGGAGCCAGTGCCTTTTTCCAAGGTTAGTGTTTGTTGTTGAGATGGAGTTGAAATCTGCTTCTTTAGACTTTTATTCATCTGGGATCTTCCCACAGTATGCTGCTTTTTTTCAGCATTTCAATGGGCCTATTCTTTTGGGCCAACCGATGGAAAAATACTGTACAGGATAATAGTCAGTTGATGTACAGTAGATGGTTTCACCACAGCCTACATTAGTTCTGTAATAGCCTCTTGTTATACAGCATATAATAATAGTGATAATAAACTTACATGCCATTTTGACCGATTTATTTTTCTTCCATTTATGGTATTGATTCTCACCCATGTCAAATGAAAAGATATTAAAAAAATCTAACTGGTACACACAAGTAGGCTACATGCAGCAAAATGTACTGTATACCATGGCTAAATCGCTCTGGAACACTGGACAAATTATAACACTGGGCATTAGGGTATAAACAATACCATGCTAAAGACAGGTTAGGTTGTGTAGATAGTAGACATGTTGTGATATAAAGGAGGGTGAGGGGGGGGGGGGGGGGTGAGGTTTGAACCAGGAAGGACCTCGGAGCTGAATGTTCCCCTTTTGGATCTTAATGAACAGAATGTGAATGGAGGGCGACGGGTCTGATCTTGACTGGTAATGTTGGCTTTGGGGTCTTCCTTGATCAGGTTAAATCATATTGATTCATGAGTGAGCTCACAGTGTTCCCATTGCTTTGTCAGATGAGGATTTTAATTTGAGCCTCCCCTGATAGATGCCGGTAATTTATGCTGATTAGAAATAAAGTATCATATTTGCCTTTATCTCCCCCCCCCCCCCCATCCGAACAGAAGAAGATTTTTTTTCCGGAAGGGAATAAGGAGAGTGGTTGATTAGTTGTAATGTGACCGCAGTAGCCCGCAGGCTGAAATTTATGTCCGCCATTTGAACTGTGGATGTGTGTGTGTGTGTGTGTGTATGTGTATGTGTGTGTGCTGTATACATCAGGTTTCTTAATGAAATGTGTCGCTAGGAGGAATTCGATGGCTGCGGTCGCTCTGGCACTTTTAACACATAATTGTGCGATAGCTTACCTTTCAAACTTAAGCTCAACATTGTTATAACGGTAATATTATTCTTACCCACGTCACAACATTAATTCACTGGGTAGCCCTATGAATTATTGTGCTCAGATTGTTGATGATTGAAAATGTAACTTAATCCCTCTCCTTATTTCTGTCTTTCAATTTGACTGCATTGTGTGGTGGCATTGTGTGGTGGCATTGTGTGTTCTGCAGTTACAAACACATCTTTATGTATTGCCTTCTAGGTCAGATCAGTCACCATGTAATGCCACATCACTGTGTGCTGTGCTCTCTTTGTATGACAGAGAACAAGAGACAGATAGGAGAGAGCGAGAGAGACTAAGGGAGAGACTAAGGGAGATCCAGAGAGACGCAGACGGAGAGCGACGGGTGAGTGAAGAGTCACTCTCTAAGCTCACTATGCTACGGCGACATGTGGAGCTGTGTATGGTGCCATCTCCGCTGTGTGTGTGTGTGTGTGTGTGTGTGTGTGTGTGTGTGTGTGTGTGTGTGTGTGTGTGTGTGTGTGTGTGTGTGTGTGTGTGTGTGTGTGTGTGTGTGTGTGTGTGTGTGTGTGTGTGTGTGTGTGTGTGTGTGTGTGTGTGTGTGTGTGTGTGTGTGTGTGTGTGTTGACTGACAGGTGTCAGGCTTCTGTGGGTGAAATGTGGTGGGACAGGGAGGGATGGAGTGAGAGAGATGTGTGGGAGAGTCTGTCAGCCCATTCAGGCTTTTCTCTTCCCTGAAAATACATCCTCTCCTCCATATTGTCTGTCAGCATTTGCAGATGACTGACAGCTACAAACAGGACCAAACCATAACTCTGCACTGCAAAAATTAAACCTTAAATTAAACGCCCTTGCACACAGTCTAATGTGATTTTATTTTTATTGGTCGATAATTGAAAAAAATTTTTTTTGCACAAATTTCTTCAGTGCAAAAAACTCTGGACTCAAAAGGATGTGTGTGTACCTGTGTATTTTAGTGCACACATGCCCTTGTGTAGTTTTGTGTGTGCATGCACCTGTGTATTTTCGTGTGTCTGTGTGTGCACGTATGCATTCCTGTGCGTAATCTGTACTGTATGTGTGCATGCATAGACATGTGGGTATTGGCAATAGCGTACATACATCATGAAATTCTTTGGCAAGACTGTTCTCAAGTTCAAGCCTCCTGAAATTCACAGCGGCAGACTTCTGTCTCTTTTTACCACCCTTCCCACTTTTTACACTCACTGACCTACACGACATGGCCATAGCAGCCCTGACCGTTCTCCAAAAACTTGATTTCACAAATGGAAAAGCAGCATCTGCTTTCCCGCTGCTTCACATATGGCGGCCATGGCTGCTCGTATGAACTGAAGCAGGTAAAGCGGGCAGGGGGGTGGGGGCCAGGCAACCCCCGGGGGCCTCCGAGCAGAGGGCCTGGCCCCGGGGACTCTGCTGGGACTCTCTGCAGCGAGGGCCGCGCTGTCCCCCGACCAGATGAACCTGCATATGAAATGAGGGCGCAAAGCCCAACAAGCTGGCGACTGTGTACATTGTGCAAGGAGAGACAGCAGAGAGGATTTTTGCCTCCTTTTGTCTGGTTGTCGCAGCATCGAGACACGTGTAGGCTGGAACAGGATTATTTTTTGTTGTTTTTGTGTTCACTGGATGTTCTGATATCATGAAAAACCAACAGAACCACCCACTCCTAAAGCACAGTACAAACTATTCCTCTTTTCACACTGTGGGTTCTGTTTGCCCTGCCTGCAGTGTGCAGCCCCTGTTGTGGTAGTATTATCTTCCTTTTGTGACCGGCCTCTCCCCTCCCTCCCATCCCCATCTCTCTTCCTCCTCCTCTCTCTCTCTCTCCCCTGGCGTCGTTACCGGTGATCATAGTGTGACAGAGCGTCCTTGGGGAGCCCAGAGCACCGTTTACAGCTCTTTTGGTGTTAATGCCTCCTGTCTGCTCCTATTTCCTCCCCACCACACTGCCTCTTCTGGTCACCCAACCAGACTTCAAACTCAGGAGCTAAATGTATCAAACATCATTCTAATATAGCAAAAATCCACACTGGTAGAATATTGCAAAAAGGCAATATTGCAAAAATCCCCCCCCCCCCCACTCACAGACACACAAAATCTGCATGTTTACAGATTAAGCTATCGTTGAGTTAAATCAACACCAATATCTGCCTGTAGGCGACTGCTGTAAATGTGTAATGATTGCTAATTGCCTTGTTAGTATGACAACAAAGCAGGATGTTTTTTTTTTCTTGCTGAAGGACTAAATTACCAGGAAATAAATAACAAGTGGAGAGGAACATGTGAATAAGGATGTTTTTACATGAGCATCTGTGGATACAGCTGCCGCACGCTCTGACCATCCTGTCTTCTCCTCTCTGCTACTCCACAGCTCAAACAAACAAATGACTCCAAAACAAGTCGGCAATCCCTCGTGTCTTGTTTCGGGTAAGTGTTGTAATCTAGTGCCCCCAGTTGATTGTGATGGCAGTCCACTTTATTATTATTGATTTATTTGTGTGTTTGTTTGTTTATTTGTCCAGAACATCAGGGTCTGTCAACCTTAAACCACCATCCGGTGGTTGAAGGTCCCTTGCTTATATATTATATGAAATACTCATTATCACTAGCCTTCACAGCAAAGCGCAGAGGGAGAAGTGGAACACTCAAGATATTGAGTCGGCACTCCCTCCACCAGTGTGGTAGATTAAAGTTACCACGCGCTTATCTTCTGGTAATGAATGGGACAAACGACTCCTCTGGGCATTCCTTTCGTCTACAAGGGAACACAACTTAAGCAGCAGCTGCCACACTGATGGAACACGCACGCACGCACGCACGCACGCACGCACGCACGCACGCACGCACGCACGCACGCACGCACGCACGCACGCACGCACGCACGCACGCACGCACGCACACACACACACACACACACACACAAGCACACTCGCATGTTTTTCCCTCTCCTTTTTTCACCTTCTCTCTGCCTGCATCTCCCACTCCATCCCCAGAGACATGTGTTTACCTCAGCAGTCACCTGCCACTGAGGGAGCCAGAATGAGATTCAGGGGCCCTTTGTCCCAATCAGCTTCCCCTATCAGCCTAAACGCTCTCTGGAGACGGGGCTTATTACATGACATGCTCGTCAGAGTAGATAAATGGCCGCTCGTGTCGCGAGCCGGACCCCCGGCTGGCGAGAGGAGGGGCGGGCGGTAGACGGACAGCTCTGGGCCTGGGGAATGAAAGGAGCCCACAGACTTATTGACGTTTTAATCAGAAACAGTTAGGTCTGAATCGGGGCTGTTTGCGGGTCAGGGCTGAAGGGAGGCTTTTCATCACAGCTTATTCAAAATATGCAAGAATTGAAATGCAGACCTCGCTGACAGATAATTTACCTGCTGTCACTCCGCATGGTCCCGCGTTATTATGGCTACCTGTTGTAATGCCCCCCCCCCCCATCCTCATCCACCCATCTCAGGCCTCCTACACATTGACAGGGAAAAGAGAAGCAAGTGAGCTTAAAGTGAGATGAGACTTGGGAGTGTCTGGCCTCGCATTTTGAGAATGAGCCGCCAGTGCGCCACCATGTGTGGCTTTTATCAGTGCTGTATGCTATGAGCAAAGTGAAAGGTTCTATAATTATAACACAAAATTAAGTGATAGTTCACCCCCAAAATGTATTTTTTTCACCCCATGCGAGACATGAATTCATGGATATTTTTTTGTTTTTGTCGCATTCCTAAGCCAATAATTTGATGACCGGCAGCGGTTCCGGTAGAATAGAATAGACTTTATTTGCTATTTGCACAAGTGCATAGGAAATTTTGGAGCTCAGCTCCCAGGGTCAGCATTTTAAAAGAAGACAGAAAGTACAGAGAAAACATACAATCCTACATATATCCTACCACATTCCCTAAAAGACAAATATCAAATTATCATAAATAAGCACGTCATACTGCTACCTACCGGTCCGCTGGTCATCTAAAAAACTACTGGCTGGACTGCCATGGAAGTTCTCCTTGGAGGATGAACCTTAATCATGTGTGTATGTATATATGTGTGTATGTATGTATGTATGTATGTATGTATGTACGTATGTATGTATGCATGTGTGTGTGTGTGTGTGTGTATATATATATATATATATATATATATATATATATATATATATATATATATATATATATATATATATATATATATATATATATAATTAATAATATATAATTATATATATATATATATATATATATATAAATATATATTATTCATTATTTTGAGAATGAGAGCGGGGCTTTTAGACTCTTATGGCCCTCTTTTAGGGAAATGGGTACCACGACGCAGTGGCGAGATGGGTTGTATTATGCTGAATATATCATTGGCTGCGTTGCAAGTGGAATCAATCATGGCCAGTCAAATGACCCCTTTTAATTACTTTTAAGAGCAGTGTGATGTGCTCAGTGCAACGGAATACTAGTAATTTCCACAGTGTCATGGTACTGTAATTTCTCCCAAGAGCAAACTGATGTCCTTGTGCAGGAGGTGCACAGTCATCAATAAAGAATCTGTTGCATGATGAGACAAACATAAACTGACAGTATGTGTAATTTATCTAGTTTTTCGAACGAATCAATACACCTTTTATTTAGGAGAAATTATTTTGATCTACTACTGTATCAAGGAGAATGCCAGCAGTCCAGCACTCACATAAATGCCCTTAAGGCACTTTTATTTAGTTGGAAAAACGACGTTACACAGTGTCAAAATGGACGTGTCTGTAGGTGAGACATTTGGAGCACTCCATGCAGATATAAGCATACTGTGTACCACAACCAGCTTATGCCAAGATTAAATGATGATTCACTTCATTCATTTTAACAAGCATGTAACCATTGCCATATGTGGATTAGAATGCATGGAAAATGTACCACAATATACTGTATGTACAAAATACCATGCACACAGGCGAGGAAAAACTTGCTACTGCACCAAGGGAAAATGTCAATTAGCCTGTTCGCTTGCGTGCCTCACACCAATGGGCCTGTCCCAAAATAGGGCCCTTAGTCTTGTTTATAGTTGGGCACCTGTAGTTGTTTGACAATGCGTATAAAGAGGATTTATGGAGTATAATTACCTGCTGTGTAGGAGAGAGAGCACACAATTTGATTCTATATCAAGACAGTAGGAATGCTTAGAGATACACACAGAAACCGTGCAAGATAGAAGGTTCTGGGCCTGGCAACATAACCTCCCAGATCAGCACTGTCATGTGGTTTGCCACTGGCATAGATTTCAAAATAAAGAAGTGGCTACAAGTACTTTTCATTGTACAAAGAAACAAAACGGCCAGGCATAAAATAACACAGGAGTGCAATTTGTCTATCAAAGAGAAGAATTCTCATCTCCATCCACTTGTATCTTTTACACAGTCGTATGTCTGTGTTTTGAGTGGACTTTGTCCATCACATCAAAGAGAAGAATCCGCATCTCCCTCCCCTTGTATCTTTTTCATCAGTCGTATGTTTGAGTTTTGAGTGGAAATTATCCATGATATCAAAGAGAGTATTCTCCATCTACATCCACTTAGTGATGATTAATGAAAGAAAGATCTATTTTATATTATTGTTATTATCTTTCCAAACACACAGTAAAAGCTTGGGCCAATTATGAGCCAAGATAAACAAATTAATCAAAATAAATCTTTCATTCATACGAACATGGAAAGACTTTATATGCCAGCCTGCCTCCACTACTTTTCTCACAAAGACTTCGCTGCCAAGGACCCATGCACAGGACGCACACTGGAATACCTACTTCCTATTTTCGCAATTTCCAAATCAAAGCCTGTGTGTGTGATATATATATATATACAGGGTCCCCACGGTCATGAAATTCCTGGAAATATTTTGAAATTGAAAAAAAAAAAATCCAGTACTGGAAAAGTTTTGGAATTGATCAAAGGTCCTGGAATTTATCAAGGGTCCTGGAAAAATATTTGGCTATGCATTGTTTTTGGCTATTGATTTTGTTAATACAAAACATTTTCATAAACATGTATACCATTACACGAAATATGTAACATAAGTAGTTTTTCGCCGAACGGGCTGTGTGATGGCAGCCTAATGTATGTCTCAATTGTTAGGTTGCACTGCATAGGGTGCCAGGTTGGTGTCACGTGATAAAAAGAACAGATCTACAAGCTCACAACGTGCTGCAGCGTGATGAGTAGTTAGCTTGTAGAGCTGTTCGTTTTGTCACGTGACACCAACCTGGCAACTTGTGCAGGTTGTGTGTTTGCTGTCCCAACAAACAATTGCGAGCAACACGTGAATCGTCGGTGAAGCGTAAACGATTGAATGCAGTTAAAATATATCGGTTGAACTAGTAGTATGATCTAGCCTGGTAAACCCTCCCTCCGGAAATCTCAATTCCATTTCATTTCAGGAGTGAGTCTGGCCTGATCCGCCTGTCTGCAATATTGGCTGTGCTGGAGTTGGGCGGGAGTAATACCGTTGACTGACAACCCCTTCAGCCAATGATAATTTTTCCCCTTCAGCCAATCAGCAGTTCACCAGTCTTAATGTGACGCGACGGGACTTTTGAGACAGCCATACCCAAAATGGGTTGCCTTTTTCGGGTACAATGGTGTCACTGCCCGCCCCTACCGGTTCTCTAATTATTATTTTTTAAATAGGCTTTGTCATGATTAATTGACCACATATATGAAGTTAAACAACTAAATTCTATCCAAACGATATCTTATAAGTAAATTCCGTGCCTCAAAATAGAAGTTAGAGAGCTTTTTGAAGTAAAAAAATAGCGGAGAATTGGCCGCACAAGAAAAAGATGGCTGCCGTTCGTGTTTTGGGCTCACTCGAACTCGCCACCTGATTGGCCAACGTAAGCTGTCAATCACAGAACAATGAGCGACGACGCTGATAGGCGCGGCCGTTTGGCATACACAGCCAATATCGCAGAGAGGCGGTTCATGCCAGACTCACTCCAGGAATCAAATAGAAATGAGATTTCCGGAGGGAGGGTTTACCAGGCTAAGTATGATCCACAATGCCAGGGAAATGTTCGTTTAATAATTTGTGGATTACAAATGAAAAGTTTAAAGACTGGATAAAGCTAGCCCTGAAACATGACTGTCATACCATGACAGTCATGGTGCCGAGTCCCCCTGGTCTAAAGTTGTGTTCGATTTTTTCACATTGCCATCTCTCACATAAACATAAACGTTCAGATTTCAAATATAAAGTTGGGCATTCTACATAGGAGTAAGAGACACATTATTGCTCTGAATGATTGTTATATAGGCCTGGAAATTGGGCTAAATATTCTGGAAAGGTTTTGGAAAAGTTTTGGAAATTCATTGCTAAAAATGTGTGGGGACCCTGTATATATATATATATATATATATACAGTATATATATACAGTATAGCATGCAAGTTCATACCATTACCCTCATCCTTGCTGTTGGCCACCGAGCAGCTCTGCTGGAGCAATTGAGGGCACCTGGACAGTTGTTGAGGGAGACATTCAAATTCGCTGCCCAGATTTTCTCAGCTGGTTTGGGGATCTGAATCAGTGACCCTCTGGTCCGAGCCCTGCTTCTTGGTCATATTGAGACCGCTGGTGCAAGCCGGTGTGACCTGTGATAGGGTAGTTCAAGGTTGAAGTAATTCAAAATGCAGTATTACAACCAGTCCAACTGTTGTTAGCATCTCTCAGGGTAGTGATCGGAATTTGTGTGTATAATTCATGCCCCAGCGTGTTTGAGTGTAGTTTCAGTACTTATGCTACACTGGAGTGATGAAATATGTATTATAACATCATGGATAAACACAAGAACGACCCCAAGCATCTCTGTGTCCTGTGAAGGTTACCTCAACTTCCCTCCGTCACATCTGATTTCTCTACTGAGTTGGAATGTTTAGGGAACATTATACCCTGACAACCTCCAAACATTAGCATCTCCGTTAAATTATTCATTCTGCACGCTTTCGTCTGGGTAGGTTGAGGATGATTTCCATACTCAAATCTACACAACTAATTGTTAAACACACTCCATTGGGTTTTTAAGATGTTGTCACAGACTTTTTCATCAAACATTAATGTGTGGGTTCCAATGATTTCATGCAATTCGCGCTTTACATCGCGCTTTTTAATGACACTCTGAAAAAGGCATTAAAACTCATCATAAATTACACAATAATAATGTGAGGGAGGGAGGGAGAGAGAGAGTGGAAAGGTCCCGGTCCCCAGCCGATCATAAGTTGATCTTCTTAAGCTCCGAGCGGCAGGTAGGCACTGACAGCTGCTTAATTTGGTCTTGTCGCCGGGGCGACTTCATTTTCCAACGGGCCCCGGTGACAACGGATGTACAGGCGGAGCAGAGAGAGAGCGAGAGAATGGCACTCCGGTTGACCATTTACTGATGCACCAGTCAAAACCCAAGGTCACTTTAATTAACTGCCAAATTACAATTTAAATGATAATACTAATCACTCACTCTGCAATAGCACGAAGCTACTGGCTGTTGTGTTAATTTAGGGCTGCGGGGGAGGGGGGGGTGGTCATTTCCACCTCTGCCTCACAGTGGGGCTTATGTCTGTGCTGGCCGGTATTTATTTATTTGCTGTCAGATGCTGCCTTTCCTGATCAAGTGACCTCGCACTGTTTTTTTCTTTACCGTCTCCCTGTTTCCCGTCTCCATATTATACTAGTCTCTATTTGTCTGTTTCTCCTTCCTGTCTCTCTGTCTCCATAGTATACAAGTCTATATCTGTCTGTTTCTCCATCCTGTCTCTCTGTCTCCATAGTATACAAGTCTATCTGTCTGTTTCTCCATCCTGTCTCTGTCTCCATAGTATACAAATCTCTATTTGTCTGTTTCTCCTTTTCTGTCTCCCTGTCTCCATAGTATACAAGTCTCTATTTGTCTGTTTCTCCTTCCTGTCTCCCTGTCTCCATAGTATACAAGTCTCTATTTGTCCTTTTGTCCTTCCTGTCTCCATAGTATACAAGTCTCTATTTGTCCGTTTCTCCTTCCTGTCTCCATAGTATACAAGTCTCTATCTGTCTGTTTCTCCTTCCTGTCCCCATAGTATACAAGTCTCTATTTGTCTGTTTCTCCATCCTGTCTCCATAGTATACAAGTCTCTATTTGTCTGTTTCTCCTTCCTGTCTCCATAGTATACAAGTCTCTATTTATCTGTTTCTCCATCCACGCTCTCTCTCTCTCTGTGAAGGATTTCAATTAGATGCCACTGATGCCTTTGTCTCTGTGTATTCCCTGCAGTTAGGCTGGAGAGACAAAAGAGCTTCATCACTGCAGCCTCTCTCTTTTAAGTATGTGGAACTGAAATGAAGGGCGTACTCAATTCCATAGAGGCTTTCCAAACAAATATTCCTAAATCCTTTTATTTTCAGGGTTTGGGTAAATGCATAAACGCATAATTGGGGACGTTTCCCATGCAGAAAAGGTATAAAACACTGTCCGGCAGCCTCTTCGTGGCGGCTTTGTGGTGCTAAATTGTAGTTCACAGAATGGCTATCGTGATCACATTTTGAATCTTAGGTTTTGTTTTATACAAAATGAATATTTATTGTTTTCTCGCGATACTCATCACATGATGTCCACATGACTTAAGCGCAACACTGAGTGCAAAGAAGAACGCTTATACAGCTGGAATTCCCCGTAGCCTTGCATTTGCATCGTACTTTGTCATGGGACCTAGTTGGAAGCTGTGGTGTCTAGCTTAGATTCAGGCCATGGGATATTTATTCTAGCCAACCTCCACCCCATTACAGTTACTGCCCATCTGCCACTGCTGCCACTTGCAGCCCTCCTAAAGGTTACTCATTTACATATTGGGGGGGCAACCATCTACCAATAACGGTGCATCAGTTAATCAGCACTTCATGATAACAACGATGTAAAAATCCCAGCAGTCCGATAAAATTCCTGCCCGCCTCTTTGTGACGACGTAAACATGATGTCCTGGAATGTCACAATAACCTGCTATTCTTTGAATGAAAAAATGAATAATTTCGCAGATAGATTGTAATGGGATGCCTGACTTGATTTATTGTTGTGATCGTTAGCCATATGGCACAGACTGCTCCCCCCTCCTAATGTTCAAAAATTCAGCGATTACAGGGCTAGGTCAGCGCAACCTTTCCTATTGTGCAAATGAATCTCCGTCTGATCAGAGGTTAAGGACAACCGAGAAATGAATACACAAATACTGTAGAGATGAAATACAACTTGTGTTTCTTTCTTTTTTTCATTCATTTTTATTGTTTTTTTTTTCAAACGAGGAGTGGGCAGGCCACTTTATGTTTTTTTTTTCTCCCAATGTTTACATGTATTTACACGGACAATAGGGAGGCTGAATGGGAAACAGTGTGGGCGAAGTCTTCTGGCAGGATTCAAAAAGACTAGCCAGGACATGTGTGGTTTCAGAGATGGGTGGCTTAACTTTTATGCCGCTGATAAGTGCCAAGTTGATATTAAATCAGTGGAATAATGGAGAACAACTAAACTACTTTCACACCGGAAACTTGATCCTTGAAAAGCTTGAGTGCTGGTGTTCCTTCATAGTTCATAATCCCTCAAACATAATCTAACAGAGTTTTTGTTATTTGAAGTAAGAAGCTCTCGTTCAGTGACTTGATGGACTCCAAAATGACATCATGGGCAAAACACTCATTCCTGATAAACTGTTTTCATGTTCTCCATCTCACCAAGGTGAGGATGGACATCTTTACATGATGCTTTATTAATGGGATTCATTTTGTCCTTGTTCCATACCATGCCACCTTTTAAAAAATGTGTCCTCTTGAGCCTTCAGCCCTCCCTCCCCCCTCCCAGGTAATTATAACAACAGTTAAAATCACAGGAAGGAATATCATATTTATAATTATTTACATGTGCCCCGGCTACGTTTTAACATTATCATTTCTGTCTGTTAATAATTGCCTCGGTCCTCCCGTAGGCTCAGGGCGACGTTGTATTAGATTGTAATCTGCGACACTGTTTCCTGACACAAACTTGATGTGTCACAGTGATTGGCATGGAGGAGATGACATGACAGAGCTGGTTTTGGGGGGACTGACAGATAGTTGGCAGGTTAAGGCTCCCCTGTTGGGCCTGCGCTGCCTCAGGACAGTCACCTGTCAACTCAGGTGAAGGCTCGTCATAGCTGAAGACCGCGAGCAGCAGAGTGGATATAATGGGATGAGCAGACTGACACAGACGTTGCGCGGGACTCCCTTTGTCTATGGGCTGAGGAGCAGACATTGCTTCAGTCAAATATGTCCACCGTGCTGAGTAAAGAGTTTCTGACTCAGAGCTTTAGCAATGAGATGGAGGCGATGCAGTCAATACTGTAAGCGTTCATAATCTGCAATTATATAGTTACTGAGGTAAAATCTGTATTGTTTATTGATTGCAATCAACTGACCAGCTTCTTTGTTACACAAAAATATTGTTTGGTGGATCAGTCTACGGGATTCCTAAAATTAATTGACTGTCTGTCACAGCTAATGAAGGTCATCACTATGGTTAATGGCATGACTCCTAAACCATGTAATAAAATAGGAACCGTAGTGAGCAACCATCTCAATACAATTAAGCTCCACAGACAAGCCATAAATTCATTTAATGTGATTGTATTTCCGGTTCAAAGTGACCGTCTGACCCCACATATGTGTGGGTTGTTTTGAGGCCTTCCTGTTGTCTTCCTGTTTGCTCTTCTGTTCTGTCAGACAGCTGAAACCAGCTCTGTCCGCTGTTTTGATGGAAAAGGACAAGAGACTCTCAAGGCTCAACCTCTCCAAAGCTCCACTGACATAGCAACAAACATAGCAACATCAACCAGTGAATGTGTGTGCGTGCTTGCGTGCATGCGTGTGCATGTTTGGCGGGCAGTGGTTTATGATGGGGGATGGGAGCACTGGGAAGTGTCGACCCAATCCCTAATGCTGTTTTTTTTCCTTTCTTTTGTTCTGTTTCCTCATAAGAACGTCCTGCCAAGCACGGAGGGAGCATGTGTCCATCAAAGTCAGGCCAATATGAGGCGTGAGGGCTGAGGCCTGCTAGGAAGATGGAAGAGTGGCACTGACTCACACAGAAGCTAGCTCACAACACAGCATACTGCCACAGTGCATCACTACACACAGGCTCTTATATATAGAAGCTTATATAATTGGAGCGAACAATTCAAAGTGCATCCATGAGATTAAAAGGACACTATGCTGTTTTTCACCATTATCTTTACATTTGTTGTGTGGCTAATGTTCCATTAGCAGCCAACACTGAGCATGTATGCATGTCTCTGAAACACTCTGAAACACCGAAGTTGTACTTTAAATGTCACTCTGTGTAACTTTAGTAACATCTGTGAATGTGAAAACATACAACCCTCACTTCCTGGTTTATTGAATATGAATCAGGTTGATGTAAAGGCAGCTAATATGGGCATGCTGGGCCGATGCTTGCCCACAAAATGCATTATGGGAAAACACACAAAGGCCAACAAACAAAGAGAAATTCGAATTTTCTGCCAATATGAGTTGTATCGTAAATACATTTTTCAATAGATTGAAAAGTATGAAATGCACATGAAAAGCCTTGTTCATACAGAATAAGAGAAAAATTATTAAGGTTGGAGAATATTCTCTGTACGGCTGTAACTATTTATAGATTTTTTTTTGTAATAGATTTTTAATTATGGTCAAACATTCAAGAATGACATCTGTCACTCGTGCCCCTTTCTAGTTTGAGTGGCACGCAAGTGAACTCGTGCACGCACACGCAGGCACGTACAGTATGTACGTGTACACACACGCACACGCACACACACACACACACACACACACACACACACACACACACACACACACACACACACACACACACACACACACACACACACACACACACACACACACACACACAGAGACCAGCTGGTGCTTACCTGTCTCCTGTTCACCTGTTCTGAAGTAGTAGTAAGTGTATGTGCCCCTTTCAAGCAGCCTTAGAGCCCCTGAGCATCTTGTCAGCCTGTGAGTGATGAGGTCCGATCTGTTTTTGTCTGTCAAAGCAACGTCATCCAGCCTGTACTCCCAGCCTCTGTAAAGAGGCACATATAGTACGTGTAGAAGAACTCAGTATTGTAATATTCATGACCTGCTCATATCATGCAATTATTTAGCCCTGGCTTAAAGAGTAGCATTTGCCTGTTACTGTGCATTTAATGGAATTGATTTGAAACAGCTATATTTACACTACAACCCACCCATATAGAGGAAATTGCCCTTTCTGTTTACTGTTCTTTCTGTTCCTACTTTTCCCATTATGCATTCTGTCAGGAAAGTCTCTTCGGTCTGGCACACCCATAAGTATGGCCTCCATTACAACATGATCAACACATTTCCACTGACGTGTGGAGGGGGGTTGACCAAGCAGCAAAATGGAGCAGAGACTTACAGAAAATTACAATTAATAATTCATATATTTATGCCATTTACAATGTACAAGACAACTAAAATAGGAAAAAACTAAAACGACATGGCTACTGTTTATGGAACCTGCAATAACTTAACTAATTGATGGTTATAATTAGGTCCAGCTGCCATTCAGACAGCTCTTTACTTGACGTTAACAATAGCGCTAATCAATTAAAGGCTTGCAGGTAAGGTAACCCATTCCACATAACCTATAAAAACGAGTCATCCCATACAGCTTTTGAACCTGCATGGTTCAAAGTCTGTGGTTCTATCTCCGGCAAGCTCCCAACTATGTTATGGTCAATTCAGAACCCCAGGTGTTATAATTATTTAGTGATGTGGCTGTAATTATTTTGGCTTTTGAGGTATTCTGATTTGACTTTACCATACAGTTGTACAACCGTACAACTGTATGGTTCCTAATTCTATCTCTCTGGCTTGATGCTCAGTTGACCTGGACAACTCTGGCAGCTGGCTCCCTTGTTGCGACACATTGGCCAGTGGTTGCTCTCTCGTTGAGTGTTCAGTGGGACGTGACAAAACAAAATAAAAGTGTGAAGGTTAGGGGAAAGGTCCAATAACAATGCCAAGCTTGTCCAGCTTGCAGTCCTTGTGTTACGATTCCGAAAGGGGAACCAGCATTATCCCATCCTACGTATTCATTGCACTAAACACTTTCTCTGTGCCTTTTGCAGTCTTACGTCTCTCTCTGTGAACCTCTTTGTCTCTGTGTGAATCTTTCAGGTGACTCTTATTATATCACAGGCATTTATGAGTTCTCCTGCGAGGTTCTCCCTCTCTCATGATGCCACACAGTCGGCACATTCACAACCATCTGTTTGAGATGGCAAAACTACAACTCTAAATAGGATTTTTTAATTAATAAGCTGCAACAAACACCCTTCTAATAGTGATGTAATCATATAAATCAGATTCCAATAGTTTAATCCGGTGGTTCTCAAACTTTTTAATTTCACAGACTCTCATAAGACTTTCATAACTCTCAGTGTACAAATGGAAGCAAATGAACCCATAAGGCTGAGTTAGAGACCTGTAAGTGTCCTTTTGGGACCCCCTCAAAGGGACCACTGGTTTAATCGGATTGAAACGTCACAACCAGGAAGTAAGGTTAGGATTTCTGTTTCCACAAATTCAACTTTCCAGCACAACTTTGGCAGTGTTTCAGAGGTACACAGAAGACTGCTCAGTGTTATGGCTGCAAATAATTTCCCATACAAAATAGTGATGGTCCCCTTTAAGTATACATTGCACTCAGAGATAGTCTACCGCTACACCTAATCTAAACCTTCATCATGGCATTCTTGTTGAGGGCTTGTGGTCTCTGTTGATCAATTTAAGACATGAAGTATGGATGGTTCAGTTGAGAAAGGTGTTGGTGTTTGGCTATGCTGGTAAAGTTTGCTGAGTAGCACATTGACAACATTCAAAGAATGTGTCACTTTGCAATTTGTGAGCAGTTGTATATATTATGCATAGCTGAAGCAAAAGCCTCTCTATACAGTATATTGAGGCAGACATACAGTATTGCATAGTACTTCCTTTATGATTTACTTGAGTTCTTATCACATTGCACCAGTAAACTTTCGTGAGCAGTGTCCCTGGTGAAACAATAGCATGTATTCCCCGAATATCTAAATACATGAGCAGCAGTAATCAAAGTTAATTGTGTGGTAATTGTAGCAGAGTCCTTGTCCCTTAATCGCTTTGCTGGCAGCTCGTTTTCATCTCGTTGCTGTCCTCTCGCAGGCTGCACATCCATCACACATTGCTGCAGGTGATGTTTCCACATCCACTCTGTTCAGGGACACACTTCAAATAGGACATCTGCATTGTAAATAATCGGAAATCCATTGTTTTTGTTGTTGGGGAAATGAGTGTTGTTTTTTTTGCCTTTTTTCTTTTCTATCAGCAGCCTTGGTGTGTCGGGCAAAACCCTGCAAGGCTCCCGCCACTGAGATGCATACATGAAGGCATTGCCATCCCGAGCTTACCACTCTCTCCCTGAGGACCCGGGCTTATCAGCCTAGAGTCAACTCGTCGCACTTGTTAATTAATGAGACCTCTATGCGAGATCACTCTTAAACGAGGCTGAGCCTGCTGCATCAGAGGAACTGCTAAACAACACTGATAGCTGGTGAGAGACCGGTCTGCCAGTTGTTGCCTTAAGGCTGTTGACTATATTTATTTGCCGTTTTATTTAGCTCGTTGTTTTCTTCTTCTGTTCCCTGCTCCCAGAGCCGACTGGAGGCTTCTTAATTCTCCAAATGACTTTTTAAGTAGTGTCTCCGCACTGTGTGACCCCGCTGAGTGACAGGCCATTCTAATCCCTCTCCACAAGGGGAGCAGTCTTTATTGTAGCCCGTGGTCAGTTTGTTTTTGCCACAGCCCACAACATACAGCGTTTAACACTCTCATAATTAAGTAGCTGATGCCAAAGTGCTCTTCCCTAACTGAAGCCCCGGGGTGGTGCTGATTGACAGATGAGGAGGGAGACTGCAGAGGTCCTGCTAACATTAACCTACCACATGGCTTTTTGGGTAGAAGGCATGTACAGTTCTTACATATACTTTGGATAGCAGATGAAGGAGCATGGCTCAGTGTGGATTTGAATTATGTTTGAATAATTATCTTAATATATTATTAATCATAAAATCAAATGGACAAATCGTATCTCGGCTGCAATAGATATGTTGCATTAGGGCGTGTGCACACATTAAAGTGCATATTTTGGTATTTGAATGGCCAAAATATTGTCAAAATGGATGCATTCGCACACAGACAATAATTACATGGAATATTGTGTTATCTTGACAGATTCTCGGCTGTCTGTTTATCCCAGTCTGCACTAGCCAACTGGGTGAAGGATATTCTGCCTATTTCCCCACCCAAACTCCAGGTCCCATCTGCTCACAGAAAGGCACAACATTTGTCAAAGTAGACTGGATAATGGCTTTGGCATCCTTATTATAATCTCAGCATAATCTTCATTTGTCCACTTTTGGCATCGGGACACTTCTGGGTTTAGGAAATCGGTCAGGACACTTAAGTGTCCTCGTTTCTTTTTCATTAGCTCAAATCAAGGCGTGAAAGCTCGTTTAATTCCAATTTATAACATGCAGCCTCCATGTTCTCCGGCGCACAGAAAACGGCTTATTTGTTACTGCTATTGTGATTAGCTTAACTATAATTCCCTTAATTCAAATTATAATAGTAAAATAAATAAAATAATAATAATTGCTGGCTAAACGCAGGTTGAGTTTGTACTTGTTTTTGGTGCTGTGAACAGGGGCTCCTCAATGAACAGATAAAAAGGGGACAAACTTCAAATTATGCCCCTCCTTTCTTCATTAAGGTTGTGCCTCTCAGTTGACTATTGCTCCCCCTGTATGTGGGTCACACACACCGTTCCCAGCTGTGCAGTCTAGTCAGCTGTGCCTTTTGCCTTGCCCGCCAACATCTGCTCCACAAAAACAATATCCAGCTTTTAGCACTCAAATGGAGGTTACGCCATATGCCAGCAAGGCACTTAGTTTCTGCCAGGGGAGTGAGGCCCTGGCCACACGCATTGAGGTAACAATGAAGGAGAGACTGTGAGGGTGAGCCCACCTCTCTCTCTCTCTCTCCCCCTATTTCTCTCTCTCTGTCTTTCTCTCTCTCTTACTCTTTCATTCCCTTTTTTGCTTTATGCTCTATCATTTCTCCCTTTGCTGTCATTTACCTCAGTCTATTTACCCCCCCCCCCCCCTCTCTCTCTCTCTCTCTCTCTCTCTCTCTCTCTCTCTCTCTCTCTCTCTCTCTCTCTCTCTCTCTGTCAGCCCCGCTCTCTTTCACGGTTTTCTTTCTGGCTCCTCCTCATGCATGCTACTGCTGTTTTCCTCATTCAGGCCATCGATGTGTGCCAGTGTGCATCTGCTCAAGGTGCTTTGGCAACATCGCCTTTTGAATATTAATGTGCCACCTAAACAACAGTTTGCCTGCAAGGTCTACCACAAGGTCTGCTCGAGTTTGAACTGTGTGTGTGTGTGTGTGGGAGTGATGATGATAACTCAATTAAATTGAAGCAGTGTTCAATCAAAACATATATTTTTTCATGTGGCGCAGTATCTCTAAAGTCTGGGCAAATAACATCAGTTTTAACATCGGACACCACTTAACTTTACAAAGTCCAGAGTAGACCAATTCCTTGACTCTGAGAACGAAGGGCACTTATCCACAGGTATCTAAACTACTTTAAATAGTTTCTTAACTTCTGTTATTAGCTAGCTCAAAGGAGATGGATTGCCCGAAATGCAATTTAGGCATTTAAGACCAATTAAGAAAGCAGATCTGGATTGTATGGGCTTCTAGTGCTGCTCACTATGCCGAGAGGTGATAATGGAGTTTTAATTAAATGCGGGAGCCAAAGGTCCCAAAATGGAGCTTACAGCTAACCAAGCAGCAGTCATTTGGTGGCTGTACAGACAAGGCCCATTATTGTCTCCCTGGCCATGGATGTGTTCTGTTTCTGTCTGCCCGGGTGAGCCCTGCTCTGGCCCCTCCAGGCTATGATGGTGCCGTCTCGTTAATCAGCATAACATTGCTGTGTGAAACAGTGGACGTCTGCACAGCTGGGCAGGATCGAACCAGATGAGATGTGGGGAATAACCGTGTCATTGTTGTGTCCGAATTAATCTGTTGCCGTTTCTGATCAGTTGTTTGTTTTTTTTGTTTTTACTTTGGAGGATTGAGCTAGACCGCATTTACAAAGCAGTTTGTGATCATTTTCTACTTTTCTTTTTTTTAAAGATTTATTTTTGGGCTTTTATGCCTTTCATGGATAGGACACTAGGTTGACAGGAAATGGGGAGTGACACATAGCAAAGGTTCGGGACTCGAACCCGCGATGCACTGTCAGGCTACATTGAGCCCAGGTGCCTGGCCCGCGACGCCAGCGGTCCCAGGCCAATTTTCTACTTTTCTTTATCATTATTATCCTGGTGTAAGTGGATTTGTAAGTTAAATTGCAATGTGTTATTTTTTCAAATTCAATTTAAACATTGCGTTTTTCCTCAAAGTAACTACTGGAGGTGATGGTGTTCATTTAGCAATGCTAGCCCTTGTCCTTGTGCATGTGTGGGAGGAAAGGGGAGGGGCAGGTAGACGGAGTGTGTCCCAGAGCCACGCACTCAGGGGGTGGATCCACAGAGGAGTGCTGGGCCGGCAGGTCGGGGCTGCTTGCTGCGGGTCACGGTTTCACTTGAGGGTATTAATTGGGGATAGACGGGCACACACAGCAGCTGTGTGTGTGTGTGTGTGTGTGTGTGTGTGTGTGTGTGTGTGTGTGTGTGTGTGTGTGTGTGTGTGTGTGTGTGTGTGTGTGTGTGTGTGTGTGTGTGTGTGTGTGTGTGTGTGTGTGTGTGTGTGTGTGTGTGTGTGTGTGTGTGTGTGTGTGTGTGTGTGTGTGTGTGTGTGTGTGTGACACAGACATGGTAAGGGCTGTTGGAGGAGCAGTTGAGCAGTGAGAAATCACCTTGACAGGGCTTGTACTGTATATCATGCTAGGAGCTGAATGCCACTCATGAATGCTGATTAGGCTCTAGTGAGAGTTTAATTACGTTGTGCTTAGATGTGGTTGCTGTACGCGGTGGACCTGTCACAGGATTATTTAGAATCTCCCATGGGTAATAATCTTTAAATACGTACAGATGTACCCCATGCTTTTTTCCCGTGGCCTTTCACTCAGATCAGTTTTATAAGGAAAAAAAAAGAGGCTATAATAAAAAATGTCAGTAACCTTGAGACAGTTATTATTTTATGGATGCTGATGCATTGATCTTAAGTTGGTAAAAAAGAAAAGTGTAAAAAAAATACACTCCCTTAAATTCTTCTAATTTATTTTCTTACTGGCATAGTCAGCTTAGTTAGTTAGCTAGCTAGTTAGCTTACTGAACTTTGTTTGTAAGATGGTACTACATACTGTGAATTTTCTAAGTTGTCTTCACCCTCTTCATGCTTATTAAATTTATATATTTTTCCTTTTTTTTTTCAAAATCACACATTTGTCCCATTTATGTGATCAAATCCCATCATCGTCAGAATAACGGTTATTTCTGTCACAGAAAATGCCAGTGATTTGGCAATGACAACCAATTTCTGCTGGCTTCTATCTTTGAACACCTCCCACATTATGACCTGAAAAAAGTTATTCCCATGTTTTTGCCAGTGGGAGTGCAATTTTATGGCACTGAATTGGCCGACTTATTAAGAATACACTCAAAGAATGTGTTACAACTAAATCTACTAGTTTTTTAGTTTTTTTTAAATATAATATGAGGGATAGTTGTGTGATCATACTGAAAGTATGCACTTCCTTCTACAGTCAGAGGAGGGCAGTGGTTAAGTGGAAAAACAGAATGTTGTCAGTGCACAATCAGGTTTGGGGTGTGTGTGTGTGTGTGTGTGTGTGTGTGTGTGTGTGTGTATGTGTTGTACATGCATGCGCATGCATGTGCCTGTGGGTGTCTGCAACCACAATTTAGCGCTTGCATATTTGCACAAAATTATATGGCACGCGCACACAAATGTTTGTCTATTTGTGTTTATGCTGGGAAGGGTATTTGTATCTTTTGTAATTTGCATTTTTCCAAAAAATATTTAGCCTTATTTAACCAGTTAAGTTAATTGAGAACCAGTTCTAATTAACAATAACGACCTGGGTAACCTGTATGCTATGCTATGTGGGTCTATCACAGGTCAGTAGGATGTGGGCTCTGGTATTATGTTTAACATGCTGTTGGGTGTCTCTGTTGTGCGATACATTACAGTAAGTAACACAGACAAACTAGCATGGTGATTATGCTAATGACCGCAATCATTATGTTAATTTGTCTTTACCAGTCCAGTGCAATGATGTTGTTCTACCATAATTATTAATGGGATCACAACATGTTACATCAGATAACACTAAAGATATGCTTGTGGTCTTTATCGGCTTCTTACGAATGCTCTGTGACAATACTCCCACTATGTTTTTCCTGTCACTTTCAGAACGCTACTTGCCAAGAGTGTCAAGACTAATCATTTCTAGTCATATTATTGAGTTGTCAGTGTGTCTACGCTGCAAAATCCTGAATCTCAATTTAACTCTGGAAGTGTAAAAATGTACCCATAAGGGCACATTTTTGGGTTCAGAGTTAAATTGCCACTCAGGATTTTACGGTATTACTGGACATTTACATAATGTCTCCTGTTCTATTTCCTACGGCCTACTCTGGAACGATGCAAGTCTGGAATGATGCAAGTTGGGAATACATGCCCCCCCAGTTATGCAGTAAATGTTGTACCCATTGTCAGAGTACCTGTCTGTCTGTCTGTCTGTCTGTCTGTCTGTCAGTCTTCCTGTGTCCCTTTTATGCCCACATATGGAGATCTCTGTATTTGTCTGTCCTTGCCCCTTTTATGCCCATATATGGTGTTCGCTGGTGTCATTAGTATATGCCCATGTATGAACATTCCCATATATTATGGGCATTTCAGTCGGGTTGACGGTTATGGACAACCAAATCTCCAATATATGCCTGTATATGGGCATATCGGTTGGATCAGCGGTTGTGACAACCACAGATCTAACCGACTTCACGCCGGGCACCGCACTCCATGGTTCTCGAGATATGTGGGGGGACAGATGGACTTGCAGAGATTTCATCTTCGGATCGGCAGTTCTAGACAACCTAGATCTCCATATACGCCTATATATATGCCTATATATGGGCATATCGGTCGGATCTGCGGTTCCAGACAACCGTCTATGCAAACGAACACTGGGCAGCACACTCCCTCGGGTCCTATGTGATGCATGCATCAGTTTGAAATTGATTTGGTGGGCGGTTCTCGAGACACATGAACTAGTTCAGATACAGTCACACGCACACATGCAGATGCACATGGTTTCAAGTTCTCAATCGCCACGACTGATTTCAATCATGGCAACATTTGTATAAGATTAAAGAGTATTAGAATGGGTCAAACTAGCAATATAATACATGTTCTATTGCTAGTTGATTTGTAAAATAAATACATTGTAAAATGATGTTCAGAAGCATCTTCCATAAAACCATAATGGTCTCAGATATATATTATTTTCAGGTTAAAGCCTCAATCTGCAATACTGGTCGGCTGTAATGAGAACAGCAAGTACATACTGTAGGTGTAGAATGATAATACCTAAACATAATAATTTGACATATTGTACTAATTGTTCAGGAATACAGAGCTAGTGTGGAGGATTCTTGTCACACTGCTTCACAAATCACAGATTGGGCCAGCCTAACAAACATTTTCAGACGTGACGTTTGTTTTTGCTTTAATCCCTGCATACGCAGAAATTTCAAGTATTTATAGTTGGATTGTATAATTCTTTACATAGTACATTAATAGCAGTAAAAAAAATAAAAAAATCTCCCTATATTTAAAATGCATTACAGCTGATCTGACCAAAAGTTTGACTTTGTGTAATAGCCTACTTAGGGTTACATATACTGTAGATCCTTAACCCAGCTGTTGCTCCAATAAAGGCAAAGGCAAACAGAAGCACGCATATCATTTCCTACATGTTTGATGTATTTTTTCTCGCACACTGACAAATGAACACTGAGGCTCCCTGGATGCAACAATATTCTCTACAAAGGTGCAAAAAGTGACATAGTGAAAAACAGTGAGAATGGACGTCTCGGTCCTCAGACCACCATCAACTCTCTGTGTCACTATTTTTCACCATGTCACTTTTTGCACATTTGTAAGTAAAGGACTATATTTTTACATCCAGACAGCTTCAGTGTTAGTTTGTCAGCGTGCAAGCCTCTTTTGTTGTTTGTGTTTGTGCTGGCTTCTCTGTGTTCTCGCACCTATCTTCAGCCCTGGTAAGCCTTGGGTTTACAGCGCAAACCTGTCTATCTTTCTGATGTATTTGACTGCCATGCATATAAAATGTTAAACAGCCAAAGTGGGCCTTATCTCCCCTCCAGCTGTGGTCTCACTTGTGCACAGTGTTCAAGGCCACAACTCCTTTGAGTGAGAGGGTTGAGGCCGCAACAAATGTGTTTGGTCAATGAGCATGTCTGGATGTGACACATCACTCAAAACCTCTGATAACGATCAGCATGAAAAGTGCAGACCAGACGGGATGTAATATTGAACATCCAGATGGAAGCAGAGACTGACTGTGGCTGTGCATTATCTTTAATTCAGATGTGCGGTGCCACTCTCTCTGCATTATTGGTACCCTTTCTTGCGGGCACTGGAAGACACAATTTATTTAATATGGATAGATTTTTCAGCGCGAATAAAATCATCAACCTGCATGAATGAGGCATTCACCAAAATAAAACAAATAACCATGACACATTTTTAATCTTTTATCCGCGTTGTTCCTGGTCTGTAATGTGTAGTGTTTTTTGACAATTTATTTTTATTAGCGAGTGTGTGCCCCGCCCGACACTGACACCAAAATGACATCAGAAATGTACCGGAAATGTATTTATTTATGTATTTTAACATTACCATTTCTGTCCTTTTTGAGCGGGTGGTTCTGTATGCGATAATTGTTTCCGTAGGAGACGCGGCTTGTGATTGGCTGAGACGGGGATAGGGAGCGCTCCGCTGTGTTCACTTGGACCGCGCGCGAGGTGGTGTAGACATGTCGGCGGTACCGAAAGTAGGGGGGGTGAGGATCTACGATTCTGTCCCTATCGGAACATAACTCGGACGGCGCTGAGTCTGCTGAAGCAGACTTCGCAACGTTCAGCACGGTTCGTGGCTCAAGTCTGGTTCAGACGGTGCGCCTCCGTCGCCTCTGCTGAAAACAAGCACTCCCGTACGTCTCGCCTCCTACGGAAACAATAATAGCGTTCCGTACAGACAAACCATAGTTATAAAAGAACTATAGTGGTAACCGGAAAACCCGGCCCATTCACTTCTATAGAGTTGCTCACCCCAGTGCATACTCCCTTTTACCCCCTTCTTCCGTGTTTGGTAACATCACGGGGCTCATCCGCATCGTCTTGCTTGCACAGTAGTGCACCTCCGTGCGAAACCTTGTGAGCAACCCTGTGCCCAAGCTTGTGTGCAAGCTCTTGAGCCGAGCCCATTGGTCGAAACGTGTTTTTGCTCGTTCACGTATCTGGCCCCAGCTGTGGTAAGCTGCACTTCCAGAGTCGGCCACCAGGAGAGTCACGAGTCACTGATTCTGATTCTGATTCTGAAGAAACCCAGTATGGTTCACACCTCACTGCTTCAAAAAATGCATATGCCTTATCATCATCATCATCATCATCATCATCATTCCAGACTGAAATTAAGATTTCTAATACACTTGGTACAATAGTTAATTCAGCTCACCAGCCTGTGCATACATTTAATAAATCCAAACACAGGCCTCCTGGGCTGAAAAGCTCAGCTCACATGGCCAGGCCAGAGATGCACCCTGCTGGCGGGGTGAACCTGAGCCTTGTGCCCACTATTCTTGCCATAAACTGAAGCGCCATGGTTTAGCCATATGGCCGTGAGAGAGTGGAGGTGATGAAAGATTCAGAGGGGTTGGATGCACTCATCTGCTATCGATTATACTGCAGATGTGCCTGTGTGAGAGTGGTACTTTGATTGACAGGATGCGAGCGGGTCCTGACAAAAGAACAGCATGGATCGGCATATAAATGCATGGGCATGTGGGCAAACATTGTCAACTACACAAACACGTTCATGCCTATACGTAGTTTCACACATTTGCAGAAAATGGATGTAGAGTAAATCTATTATATTTAGATTAATAATCATTTCATTGCATTACTATATATATATATATATATTACTCTATATTACATCTCCCTTTTCATTCTTTTTCAATCAGCTTTACAAATCATCTGCCATTACCGATTAAATGTAAGATGATGAACTTTGTTTCCATGGAGGGAGAGTTGGCTTCCAAAATCCAATGCATCTGGTTTTCAGGAACAACTGACAAATGTATGTTAATGTGTTGGCAGGGCTTAAAAAGTGAAATGAGGCGGCCCGTCTTTTCAGATCAGTCATGTGTCACAAAGCCCAGAGCCTCGACTCTTTCCTCTCTTCTCCATGGAGCCAGGATGACCTCAATAATTAAGGGACAATTTTAAAATGCATTTCTAATTTTCTACCAGACTGAAAAGCCTTATTATGGAATGGCTGACAAAAAAAGAGCCCTCCCCCTGAATGGCGGTGACTCCTGGGCTTCCACTAAACTGGTCATGAATGCACAAACCATCTGTTTTTCTGGCCGTTTGTCAGTGCGAGCGTGGCAGAGGCAGCTGTCGAAGTGGCCCCTGTTTGAATGATGGAGCGCGCAACCTTTGTTTAGCTCGGTGGTGGCTTTGTGAGCCCTGGCTCAGCCCGCTCGCGCTGCCCGGCGCTGGGATGAGGCGAGAGACGGTCTCTGTTGTTGGCCCACCAGTCGCCATGGACTTGCCAAAAAAGATGGAGAGTAACAGTGAGCAGACATAGTCTTGGAGGAGAGCTTGCGGGATGGGAGGAGATGAAGAATTAGATTGAATTGGGGTGGTGGGGATGGTGGTGGTGGGGGGTGAATGCGTGAGAAATGGACAGAACAGCAACTCTGTGCAAGAGAGAGCTAGAGAGATCAAGAGAGATTAAAGGGAAGGTGGAAAGGTGGACGGGCCGGTGAGGGTATTGTGGTGGTGAATGAGGATCTGGGGCATTGTGTGGCGGCCAATCTGTAGCTCAGTGGGTGAGGTTGTCATGAGCCAGAGCCAGGGGTAGAGTGCCAGAGGGCCGGAGGAGAGAGAGAGAGAGAGAGAGAGAGAGAGGTAAGAGCAGCCAGCCAGCAGGGCTGAGGTGCTGGAGCAGGGAGAGAAGAGAATGTGACCGAGAGAACGGGGGAAGATGGAGGATGGATGGATGGATGGAAAGATAGATCATTTGGGCTTGGGGGGGTTGAAATAGAGGTGGTAAGTTGAACACATGCAGGTCTATTTTGACAGTTTCAGAGCTAAATTAAAACTCATGCATCACGCATTTTGCAGTGTTCGGTGCAGGGTAGTGAGTCCAGATATCCAGTAGTCCTGACACAGAACACTATTTTCTGTGATATGTGGATGGAAGGATGAAAGAGTCCATTATAGATAGAGAGATGTATACAGTATATACAGGTATAGTTTGGGCTAGTAGACCAAAAGCGTGGCTTGTAGGAGGACCAGGGGTCATAGTTTGGGGTTTGCTCTGTAAGCCCGTGTATGACGGAGGACAATTTGACGATACATTTAAATCTCTGCGATACGATTATTGTGAGGTTTTTTTTTTTATCACGATAAATGATAACGATTATCGTCCCATCCCTAATAGCGTGTCTAGGGGAATGTGGGTGGGGGTGAGGTGGGGTGTGGTCTCCCAGAATATTACACAGTTACATATGTGCTGGGTAAGCACAGTATATTGAAACATAATAAAAACTCTTATCATGCACAGACTGTACTCACGCACTCTCCTCTTTTTTTGCATCTCTTTGTCACTATTGTCTTATTTCATAAGGTTAATCCCATGGCCCATTTTTTCCCCCCTCTCTCCTGATTTCACTTTTATTTAATATCGACAGTGGCCGTTATCGCGCGCGTGTGTGTGTTTGTGTGTGTGCGTGCGCGTGTTTCTGTGTGTGTGTGTGTGTGTGTGTGTGTGTGTGTGTGTGTGTGTGTGTGTGTGTGTGTGTGTGTGTGTGTGTGTGTGTGTGTGTGTGTGTGTGTGTGTGTGTGTGTGTGTTTGTGTGTGTGGCCGTTATCGCGCGCGTGTGTGTGTTTGTGTGTGTGCGTGCGCGTGTGTGTGTGTGTGTGTGTGTGTGTGTGTGTGTGTGTGTGTGTGTGTGTGTGTGTGTGTGTGTGTGTGTGTGTGTGTGTGTGTGTGTGTGTGTGTGTGTGTGTGTGTGTGTGTGTGTGTGTGTGTGTGTGTGTGTGTGTGTGTGTGTGTGTGTGTATGTGAGAGAGAGAGTTTTCATGATGACCTAATTGCATAAATTTGTCCAGCTTGACACACTTGACCGGGAGAGAAAGACCAATCTTTATCTTTTAAGAAACAGGATGAACCTGTCTAGGGGGGTGTTGGGCAGGGCAGGGGTGGGGGGTTGAGTAAGGCCATGTGTACATATTCACACTCCAATCCTCCAGACCAGCCATGTGGATGTACAAGTCACATCACCATGATGGCTTCATCTCTTTACAGATCTGATTCATAATAGCCACAACCACAAATTTGGAACACCTCTTAAACCCTACATTATATACTTTGTACGGGGGTCTTTACCAGGTCCCCTACTTTTCTTCCCTCTACACCAAATCTATTTGCGAAAATAGCTGATCTACAAGCTCACAATGCCAAATGTTGACGCTATAGGGTTCATGTAGTTAAAATATGATGGATGAATGAGTTATGAGGTTTGCGTTTTTTTCAACCCCAGCACCGATGTGTGTATTGCTGATTTGTAGATTGTAGAGATTATAAAATATGTGTGCTAATTTCTTTCGTATAGATGTCACAATTTTCCTGAGTCTACAAAACGTCACGTCTCTCATTAACTTTGGCGATAAATAGTAAGCACCTGCCTGGAGAGTCTATAGAAATGTGAGGCTGGCTGTTTCTCTCATGCGTGGGCTTGAAATGTAGCACAGCTTTGAATGAGTGAGGAGCCGATAGGCTCTGTCTCCTTTGTGTGACAATGCAGGGGCCTTTTCTCACATAATTTGCTGTTCCACGTCAGTGGGGTCAGAGGCTCTTTGGAGACTATTGGCTTAGAAAGAATGGCTTTGATTGTAGTCAAATGTTTAATGAAGTGATACACATTGTTCTCTCTTGGGTTTGTTATTAACTTAAAGAATGTGGTTAGGGCATTGATGTCAGATTTAGGTACCCTGGAAGTTGTGTGTGTGTGTGTGTGTGTGTGTGTGTGTGTGTGTGTGTGTGTGTGTGTGTGTGTGTGTGTGTGTGTGTGTGTGTGTGTGTGTGTGTGTGTGTGTGTGTGTGTGTGTGTGTGTGTGTGTGTGTGTGTGTGTGTGTGTGTTCTCGCGCGCACACGTGCGTATGTGTGGTGTTAATGACCCTGGGTTTGAATAGTGGCATAATGTCTAAACCCCCTACAAATAAGTGTGCCTGTTAAAGTGCACATTATTTGCTATTTATTGCTCTGACTTTTATTCCTCTTTTTGCCAGGCGTTGCCGTTGCAACGGTGAAGCGATACAAGTGGTGTGCTGGTAAAGATTATGGTTGTGGTAAAACGGGGGCCTTAGCAGGAAGCAGTTATGTTCTCTCACTTTGCAGTCTGAGCATGGCGTCTTTCTGTAGCCCCAGGGCTAGGCAGGCACCACAGTGCTATAGCTCAACCCGTGCCCAACCCCTCCCCATCTGTGTGTCACGAGTCACATCTCGTTAGGGATGACGGCTCTCTGATGCGGACAAATTGTCACTAAGGGGGGACCTAGAGACTGAGAGACATGGCCCCATGCTACTGTGAGGGGAGAACATACAGAGAGAAATGTGGGCCCCCGAGACATGGTGGAGAGGAACGGCGAGGGCTAATTCTGAAGCCTGCTTCTGGCTCTGAGGTATTGAGACAGTGCACGGTTTCATCCAGATGCTCTGTGGTGTGAGGAAAAGCTATCTGTCTGTCCACGTGTTCACAGAGGCTGGGAGGTCGGGCTTTTGTTTTTCCAACAGAGGAGGAAAGTGACCATATGCAAGTCCAACGAGACCACAGTGGCACCATGATAGGCCCTTTCTTCCCTGTACAGAAAGCAGAAACATTGCCAATGAATGAGACAAGTGACTGTAATTGATATAATGCCCCTTTTATTAAATGAGGCCATTCTGGCGAGCAGGGTAGCACCAGTTCACCTTTACACCCCCTTCACCACATAGGCTCACTGCATTAGGTGCAGATTGTCATTCCATTTGTGCGGATGGGTAACTCCAATAGACTGTCGAGCACTCATTCATGATCTCACACTTTTGTCTGTTAACCTTAAAGACCCACAATGGGCTCCGCGGGCATAAACTGGCCCCTCTTTCAACGGTTAACGGGCCGAGAGGGGCAGAGTGTCAACATCAGCCCTTTGAGAGGAGGCTGGAGAAGCATATGGAGGGCTAAATAAAATTCAGATCAAGCGACAATGATAGCCGAGGTCCGCTTTGTTGTCGGGATGGGCCGGTGAAAGACAGGGGGAGGAGCAGAAAGTCCAGTCCCCATAATAAGATCATGAAGCGTGGGCAAATGAATGTATGCCTCAGTAATGTGGTCTGCTTTTTGAGTCCAGGGGGAGAGTCGCGGCAGCAGAGGCATTGTCAGGGGAAAACTCTCCGGACACTGCCTTTTATCACTCTTCAACGGCCGGCTTCAATGAAGCCTCATCGTCTGCCCAGAGTTCTGCTTCCTAATCAATGACGCCGACAGTTGACAGATTCTCCAAGCTTGCAGCCTTTGTTGCAGCCTGATGAAGTGAAAGGGCTTGGGTGGTAGGCCAATGAATAAAGATGTTTAAAGCCAATAAATAAACCCTCAGAAAGCTGTGTGTGTGTGTGTGTGTGTGTGTGTGTGTGTGTGTGTGTGTGTGTGTGTGTGTGTGTGTGTGTGTGTGTGTGTGTGTGTGTGTGTGTGTGTGTGTGTGTGTGTGTGTGTGTGTGTGTGTGTGTGTGTGTGTGTGTGTGTGTGTGTGTGTGTGTGTGTGCGCGCTTCAACATGTGAGACCATTGCAGTGGAAAAGGGTGGGGGGGGGTCGCTGTTCTCTCTTCCTTTTTTCCTCTCCCTCCTATTTTTTCACACTTGCAGAATCTGCTGCCTTTGAAGGACTTGTGAAGCCGAAGGCATCTCATTGCTCAATCAAACAGATTAAGTCAGTCAGACAAGCAGCGATCTGTCCCATCCAATAAACTTTTGTCATGCTGGATCTCAGAGGGCCTCAGATACGCGTAACACCAGGCTTGGACATGGCACTGTTTTCTCACACTGTGAGCAGGCCTGTAGGCTGCTGGCTTTTCAAGTGTCATCTTTTCCTAGGCACATATCTTTTTTGGGGTTGGGGGGTTACAGAAATCTCTGTAGTTATGGTTCCATTTATTTTTTCATGTTGCACGTTTAGCAACAAATATAGCAGAACCTAGCATTTCCTTTCCTAGTTAAAATTATTTATTACACCCCCCGACTTTATTTCAGAACATATTGTACCCCCCTTATTAAGAAAACAGAACATTTAAAAAGACAGTTAGGTCTCTAATCCCCCTGATCTCTGGAAGGTAAGAACATGGCATTTCTTAAAAGCACGGACGACCCGGTAATGAGGACATCTGTTTTCATATGGTCCTTGACACGTTGCACCAGAAATTTGATGTCATGCTGTCCAAACTGGTACATGGCTGGCAGACAGCATGGCATCCTCTGATTGGTTCTGACAAGCCACTGACAGCTCTGGAGGTGAGGAGGGCGCATGACAAAGGGCAAGCAGAGGATGAGTGAACTGCGTGCTATACAGTACAGTATGTCTGTCTGTCTGTCGATTCCGCCTGCCCCGTCTACCCTCAGCCCCCACATAACCCCACACTCCACCCACACCACCCACTCCAACCCCCACTCTTTCTCACCAGACTCATAATCATACTAATCATACTATACAAAACAGTGGCACCTTCCATAATACTATACTAAAATATATCATGCTATGGCAGGTCTGTGTCAAATTAGATGACATGATTACATGTATGTTCACTGTTTATTTTTGCAAAATAATCATCTGGGCCCAGAGGTAACATATTAAGTCTATTATTGTTGTGTATGTATTTTTCTGCCTGGTATTTAACCATGTGGTTAAATGGGCCATGCACTCTGGATTATGGCTAATATTCTAAGGCTTAGCAGATCTCGGATTTAAAGAGGGCCACCTGCTATTATGAAAATATGGGGCTCTGTGGACAGATGAGCACTGCTGGGGCCAAGGAATACATTGACATTGAATGTTTAACAGATTCTTGGCAGTAAATTCACTTTATTGTTTTTTTTTGCTTCGCCCAGGCATATTGGGGATTCCGCCTCCATTAAACAGAATCACTATTAATTACTCTCTAATACAGTGCAAATTCATGACCACATCCGTAGTTTCCTTCAGTGTTGGGTTCATAAGTCAGATGGGACGGCTGTGTTCTCCTCATGTGGCCAGTCTCCAGTGTGACCTTGTATTAGTGCATATGCTCACAGCAGGGTCACTGGTTGAGGGCATGATCTGTCAGCCTTTGTTTATGAAAGACAGACAACACAGGCCTGTAAGATAGCATATTTCATGCAATTAGTGGTCAGCTGTACCATGTTAAAATGTATCTGGGCAACTAGAGCAACAACATACATAAAAATGTCTCTTTGGATTATTAATTTTGTTCAGCTCTGTTTAAGATATATTTATTGTGAGTGATATTATTATTATTGAGTGATTCAATAATCACACAGTTGATTTTTCTCATATACGATTGCCACTTAGGGAGACTGGAGTCAAAAGTAACAGGGGGGAAATATAACACAATCAATAATTCTAATCAGAAACTAGTTAGAGGTATGAGACTTCTTCTGCACATGCTCAGTAGGTCTTCTCTCTGCCTACAGTATGGAAGGGTAGAATGATCATTTGATCTCAGCAGAGGTTTTCAACAAAAACAGATTTTGGGTAGTAAAAGTGCATTTTTGAATATAAAGTATTTTCCTTCTGCTGTCTAAAGTTTAGATGACAGCAAATTTAAACTTAGATGAATTGTATCTCTGTTATTGGTCACAAATTAAGTTAGCAGCCTATGTTAGTTAGCAGCCTATGTTAATCTAGGTGTTTCTAGCTAGGATATGGGATTTCATCTTAGCTCAGGGGCAATTGTAATAATGTTTTACAATGCAAGCAGAATTGTTGTCTGGGATTACATACTTTTATGTGTAAATGAACATATTTCACAAAATGTTAAAGTAAAAATACATTTAAATAAAACATAGACAAATACAAAACAAAATTTAAATTAAAATAATTGTAATTATATATTAAAACATTCTTAAGTAACAATATTCAATTATTAAAAATAGATATTACTTAGTGATGTGCTTTTATTTGAGATATAGTGTGTTAATATTTTTACAGTTTTACAATTGCCCCCAACCACTGTTACAATTGCCCCAGTCACGGGGGCAATTGTAACACTCTGACTGATTGCATTAAAAGTAATATTTTAGTCTTGTCCTTACTAGTGAAAGCTTATGAATGGTATTATTAATTAGGGCACATATGTTTCTTATATCAAAAGATGACTAGTATATTTCAAGTAGTATGAATTATGAAGGAAAATGTAAATAGTGATACTTTTGACCCTGGTCTCCCCTACTAACAAGTTAAATGTATGTTGTATTTATTCACATTAATTTTTTTGGGCAACAAGCTCTTTAAATAGCCGTAGCACAATCTTTGTCAATCTTGGAATAAACATTATGTTACTCCTACAGCAAGTGGGAGAAGCTGTACTAATAACTGCGAGCTTTCCTACAATCGAGACTTGCGCATAAGGAATTCACACAAAACATCCAAACGAATGGAGAAAGCATGATACATGTCATGACTTCATGAAGATATCACTGCCCTTTTGGAGGAGTAGATCTGAGTAAAATAATATGTTACAGTGAGTGGGCTGTCTGAGCTTGGACTAAAGGACAGCTGTTTGTGATACGGAGTAGACACAAGGACAAGCCTGCACCTGCTTCCTTTAAAGATGAATGTGGGTCGGATCTGTATATATCAGGGATGGGCTTGATATTCATATGATAGATATGGTTTTGATATGATAGAGATAGCTCTGACAGAGACCCGTCAGTATGAGGTCTACAGCAGTACTGACTGAGGACGGCCCGGGCGCCCTCTGACAGTCTATAAAGCTTGGTAACCAGCGTTTTTCCCTGGGAGGTGTTTACTGTCACTGTGCATTGTGTGTGCCTAGCAGTGGTATTTCTCCAGGCCGTCAATCTCCACAGACACTAACCTGCCATGTTAGATTTGACCTCCACAGGGAGATGACTGTCTCCAAGCTGGGGAGGAGGCATCCTTCATTTATTTCTTGCACAGCTCTGTAGGGATATACCTGGGAGAGAAGATGCAGGTATACATGCAATGCTCCCTGTACTCGACTCTAAAGCCTAGTTCAGACCAAAGATTCCCAAACAAGACCATTTTAAGCCTGACTTAATACTTCGTTGTGTGATGATGATGTCACGCACCGGAAATAGCCGATCTACCAGCTCACAATGTGTTGCAGATGCGATGCGTTGTGAGTTTGTAGATCTACATTTTTGGGCGTGCGACACCGTCACGCGACAGAGCATAGATTAAAAATGTTAATGTGGCAGAGAAAAATCGCAGGAGTAGTCTGAATTGACATAACACTAAAATGTGTTGAGTAATAAACAATATAGTTGATTATGGTACTCCGTGGTTCTGAAGCGTAATAAACTTGTCTGTAGTTGGGTTAGTAACAAGATATCACATTATTTATGTTGGCATTTATTGTGAAAGTAACCAGACTGTGCCACCCACTAAAATTATATTGCTTTGAATAGGAACACATTTTAATTTGGGTTGTGCAATGATTACATTTTGCATGACATAATCATTTGTGCATTCTGTGGGTGTCTCTTTTTACCATGACAAAAGGTTTGAGAAGTTTATTGTTTGTACATTTTGGGTTGTATAGTAGCACTGTATGTATATCGTTGCTACTGTAGAGTAGATATTGGTTTTGGATCAGACCACTGGCTGTGAGTTTGAGGCAGTATGTGTGTGGGAGGCCTCTGAAGTGCCTGTTAATTAATGGTGTTACATGATTACTCTCTGTCCAACCAGCATTAAGCTTCCCAAATGATTGAACTGTTCCTAGAGAATTTAATATGATACAAGATGGGATATTTTCCTATTTCATTGGAGTTCCATGAGGAGGATAAAGAGTTTATCCTTTGTGTCTTACATGACGTGAGCTGCATACATGGATTAGACATTATAAAAGGAAGCAAAATATAAAAATAAATAGAGATTTCCAATAGGGATGTCTAGAAATGGCTCATTCAATGCAGTCTTACAAAAATGTATAATCCAGTTTCATTGTTGAGCAATTGGATCGGAGGATTAAATGACTGGTCCCAATATAGATTGGATTGTCATAGGTACTGAGGATTCCTTGTAGGACAACAGATTTATGGCTTCATATTGTCTCATGTTCATATTTATAATGTCTAGTCTAGCGTGGAGGAAAGGCAGACATTCAGAACTGCTGGCTATTTTTCTCAATACTGGGTCAACAAGAGGGCCAGGAGTGAGTCAAATATTACACTGTGTCACGTAGACTCCAGATGCTAGCTAGCGCTTTGGGCCACCCGTCCTATTCTGACTGCAAGCACAATGGAAGAGTTACAATGACTCATATATTTTAAGTGTTACCAGTAAAGTTCCTGGGTATTTCCCTCCATTAGAATTATTTTGTTCAAGGTTCATGATTTTGAACATGGTGGCTGTACAGAAACTGTTTTGAGGACTCATAATGAAGAATTGTCTTGATTATCCTTTATTTATTTATTTTTAATATTCAATAACATTTATTTTATTTTATTTGTAATCTTCTTTTTTTTTTGTGGGGGGGGGGGGGTGTTATCTGTGGGCCGGGTTCTGACTAAACAGCGTGGATACTTTCTGCCGTCCTATCAAAGGAAGAGTCAGCCAAATGATGACATTGTTCGAGATTGGCCGTCACACATAAATTTACTGCTTACGCCATCCTTATCGTAAATTGACTGGTGCTCTAAGAATGAGGCGGTAATACAGTGACATAAAAAAAGAAAAAAAAATCCCCCCGGTTACGGCCTGTGTTCTGTTTAGCCCTTGATAGAAACGTGGCGCTGCTTCTTGGCGTATTTCTGGCTATGAAAATTATAATATGGAACAAAGATTAGAATGAAATTATCGTGGCCGGAAGGCATTTACCCGCCCGTGCCGAGGCCCACTAGACGGTGTTAGGGGAGGGAGGGAGGGGGTTGGGGGACCCGGTCCCCAAGAATAATGATAATACATTAGGCTGTGAGCGTGCTGGTATTATTGCTGTACATTATGTATGTTCCATTTATACTACCTCACACAGTCCAACCGCTGCTGACGGATAGGTCATTACTCCCCGCACCGATGAACACTTATCAGGCCCCACTGCTGTTTATGGCCAAAATGAAGAGCACTTGTCAGTCAAGGTCAACGCTTTGTGTGTCCTCTTTAATAGTTCCTTCTTCACAGTTGTTGAACTTTGCATGCCAGAACACCCCCCCCCCTCTCTCTCCCAGAGAGGGTATAGGGAGATGTGGTTGGCTTTCTTTGCTTTAAGCCTAAATTATGCTTTCTCGCACAACGTTTGTTGCGCGCCGAAAATAACCAATTTTCAAGCTAGCTAAATGTTTTTCAAGTTGTGAGCTTAAAAATCGGCTGCTTTAGACGAGCGACACCGTCTTGCAGCAAAGTATAAATTGGGCTTCAGGGAGATTCGGTCGTTCGTGTTGTGCAAGGGATACCCCTGTTTCTCGAGTTAACGGCCACAATGCATGGCCAGTGCACGTTCCCACGGATCACAATGCTATAAAGTGGATCGAGGTTTCAGTGGTCTGAGACGTGTCAAATTATATTTCCTCTGTGAGTAATAGCCATGACACTGTAATTGTGTGTGTGTTTGTCTGTGCGTGTGTGTGTAAGAGAGAGCACCCAGGTCCTGGTCCATGCATATACTTACTGTTGTAATAAACAAGCTGCTTTTTCTGTGTGTGTGTGTGTGTATTTGTGCATGTGCATGTGTACATGTATGCGTGCGTGTGTATGATGAATTTGGCTGACAAGATCTTAAGAGCCTGTTCCTAACTGGAGGGCCAATGCTAATGCATGGCTGGTTGCGTTACGCCAACCAGTGCTGAAAACAGAAATGGCCCACAGTGCAGGGTGGGCTTTGGCCCGGAGACAAAAACACATTTTAGTTGCCTTGAATTCCTTAGCCTTAAGGCTGTAATATTTGTCAGATTGTCTTGTAGCACTGTAGCCTATGTGAGGGGAGACATAGTCATTAGTTAATCCTGACTGTTTAAAGAACTTGCCCCATGGTACCTGTCCATGCAATTTAGTTTCATGTTGTGATTAGAAATTTTTCACGTTTGTTGTGGTCAGTTTAATCTGTAGAGTACGTTTATTCAGTAAACATGGCTGCAACAAGAACTGCTGACATACTGTACAGCACAGTGTTTAAGGGTATAATTTAGATTTGAAGTATGAGAATCGCATTGTTGAAAGCAATGTATTTGTGTACATGCAAAAAATGTCAGGTCTTCATTGACTAGTCCATTTCTATTAATTATTTTCATAGCTAATCTGCAGGTTTGTTTGTTTGGCAAATGTATAATGTTGTCTTAACACCTCAGTATCATGTCACAGTCCTGACTGATCTGGTCTCTCTGTGATCTTGAGGAGCCAATGGTGAATCTCAATTCCTCAGAAGACGAGATGAAATCAGGAGTGTTACCAAGGTGTTGCACCATGCATTAAACTTCACAGCTGCAACAGATGAAGGCAGTCGCTTCTGATCGTCAAGGCGGTTTCATTTGTAACATTCACCACATGGTCACATACCAGGAAACTAGAGCGTGCAAACTGTGCAACTTTTACCTTTGTTCTCTTGTCAGTCTTCCAACCCTTTAGTTGAGTCACCTGTCATAAATATGAATGGGAGATGGGTGACGAGGAGGTTTTCATTGTCACCCTTCTTTCCCTTTACCACAAGTCACACAGCATAATTTACGGTTCCCTCCGTGATCCCAACCTGTTTCCCCTAGAAAATGTCTCCACGCTCAGACAGACGCTTAGCTGTAAAAATGAACAGTTCCCATTCCGTCCCTCTGATGCAATACTGACAGGAGTCACTTTGATATACTTCGCTAGTATGAATTTTCTATACTGTTTTTTTTTTTTCTCCCTTCCTTCCACCCGAGGCTTCATCTTTACAGACTTTGGGAGCTGTCATTTTATGACACCCCATGACACAGTTGACACTCAGCAGCTATGACAGGTGCTGGACAGCAGGCGCAGGCCAGTAATATTATCTTTAAATGTACCCAGCATATATACTGTGTGTGTGTGTGTGTGTGTGTGTGTGTGTGTGTGTGTGTGTGTGTGTGTGTGTGTGTGTGTGTGTGTGTGTGTGTGTGTGTGTGTGTGTGTGTGTGTGTGTGTGTGTGTGTGTGTGTGTGTGTGTGTGTGTGTGTGTGTGTGTATATATTTAAATAATTAGTTTTTACACATTCTTAGAAAACATCACTGAATACTAACCTTTTTTTAAGATGTAATGATACTGACGATACTAGTTTTTGAGCCAAGTCTCTCACACAGACTGCGACATTTGTCTGCGCAAACTCTACTCATCATAGGTTTCTCTTGTGCTCACGGTATAGCTCTATTATTCAGGATGAATTTGGAACGGGCTCAAGAATTCACGAGACCAGTAAACCATTCCAATGGCTTGTATTAACTGAGCACTGAAGAACTCGTCTTGGACAGGGATGGAGAGATGAACAGTACTAAAACACACAATCGTAAAAATTTCACAGCTCTTGCTAACTGCCACATGCCCGAGTAATGGCAGCCACCCAGATATACTAAACTTGGCTTGAGTGCATCGTCTGTAAAACTCAGATTCTATTTTTTTGTGCTGTTGCTGTCCTCTCCTTACAGTGGATCGGGAGACGGGGTCTGTAGTGTGCTGTGGGAGCCACAGGGTGTGCATGTTCACTGTGTTTTCTTTGGTTATAGCCTGCGGCGAGATACTCGCAGTCCTCCACGCTTCACACAGTCTGCCTGCTACAGCACAGCTGAACTGACCCATGCCTATAGGCCTCAAGACAGGCTGGACGGATTTAGATCCTCATGCCACTGTTTTCTTACTGTGCCAGGCACCGTTTGTTGTTTTTATCTTTATACTCTGTGACATAGGTGCCCCTATTTTGGGCATTTCCTTATAGATGGAAAATCTTTTTCATAATTTCTCAACAATAGCACAAATAAAATATGTACAACGTGTCACATTATGTGAACTTGTAGAATGGATTTTCACGAGTATTACTAGCAGTGATTTGTCATTCTGGGATTCAAATGTATCAGGATATTAACTACAATCTATTTGTTATATATTTGCCAGACCCAAGGGGTCGGCCTACATGAGGCTTTGTCCCTATTTCGTCCATACATGGGCATAAAAGAGGGTTCAAGTTTCGTCCCCCATAGTGATGGAGCTCACTTAAAAAAAGAAGAAGATTTTTTGAAGTGCATAATCCTATTTATAGGTTATTAATGTCATCATGTGTCTCGCTAGCCAATCACAGTGCTGAATAGAGTCAGCCAATTTCGTCCCCCTTTCGTCCATACATGGGCATAAAAGGAAAAGGAATTTATTCTGTGTCTGGCAGAACCAGGTCTCCTGGTCTTGTTTTCATAGCATTAATTTACAAATGTATTTTTTTTTCATGGGGTTTATTTACTTTTAGCTATATTCACTATGGCATGTCAGATTTGTCATTATGTCTTTAACAAGACAATAACTGCGCGCACACCAAAACAGTATATACAGTAAGTGTTTGATGTGCTAGCATCATGGCTGTGATGGCTGTCACATAGATATGTTGGTGGATTGGTGGATCGGTTGCCATTCCCTGCGTTCATAACACGGGAGTTGGACCGCTGCACAACACCGGCAGGGTTGCCAGATCTACTTATTATAATTTCCCCGCAAGATTTTATTTGAAAATAGCCGATCTGTGAGCGTTGTAGACGCGTTGTAGACGCGTTGTAGATCTGCTATTTTCAAATAGCTGATGTATATGTTAAAGTGCGCATGTGGCCCATAGTCGCTTGTTTTGGGCTGGTTTTCCTAGACCCGGTTGCTTGTTTCTCTCACGGAATCTGGCAACACTGAACACAGGTCGCATCTCACAAGACCTGTCTCAATCGTCACTAGACGCACACATTCACAAGCACACACACACGAGCGCACACACACACACACACACACACACGCACACACGCACACGCACACACACACACACACACACACACACCAGACGTGCACAGAAACATGTTGACACACTCATCTATCACAAGGGAAACCGCCACAGGCTGTGGCCTTGGCACAAAGACATTCTCTGAGCTGAGCGAAGAAGATGCTGGGAGCCAAGATGCACTGAGTCAAAATGTTCAGAATTTCAGATGCCAGAATAGACAAGCAGGAGTGTTGATTTGAGGAGAAATGATGTTGAAGCAACTGCAAGACAATATATGTATGTTTACCCAGATAGGTTGCTTGTTTGTGACAACCTATATTAACTCAACGGGGAGTGACATTTTGACTAGGGCGATTGATAAGTGAAATAAGATTGAGATGGGGGGGGGGGGGGGTTTGATCATTATTCCTGAATACATTCCCACACAAATTCGACTGAAAATACTTGCCAAATACTGTTGTCTGCCTGCAAAATGTCACCTTGAGTGAAGCTATTTTGGGAGAGCAACGTGTTGCTAATAAGACCATTATGTGTGCCGGGGTGTGGTCAAGGCAGATTGTTTACTTCCAAGGAGCTGTAAGTAGACATTATTATCATTATTTTGCATCTGCATTCACTCAAGAAACAGCTGTTGGGTTTTGAGCGGGATGTAAAGTGGCAGGGCCTGGAGTTGTTCTTGTTCACTGGGCTCACTTGGTTTTGACATGATGGCTTCTGGCACAGTTTTGTGCTGAACTCAACATCTGTGACAACCATCAGCACCACTGACCAGTCCCCCCCCATCTCTCTCTTTCTTTCTGTCTCTCTCTCTCGCTTGCTCTCTCTCTCTCTCTCTCTCACTCACTCCCCCTGTCTTTCATTCCTTTTCTCCCTCTCGCTCTTGCTTTTCCTAGCCCTTCTTTCTTTCCTCTCTACTGCTTCGCCACAGTGCCTCCCTGCTTACCCAGCATTGCCCAGTTTGGGGCCAAAGACCAACACAGGGGGAACAAAAGGGAGAAAAATAGAAACCTTTGATGCCACCACTAGATCAATGTCTGCTGCCAGTGCCCATCTCCATCAATGCCACATCAGCTGGTCCCAAGGTCAGGAGGTCACCCTAACATCTGGCCCCTCCACCATGTTCTCTAAGGTCAGTGGGCAGCATCTGTTTATAAACCATGTCACCTTCAACCCCTCCGACAACGGGGACCATGCGAAGAGAAACGCAAAACAAAATGCTTTGATCACTCCAGAGTCTTTACAAGCTGTAGGTTCAAAATAATTAACACTCACTGTAAATGGTATCACATTGAATACCAAAAGTAACTGTTGTTACTGTACTCTTTGCAGATGGTCAGGTTACAAAGCACAGCGTGCTTAGAGCTAGAAGGAAAAGTGGAATGTTAAAGATATCTTAATCAAATATCTTCTAATGGAGAGTGCATTTTATGCAATATTTGTCATCTTATTTTGTCTCTTGACCGTAGTAATTGCTGTAGGTAGTGTTGACTGATCCGAGCACAAAGAAAACATTGATTTAGCCTTGTTTATGTGTCAGCGCCAGGTGATTCGGTGGCGGGCACCTGTCCCTTTGTGTCTTATCCCGGTGAAGTTTGAGCAGCAGCCGGCGCTGTGATGTCAGGGGCTCTTAGGGGTCAGGACAGAAATTATTGAACAGAACGTGGCTGACAGGGGGGAGCTGGCAGTGGGAGCAAACAGATGTTGCAATCATAAAGAAATACACAACCTCTGAATTAAATATGAAGAGGTGTGGGCTGAAAGTGTGCAGGACGGGGCTGAGCAGTTCTTCTCCTCTCTCAGCGAATCACTGCAACTCGCTGCATTTTCTCCGAAACCGCCGATTGGTCAATTCTTGCACAGTTAAGAGCCAGGTGAATTATGTCAAATTATGCTGGTTTCTTGAAAAGGCCTGAAGAGACCTGACCCCAAGGCTTAAAAAAAAGAAACTTTCTTCAAGAAGACAGCTGTTCCCAACATATTGCAGGTGCATTATTCAAGACGTGCAAGGTCTCTGGACACTGCATGTTATGTCAAAGTGTTTTAAAGCATTTATGCCACGTCGACTCGGCAGTGAAATCTGTAAGAAAGAGAGGAATTTGACAGAATGTCTTCAGAACAAGGCTTTTTGACCATAAGTGTTTTGTTTTCCTTGTGATTGTTACAGAGTTAATCACTTGCCAGGAATCACTAGGCTCTGTGAATATTTTACACATGATGGCATTGTGCCTGTGTTCTGACAGGTCATCAGATTTGACGTGTTGTACATTTAGTTTGAGTCTGCTTCTTTTAAAGTGAGACAAAATATATAATATGGCATTATTTATGACTACACTAAAATCATGAAATGTTTCAAAAATCCCTCTGCTCTATAACTTTAAAAAAAAAATGGGGCTTGCACACAGCCATGCATAGCACTCCAACTTAAACGGCCACTTCCACTCTGCCCTCCCTGGCGTAGCTCTTTAAGTCCATCAGTGCATGTCCCTGTGTGTACAGTACATAAAATCTATAGAGCCACCCAGCATGTGGCCTCGTGCCAGTGAGGTTTTTAGGCCTAGATCTATTAGATTGCCGCAGTGTCAACAGTGTTAAAGAGTCGAGGCCGGTGGGGTGATGTAAGTATTGATACACTGCCTGAAATCACGCTGTCACTGCCAGAGACACCAAAGCCTTTGGAACAAAACAATAGGAGGAGGGAAGATTGTGAATTCCTGGCAGAGGGCTGAGGGATGCCATTAAAAAGGCAAATGTGATTAATTTTTAGTGAGAACGCCCTCGTCTCGGAGATTGTCAACGAGGTCGGGCTAAAGGGATGTGACACAGAAATTACTCTTCCTCCTGGCCCCTAATGCGACTCGTCACTCTGAGGAAATATCTGGGAGATGGGGAGAATGACAAAAATGCTCTTGTCTAATAGACTAACTGTTTGTCTGGGGCTCCTCATGCAACACAGATCCAGTTCAGTGGCACTAAGCGATCTACTGCTTAACACCACAGATCAGCTTTAATTTAAGACAAACAAATGAATGTTTTACTACACATTTGTTGTGCTCGAAAAAAGAAACGCAGGTTTAAAGACTTAACGCAAAGATATAATCGATCATATTCTGTATTTTTTTTTTATTACGGAAGCTCACTGCCAGTTTAGGTGTAGTAGGTGTTCTCAGTTAGCTGTCCTACTATGGACCGATTGGACCTCCTATGGAGTGACATTTTCCAGGAGAGACGGCCACACTTTAACCTGCTCCCCGTGCAAACACGGAGGGGCCACAACAGTTCGACCACTGTCTCTGTGTCCTATTTCTGTAGCACTGCTATAACAACAAAAGACAGCTAGTAGGTCAGAATAAAGGATGTCCTCATAGAAAGAGTTTTTAACAAATGAAACATGTACATTTAGTTACAGCTGGTATACAGAAAGACAGTGCAGTAAAAAGTTGTACCAGTCAAACATTAAAATAACTGACCACTCCCTCCCAGCTGCGCTCTCTGTAAGGCTAACAGGCTTGTAAATACTGAGTCAATTACAACGACTGTATTGTAAACCATCAGAGATCAAGATTTGTATAATCCCCTCTGCCTTGTAATCTCGGATTAGACCCCGGGTTCATTTCTTCTCTTCAGGAAATAACAGCCCTCCACCGTCTGCAAGCAGGCGAGGCGCCACCGTTCCCCTACACCACAACACTTTAGTTTACGCTTTGAGCACGTTCTTGTTCCCCATTACCCCAACCACCTTGAGATAAATGGACCTCTCTCTCCGCTGCCATAAGGTTTTATATCAAACGACATGTGTTGACTATCTGACTGCAGGTTATATTGTTTCAGCGGAAATAAAACAATCACTTCTAGTGCTGTGGGATTTTTTTCTCCCCCTTCTCCTTCCACTGTCAGTGAGCGTGCCTGCGCTGTGTGTAGTGTGTATCTGGTGGCCAGCATATATAGTGTGTTTATGGGCTTAAGGGAAGAGGACAGTGGTGGGTGACAGGTTAACTCTGCTGTGTAAATTCCTGGGCCGTGTATGATGTAGCCTGTGATCGCGCGATCGTTGATTAGATCTGAGCCAGTAAATATCCTGTGATTAATCAAAAGGGCTTGTTCTGCGTGTAGCGTCCCTGTGTCACCTTCACAGCTGGGAAGCAGGGCCAGCCTTGTTTACCGCCCACGAAAACCATCTCCACTGTCCCCATCCTTATTTCATCTCATAGCAATGTCGCAGGGCCAAATACAAGCTTGCCATAAACACCCCACCATCGTGGACATGCCTGGTGCTGTGAACCAGGACTTAGCTGGAAATTGCTGTTGAAGCAGATGTATTTTTTGTTATATAAGTACCTTTTATCCTCTGCAAAATCCTGAGTGTCAGTTTAACTAAAACTCTCAGGGTGCTGTAGTTATAAGAGGTGTATCCCCACTCCCTTCCCTTGTTTGTTTCTGTTGAGACGTTTGTGAATTGTGTTTGATGTTTGTGGCTTAAAGACAATAACAATAATAATAATAATTTGCATTACTTACAAAACAATTACTGTATGTATTCGGAAAGGAAATACACTGGATAACCCCTGGAACTGCTTTGTTACTAGGCCCATTACATCCATGAAACATGTTAAAATGAAGGGCCAACATGATAATGGGTAATTATAGTAATTAATAGACTGAACTAATTACTGTAGCCAGTAGAGATTCATTTAATCCCGCAGAGTAAGTGGTGTGTGTTTGAACTGCGCTTGTCCAACTGAAACTGAATCATGTCTAATTAACCGTTCTACTCTGCTACAGCACCATGCAGCATTGTCTTGAGGTGTCATCTCACATTCTTCTTGCCTGCTCAAAGCTCCGGTGCACTTGGGAATAAAATAAATAAATAAATAATAATAAACCTCCAATTTGTGTCAAGTCTAAGAATCTGCCCATACGGTTATATAGATACTTGTCCTTCTTTTTTTACAAGTGACACTTCAGTACTATTCAAAGTATACGTGTTGTTTTAAAGGTGCAGTAAGTTATGTTGTTTTGCTCAAATAAGTGTTAAATACCTCATATTGTGATGGGGTAATCGTTGCTATAGACTGTGTGGTCCTATAACAGGGGTCTCTCTGTCTCTCCAGCTGTTAAGTAAATAAATAGAAAATGCATTTTCAGTTCGGGATACCAATTTTATCCAATCAGGAGAAAGAACTCATACAGGATACAGGATAAACAAGTGAAGTTGTAAGTAATGACACAAAGAAAGGAGCAGAAACAATTGGAACTGGAACACTAAAATTGAAGCTGATAAATGGGTACTCTCTCCTGATTGGATGAAATTAGCAACTCACCTTAACATTTATTTACTGTTTATTAAAGAGCTGGAGAGACGGGGAGACCCCTGATATTGACCTGAATATTTTTTATATATTTCAGTCTTTCACAAAAAACAGCTTTTGTTTTAACCAAAAATGACACTTACCTGCCTTTTAATTTAATCAAAATATACATCATGCCAGTAAAATGGATTTGCATTAGTTCAATAATGTATCTTTAATTTTCTTTCCACCAAGAAAAGATTTTAGGACTCATGACAAGTGTGCAAGTGTGTGATGTATTACCTGTCCTCTGTACATCACATAACCCACTTCAGCCCCATTGTTCCACAGTCACTAATTTGGTCCCAAACCAGTTCATTTGGAAAATGCATTCGGATGCCCATGATTGTCAACAATGCCACCGGAATGTGATCTCACTGATTGCCGCACCCCGTTTTCATGACGAGCCTATGATTGTCATTTGAAGACGGTGCATGGGACATGCATGTCATCTTAATAAAGACATTAAATGGCACACAGCCCTCCACTGTAGAGCAAAGTCCGGACCTGTCTGGGAATATAGATCTCTAATTGCTTTTGTGTGGTGGTGCAGCAGAATCGTGCCTCCCAGACGTCGCCTCTGCCAAACCCCAGTGCACGTCACTGTCAATAGGCTGGAGAAATCTCCCTAACAAGCTTACGATTACATAAATCTATAGTTGCACTGCATATTGCACTAAAGAATCTTGGCAAGTTACAAGGAGACTTTTGGTGTTTGTTTTTCTGGTGCTAGATTGCATTTTGAAAAAGGGCGAGAGAGACAGAGAGAGAGACCTGCTATATTGGGAGTATGTCCAAATAGCCTAGGTTTGCTAATTTTGTGGTAGTCAATTTCAGGGCTTGGCCGTGAGAAAGGGGAGGGATGGAATGAAGTCCCTGAGTGGTTTGCGGAGGGGCGTGAGTGGCTTTGACAGGCCCAGTGAAATATGCTCCGCTATACCTTTTTCATTACAGGAGCAGGGACCAAAAATGCAAATCTCTTGAGAGGTCATTTGGAATGTGACATCTCAAACAACTGGCTTCAAGCAGCAGACAAAATGTTCCATTATTGCTACATCAACGTTTTTCATATTCTAATTTCTGGCGCTTTTACTGCAAGGTTTTTTTAAACCAACATTTTTCAATCAGGAGTTGTTTTGCTCGGAGCGTTGCTCTAAATGTCGTTGCTCCGATGGCCTCAGCGTCGCAGTGTTTTGATGTGTCAGAACTCCTTGGCCATCAAAGCGGTAACCACATTCTGAAGCAAGTGCAGTAAGGGACTGACGGGTAGTCTGAATCCCTCTCATGGCCATCTCTGTAGGAGTGATGAATTGGCTTAATGGCGAGCAGACCAAAGAGCCACACTGGAGGTGGGGGTGGAGGGGTGTGGGGGCTGGCATTAAATGACATGGTTTTATAGCCTATCAGTGTAGTTATTCCCACACTGTAATTTCACTGCCTTTTTTTCTGCCCCATAAAGCGGGCGGGATGTTGTGCCTTAAGCTCGGTTAAACAAACAACTCTCCGGTACCTGCTACTTGATGACACCATGTGTCACTGCCGGATCGGCGAGGTGACATGCTCGCCTAAAGCTCTGTCCGTGAGAACAGCCAGTCCAGGAGCCACATATATATACAGTAGCACACCTTTTAACGCTGCCAGATTTGTGCTCGGCTTGTTGTGTTTGCTCTCTCTGTTGGCGTGTGAAGACGCTATTGATTTGAATTTCATGTGTGGGTGACAACTTGAAGTAGGAAGATAAGATAATGACACTCGTTAAACAGAAAAACGAAATGATCGTGTCTGTGTTTGGACCAATACACGACACTCAACAGAAGTTGTAAATGACAAGACAAGTGTGATCCATTAAGGTGCCATTCTCCTTGAGTATTTACCAGTCTGTTTTCAACATAACTCATTATTTGTGATAAATTAGCTCACTGATTATAGTGATGAACTCATTTGTAAATGAATGGGAGGCACCTGTCAGCAAAACTCATTCTGCTATTAATGACCATCCACTGAATAGATAATGAGCTCTCTGATTTTGGGTGACTCCTTAAGCATCTGGTTTGTATTATTCTGCCACTACTTCTTTGTAGCTTATTGATTCCCTCTCTCAAGTCATCGTTGTTGCCATGCCCTCCTCTGGATTCAGTGGGTTCTTTAACAGGTGAAATGGACAAGATTCTGTGTCGTGTTTTCCCCATTGGACTTTTATGTACACTATGTACTTTATGAGGGTTTTGTGGTCCATTCTGTTACATTAGTGAGAGGGATTTTGAAAACTCTCCGTATGTATATCACTTCACATGCACTGTGTTATTACAGAAGATGTTTTAATATTTGGCCTCAGCAATGTATCACAGTCTATTGAGCCATTGAAAGGCAGGAAGGATTAACTCAGTGATGCTTATGAGGCCTGTTTCACTTTGCTCTCAGGACTGAGGGAACAGAGGAATAGAGAGAGGAAGGCAGGACGGAATAACTAGTTAACCGTTAAAAAATACTGCCCACCGTTACTCTGCAAAGGCCTTATCGTAACACAAGACAAGGGGGTATGTGACCTTCAGCCATTAAACAGTCCTGTTAATTGACTAATAATAAAATGTTTTTATTGTGCAAAAAAAAAGGCTCTTTAGTATAATTGAATTTTGGTCTCCTTTTTTTTATTTCTCTCCTTTTGCTGAGGTTGTAAAACATGGCTGTTAATGGTAATAATGAGAGAGAGGAAAGGCTGGATTCCACTGGCGTCCCTCACACCATTTTCTTTCCACGCTCTCCTCCCTACAAACTTTACATTTAAACCACTCATTAGACAGCAGATTACAGGGCTGGAGCCTATTGGTCCTCATTAGCGCCCACTGATCCTTGGCTGGGCCCGTGTCCTAACATCTTTTAATTAGCACTCTGGAAATCTAATCAATGTAATAACTCGGATTAATCTCCTCTTTTGCTCTTATTTTTTTCCCCCTCTCTTTTACTCCAACATGTTCTTGGCTCGAAGGTTGCTACAGCGGGGGCTCCGCTCTGAGCCCGCCGGGTAGGTGACACAAGCTGTGAACAGACCTTGAAATCTTCCACGATAAGCTATGGTTGTCTACCAAGATACAATGTGAACCTCACTGATCACGAGCGATCAAAGCGGAAAGATGCCGTTGGGAATATCGCCGTGGAATTCAGAGCACATATAAGAAAAGATGTACAGGTGTAGTCGACTGACAATATAGTCACCTAGAACCCTCTGACACAGATCTACACAAATGTTTTCTCTCTCTCTTGTAAATAGATACCTAATAAATGGCATGATGTGATTGAAAGTGAAAGCCAAACTTGTCTTGTGCACAGGACGGCCATTTTGTGTCTAGCCTGATGCACGGTTTCATTGGGTGTCACTTTGGCTACATATCAGAGTCAATGGTGGTGGTGAGCCACGCAGCAGGTCTCATTACAACACATCCAGTGAAACGGCTTCGAGGCAGCAGTGAAGCCAAGACCCACATTATAAACTTGAGGTGTGTTGAAGCCAACTCACTTATACGAAATAAGCACGCTGTTTTATTGCATCACATCAAGGCATCACGGTGACGCTAAATAAACTGATGACATCTTCAGCAATTTCTTGCCAACCCAGCTTATACTTTTGAAAGTGCTTTAGCACTTATTTGTATACTGTATATAGCGACCAATGACCATGGAATCTGTGTCTGAAAGTAGGGAGCTTCCAATTTTGTGTCTGTAATGTGGGTGTACATTAGAGCTGTGTTTCCATGCCAGGTATCCAGGGCAGACATTTTGGCGTAGCAGTGGTGGTACAGACAAAGGCACCAGGGCGTGATGGGACACACACCTGCCATACCCCGGCAGCACTGGCACACCCCTCGCTGTGGAATGATAAATGATTATACAAACACACACACACACACACACACACACACACACACACACACACACACACACACACACACACACACACACACACACACACACACACACACACACACACACACGATACACACATGACACAGACATGCACCCACAGTCAAACATGCCACATCCCCTCTCTTCTTCCAGGTCAGGGCAACTAGGCTATGACATTGCGTCATGTGTACAGGCACAAAAACATGCTAAGATAGACAGGCGTCCTTGCAGTAGAGCTTAAATATTCAGAGCCAAACATAGGAGGAAGGGGGGAATAAGGTTGTGTTTATTAGCTGCTCCCTTGGTGTTCTCTAAATTGCCTTGTTTGCTCGGCACAAGCACACAAACAGATGCTGTCCTCTCTTCACTGGGTAATTCTCAGGGTCTCTGGGTGCTCAGGGAATGGCCTATCATGCCACATGTACTCAAGCTCAGATAACATTCATATGTGTATATATGCATGCAAACACATAGATTAAAAATGTGATTACATCTTCGTACATCCAGCACATAGACTTTATTGTGTGTGCTCATTTTATAAAAACATTGTGGGAAAAAAATGTAAACATGACTACATTCATGACAAAGACGCACAGGAAGAAGACGCCGCCCTCTCTCTACAAGTGAAATTGAAGCAAGCCCTGTGGTCCCCCAGCCCCTCTCAGCGACACAATTTCACTCTTATTAAGAAAATCTGCATTTAGGAGGGAGCAATGCTATCAGTCGAAATTAATCTGCTTTGACTGAACCCTAATGTGACCGCAGTCATCGAGTAATTATTGTCTGGATGGCTGTGCACCAGCCTTATAACTACTATCCCCTCAACACCAACTCCCCCTCTCTGCTCCTCCCAGACAGGGCTGGTATTGGTGTGTGAACCTTCTCTGAATGGACTGGTTACAGTGAGGAAGGCACACATGTCATTTAGCACATGATCAGTGAGTCCTGATTAGCCTGTCCCTGTATTATTGTGATTAACGTCCGCCCAGTGGATGGCTGTCCTGTTGTCATCAGAGATGCCATCTGAGATCGAGAAGCTCTGGGAAGGGGGCCAGCGGAAGAAGGTGATAGTATGGCACCCACAAAAATGTGCCCAGCCTGCTGATTTCTGCTTCTCGGAAACACATACTCATGTTCACGTGCACAGTCTGCGCGTACACACACACACACACACACACACACACACACACACACACACACACACACACACACACACACACACACACACACACACACACACACACACACACACACACACGTTTCTAAACTATCAGACCCTAAGTCTAATGTAAGGAGAGTACAGTTGCTTCCTGCACCACCATATTTTGTCTGTGTGTCCAGTTGAATTAGGTTACCCACTACCTCTGTCTTTTCACGTAATAGACTAGAGTACTTCCATTGGGCTATATATGCACCCCATGCCCCTCAAATATACTGAATCTAAAAATCTAAAACCTCACACTTATACTCACTCCACTGTTTCCCTAGTTCATTTCACTCACCACTCAACCAACAAAGGCTGTTTGACCGCTGCTGATTATAGTAACAAAGGCGGTCCCGTAGAATACGAGCGTCCGCACTGTACGTCAAATTAGATCACAGCAAGGGGTGAATGTGGCGTGCTGACCCCCGTCTCTTCTCCTCAGACAAATGGCCACTTTCACAGAGAGAGCCTGAGAAAATCGGGCCTGCAGACCACACTGACTAACTCGTCGCTGTAGCACGGATCAGTGGCGCACAGTGATTAGAAGAACAAAGATAGAGACGAACAGGAGTAATTATGGGTCCAGTGTAAACGTGTAAACACAGAACTTGGGGAGCTGCAGTGTGTCACATAGAGAAACAAAGACCCAGTCAAAACTGGCAACTTTTAGTCTAGAAATAAAGGCTTGATATGAAATGAAACCATGTAATACACATACGTGGTGGTAGGGTCTGCTTCACATAAAGAGTAGAGATGCAAAGAAGACACATTTGTTTTCTTGCCTAAATATATTTTTCAGAGCATCTGTGTTTACGTTAATCATACATACCTACAATATATACCTACACAGCTTCAGTTTGCTCATCCTTTGTCAAATAAAATTGTCATACTTATTGTAATTTAAAGTATTTTAAAGTAATGCAGACTAGCGTTTCCAGTGTATGTTTTATTTTTACTTTTATAAACGTTCTTGTGTTTTCCAACCATTAAGATTATTATTTTTTCATCCAGCTGGCTTTTATGTCCGTGATTCTGTGTGTGTGTGTTTCATCTCACTGTAATTACTCGCCTAAACTCAGACCCCCGTCTCATGGCTCTGACGCGTCCGCCGGTGGAAAATAGTCAGTTTTGATTACAAAGTAAACGCTACAGCGTCAGACAGGGGGGCTACATGCTGATATGCATTCTATCAGGATGATTTATGCAAATTATGCACATTATTCCCGCAGGAATCTCTCTTCTGAAACTGCCAGGATAAATTGCCGGAAATTAGCCATAAAATTCACTGTGCAGGGAGTGTGAGGTGAAGGCCGCCGCGGAGCCAAGGACATTGGGGCTGCCGTGGTTACGCTTGGCCTGGTCTACCTCCCCCATGCTTGGCATTCATGGCTGTTAAAGACCTCTGCTCAGACAGATACACTGAAACCTCAAGTAGTGCTCATCACATCAGCTGGATCAGCCAAGCAAGCGTTACGCTAACGGTCGTGGCTTAAGTGACACGCTTTGTGTGTATGATGACAGATTTTCTGAAGAAGGAAGGGGAGGATTTTCTTTATCATATGTATCATAATGTATTGTTGTCAAATTCCATTTTTAGAAAATCTTTAAAATTCCTATTGAGTAGCCGGTGGGTTTTCATTCAATAAATGGCCTTAAAAATAAAAACATTCCAGGAATTGTTTTGTGTGGAAATTGATTTTAATCTGTTTTGCATTTTGTTTACAATTGCAGAGCTGACCTTTGTCTTGTAGCTCTTGCAGAGCTGACCTTTGGTTCATGCTAATCTTCAGATCAAAATTTAATCCGAAACCTGCCTGACAATCTGATAATGGATAGATTTTCGAGCGACAACGTGTAAACAAGGTGCCATAAGTAACGGGCAAAACATTTCCTCTCTCCGAAAACATAACCCCTCACTTTGTCCTCTCTATTGGGCCAGGATTTCGCAGGTCACATGGTGTATGTGAGTGTGTGTGTGTGTGTGTGTGTGTGTGTGTGCGAGTGCGTGCGTGCGTGCGTGTGTGTGTGTGTGTATGTGATGATCATTGAGTGATTCACGCTGTAATTGTGTCATCTGCATGTCTTTATTTCAATGTGGAAGCCTGAGTTAATGGGTATCAGAGACTGGAGATGAATTCCACCTTGCCTTCTCTTTAATGGACCCCGGGCAGGTCGACACCTGCATGTTGATCAGGCTAGATGATCTTTTACACACATTCACGCACGGACGCACGGACGCACGCACACACAGACACACTCTCTTTCTCTCTCGTGCACAAAGATGTCAAATATGGATTTCAAGAGCCATAGCCAGAGTTCTTTCTGAGTTGTTTGAGTTCATAGTTTATAGAGTTTATTGTTCATCAGTGTTAAATATCCTGTGTGTATGTTGTCACAGGGCCCAGAATTAAAAGGGTTTTCTCTGTGAACAACGTAATTCGCAGAGAAATAGGACAAATATAATTTCAACAAAAGTCATATTTCCTTTAACAATTTTTTATTATATGCTCTGAACAGATCAATGTCATAGTACAACGGCTATTTCAAAAATAGCCGCTCTACAAGCTCACATTTGTAGATCAGTATTACGTTAGACATAATTTAGAAATGTTTTGTGGTTAAGCGGTTAAAGTATTGAGCATAATGGTAGTGTGTGACAGAGGACATGAGTGTAACAATGCAGTGCTGGTCTTTTCACAGAGCTGTCATGAGATACATGATACACACTCTATGACTCGTTAGGGTATACGCTCAAACACAAACAAATGGAAAGTGCATTGATGTTTGAGGAGGCTTGAACAATACAAGTTTATTGTTTATAGGTTGCAATACATTTCAAAGAAGTTATAGACAAAGTTATATTACGTTTGAGCCCTTTAGCATGCAGAAATGAACCTGTACGGGTCAATTTGTGTTTATTTGACACTCTCTGAGTTAAATTAAGACACTACCTCACATACAACCTCACAAGGTGTCGCATCATGATGCATTGTGAGCTTGTAGATCCACTATTTTTGTAAGTATAAGTATATAGGATTTAAGTGGTTAATCATGCCAAAATTGGAGTTAGAAGTCATCAACAAATCAAACAGATAACCTCTCCACAATATTTAAAATGTCTTTAGAGCAAGGATGTTACAGTCACAACTTTCTAATAGTTGTTTGCATGTTCCTGTCCAGAGTAAATTATTTTGTGTTGAATTAACCTGTCTCCTGAGCCCTGCAGCAGGTTCTATCCATAAAAAAACAGCACAAATTACTGTGCTCTGGCATGACTGGTTGTAATCCCCGGGAATAAAAGAACATCAGATTATGGCACAAAGAGAACGCCATCGGTAAACAGGGATTAGGGGATTGGGGCTGAGTTTAATCTGTTTAATATGGAAGCAGGCAGAATGTTGAGAGATGTTGCCCAATAATTGTATTTGGGAGGAGGATAATCACACATTGCTGGGTCATTTATTGTACCCTGTTAGAGCTTTCAGAGCTAAACACTGCGCCATATGTTTACCTGACCTCAAGGCTGCCTCAGAAAAAAAGGCAACCCATTCTCTTTACAACGATTTTGAACCTCATTAGGCAATGATGAAACCATACAGTTGTGAAAATACAGTAAGCTTCACTGAATATTATTAATATTGTGACATGGTTAGTTTCTATCCGTATACACATTTAAAATTAAGCTATTACTATGTTTTATGGCCTACTCTTGATAAAATGCGAGTTAACCATTTAGCCAGGGGTAGGCAAACACCTCTTTTTGATCTACCAGGTGATCGTATTGGGCTACTGAGGTGATCAATTGAGTTATCATGACGTTCATAGAACTTTTCTCCCCAGACAATCAAAATATAAAATATATCTTACCTTTATCTTTCATATTAAGTTTTTTTTTTTACATTATTTGTTAGTTCTATGTATTATTCTTGTAGTATTCGAATTAGCAGCCTATAGAGCTTGGGGAACTGAATAGAACAGAGCACCACCAGCATTACTTTGAGTGGTGTGCTCGTCAATGTTTTCACTGTCTTGCACTGGCTGATCACGCCTGCCTTGGAAAAAGGCTTAGTCATCCCGAAAAGGTTGTCCACCCCTGACTTAAGCCCTATGTACTTAGTTGTATAGTGAAAATAGCCGCTCTACAAGCAAGTTTCATCACAGAGCGTTGTGATCTTGTAGAATCCATTCTTTTTTTGCAGATCTGAAAACCCCAAATAGTATCGCCAGGGTTAATGTGGTTAAATTGAAACTGCGAGGCAGGGAAAACCTGACCGCACCAACCAATAGAAGACCAAGCAGTTCATCTGAGGCCACCGCTGTTACGTCTTTAATTAGATGTTCCTTACAAGCACCACTAAGAACTTGAAATCTCTTGAAAACTGAGAAAACCACTTTAATATTCATGTATGAATGAACTGTGTGTGTGTGTGTGTGTGTGTGTGTGTGTGTGTGTGTGTGTGTGTGTGTGTGTGTGTGTGTGTGTGTGTGTGTGTGTGTGTGTGTGTGTGTGTGTGTGTGTGTGTGTGTGTGTGTGTGTGTGTGTGTGTGTGTGTGTGTGTGTGTGTGTGTGTGTGTGTACTTTCCTCCACAGTATGACTGCTACAATTTGTTTTGTTTATTTGTGTCTGTGATTATAAAACTGACATTTTTATTGTATAATTATTTAGTGTAGTTTGTGCAAAAGTCCCATATTGCTTTATTTAAATGTCACTGGCCTGACAAGAGTAACTTACTGCACAGGAGTTGTTTTGAAGCCTCAGCCAATGTAAGACATATTCCTTTATATGTTGTTTATGGACACAGCAGGCTTGATTCAATTTGCCAGAGTTTTGCAGTTACTGATATGTGGTGGGCAGTTCACTTATATTTTGAATTTCCATGTTTATCATTCGTAGCATACATCACATTTGTGTTATGAATAGGCACCCTGCTGGCTCTTGATATGGTAAATTGGATATTTTATGTTTTATGAAAAGGGGCACGTTTTATCTCTCGCTTTTATTCATGACCCCTGAATCTAGTTGTAAATGCCTTTAAGACAGATTTGTTTTTATTAGATTCATGAATAAAAATGATGTAGCTTATTATGACTGCTGGCTGTTGGTCGGTAGCCACTGTGGAAAGCTTGTGTCCCTCGGTTTTGTCTTACTGTGGGACTGCTGAGTGCTTTATCACAGCACAAATGTCCAACCCCACTGCCAGCACTGCTTTAGAGGAACCTCATATGCATGTTTCATGTCACAAGCTTGCTAAATTCTATTGGTTCATCAACATATCAAAAACTGATAACAATTTGGGAATTTGAACAGTCCACTCAAATCATGTGTAACTTCACCTAAACATTGAAATTGGCCTCATGAGTTGAAAGATCTCCTGCTGCCTTTGAACTGCTTTTCCTTTTGGATGCTCTGTTCTGTGTTCAACACGCATATGGCTCTCCCTCACCCCTGGGGAATTGCCTCTTCTGGGCTAATGTGAATATTAGTATGGGTTAAATGCTCCAGTCATTTGTGTGTTAATGCATATTGCATAATTAATGTTTTTTGTGAAGTCTCAGCTTCTAACAGCGGCGGAAATGAAACCTGCCGTGTGTTTGTTTAACGTGGAAGGTTTGTCTCTCTTTTTTTTGCCTTGTTTTCTTTTCTCAATTTTTTTCATTGGGAAATGGACTGTGAGTCCAGTCATGGAAGTAAATTATACCTAACTATAATTGCTGACAGTATTTATATGCCAAAAGCCATTTTTGATGTCTACCTGATTATTTCCATTCCTGATTAAGGGCTATTCTGTGAAGATCCAATGCGTTCACAATCACAAGTGTGATGGGATTGAACGGGACAGTGTAATGACCCTGTTGTCAGAATGGCTCATACAGACACATTGCTGAGGTTGAAGACATCAGAGTGTTGTGATTTGGGGAACACAGTATCACGTTCATTTACCACGAGTCAAGCACACAAAGGATTGACTTTTTGTTTAAATTATGCCAAATGACATATTTACCAAATGCATATTGTTTTTATTTTGAAATATTTTTTTTTGTCATATTAATGTTGCTGTATCAGGCTATTTATGATACAATTTTTTGAAAAGTATTTAACATTGCATGATAATGTTATAATAGATTAGCTGTTTTAATTGCATTGATTTACTGAGTGGAGTTGAAGACCTGTCTATGTAATCCTCACACTATTCCAGACAGACTGTTGTTGGCCCTGTATTACATAGTTACTGATAGAAAATAATTAAAAAAAAACGTAACAGTATCAACTTAGGACCAGTGCTGATAGGAATTTGCCTTAGTATCCTATTGGGTAGCCTCTGTCCATGGTGCTAAAATCTTCAAAACATTTAAACTGTCATTCACATTAGTTTTTTACTGTAAAAACGTTGTGACAGACATCAAAAGTCACCATTCGGATGTTTAAATTCATCTCAGTGTATGTGTGTAATTACACTAAAATACAGTAAAATACACTGTTCCAAATATTTGGCCTGTGGTTTAAGTGTCTGCATCTATAATGTTCCCTCTAACCACCACAGTCATGCTATTTGTTCATGAGTGAATTGATGGAGCTGAAGATGTGCTCATGTGGTCACTGCTGTAGTGGACATTTTTGTCAAAATTCTGTTTTTGCCATGGACATACAAAATGAGTAGACAAACGCATAAAGAGTTAGCCCTAAATGACCATTACAGGTCTGTAACTCTGAGAGTGTTACATTTGTACACTCTCAGAGTTATGGGGGTCCTTGAAAATAAAACGTTTGAGAACCACTAGTAGTGGACTCCTAATCTGCCATAGTGTCATTAAATCAGTGTCATACAAATTCTGAGGAAAACCTGGAGAACTGGGTCGTATGATCAAAATAAGAACATTATAATGGTGTGTAAAAAATAAAATCTAAAATTTGACATGGACCAGGCCAAGTCTTGCCACGGAGTGTCCGGGTAGATGACCCCTTCTGTTCTTCCACCTTTTTAAATGCTGTTGCCCGTCCAGTATCTCGGTGTGGAGAAGACAATAGACAAATCCAAGCTGATTGCTGCGTCGTGATGAAAGACACCAAATTACGCCAATGAACGGTGTCGTAATTACGTTCCTTAATCACATTCTGGAGGTCTAATTGCCTTAACGATGTGTTTCATTAAGTGAGCCTATAGCCTATAGGTAGGACAGGACAGTCCACCGGTTTCATACACAGTTGTTTTCGGATTAAAATTATTATTATTATTGGGCTACACACCGTTATGAAAATTGTTTTAATTATCATAATTATAGTCGAGGAGCTTTGTTTCGCCCCCCCCCCCACACACACACACTGACATCTGGCCTCCGTTGTCAAGTGTTATATAAGCTCACATTCATGAAAAGTTACCGGTTTTTGTTTTAACATAAAATTATTAAACGCGCATTCTTTACCAGCAAATGGTAGGCTTTTTGTAAGCTACACCTGCATGGTGAGATTCCGAGAATCAAAGAATTAAAGAAAAGCTTAGCATCATCCTCAGACGTGAAAATGAAAATATATAAGCTACGTTTTAAAATAGCGAGTAAATATATGAAATATCTATACTTAGTTAATAAAAGATGGTAAACCCATGGTAAATGTTGAAATGTCATGCAGGTCATTTGGACATTTTAAAGTTGTTGCATTTTAAAGGGCAAAAGTTCCATGCAATGCATTCGGACACTCCACTCAAGTTACACTTCTTTGACATCAGATCTGTTTCTGTTGTTCAAAATATTTTAATAAAGCTTTTCAACACGGAAACACATACAAATGGCCCTCTTTGCTCATATAGGAACTAATATCTACAATTATCCACAGCTGGACCTGACAACGCGATAGATCTCGATACCTCGGCCTTCTCGTCGTGAGTGTGAGAGAACACTAATCATACAGCAACTCTGAAGCATTAGATTAGGCCTACTGTACAATACGCCATGCAAACAAAAGTACCCCAAAATCATTCAATTTAAAAACACACCGAAAGACCTTATACACGTTGATACAAGCGTTTAGAAATTTCGCTGACATTTTATCACAGTGCCAAAAAGAATTGGATAGGCTTAGGCTGCATGCGCAGTGTTTAGATGCACAAATAAATATGACTGATTTAAACAATTAATGTCTATTGCATTTCGTGACATTCTTCATGTATATGCTCAACAAAAGTTCGTTAAGTAGGCCTGTGTTAGTAGACAAGTATGCAAAGAAGAAACGTGTCATCATGTCAAAGTAAACAAAGCAGCAAAACTGAGGGTATAGAGACAAACTAATGTTCCAGCAAGTTGTCCATATCAAGTTGTCAGGTCACACAAATCTCCAAAAGGGTCCATATAGCTCCTGCAACACCTGCAGTCACTCATATACTTCTGTTGGTAACAGGAAAGGTGGGCACTAGGGACATCTGGGCACCTCAACATTTGTCCAAAATGTTAAAAAATGTAATATTAGAAAAATGGTTTTAAGTAAAGTAAAGTATACATGATAGGAATATGCTTAAACATTCGACAATTAAGGTCTAATATTTCTAAATTGCTACAAAACCTGTATATCCAGTCATTTTGGGGCATAAACAATAAGTTGAAGGATAACATTAAGTTAAGTCTATAATGATGTACCGTGCATGTTCACATCATGTATAGCATACTTTACATTACTTAAGACCATTTTTCAAATAGGCCTTTTTTTTCTTTCTTTTTTACATTTTGGACAAAATAGCCAATTTTACATTGCGGTGCCCAGATGTCCCGTGCCCACCTATGCTGTATCCCTTCTGTTTGGTTTTCACTGTCATTCATACCAGCACTTAAAGGATACTTTATATACACAATCAAGTATTGTCTGAACAAAAAAAAGCGCATTTTGAATGCATTTTGTAAATGTTATAAAAAAGTACTCATCGTCATTTATTCTGTCTCTATAGCCATATGCGACAACTGTATAGCCTCCTATGTCTCCCTCTCCAAAAGTGTTCAAAAGTGGTGTCTTCTTCTCTCGCATGTGCTTCGCCGAATCTGTCAGCCACAATAATAGTGGTTTCGTTGCAGTCTTTAAGGCTTGTCTGTACAATGTTTACACAGGCTGGAGGTGATGTTGTTGAACAGGCCACATTTATCAGGGCAGGAGGAGGATGCTGCCACTCCGGTGGGGAAGGGGTACCCAGGTCCAGGCGGGTACGCGCCCAAGCCAGGAGGAGCTGCGAGGGCAGTGGTCGCCGGTATGGACGCGGCCGAGATCGCCTGGCCCTGGTTGAGATAGGCCACCAGCCTCCTCATCTCCTCCAGCGCCTGCGCCTGCATGAGGATGTAGTTCTTGGCCAGGAGGAGCGTGGCGATCTTGGAGAGCTTTCGCACGGACGGGCTATGCGCGTAAGGGATGACGGAGCGCAGCTCGTCCAGCGCGTCGTTCAGGTCGTGCATCCTCCGTCTCTCCCGCGCGTTGATGTTCAGCCGCAGCGTCTTCTGCTCCTTGTTTTTCTTACCTCCTCCTTCGATTTTCCCCGCGCTCACTGTCCTGCCGTCGGTCAGCAGGATCATCTGCTCCTCGCACCTGTCGTCGCTGTCGTCATCGGGGCTCTGCTCTCCGCCGCTGCTCTCCGCCCTCTCGGAGGTCCTGATGCTGCCACCCGCCTCCCCGTACTTCAAACACAACGATCCGGTCGGCAGACCCAGCGGCTTCCCTCTGACCCCTGCCAGTCCTCCCGGCTGTATGGGGTCCGAGTTGGTCGGGTGGTCAAAGCAGCTGAGAGGTGACGACTGGCGGTCTCTGGCTGGTAGTTCAATACCAGCCGATGATCTGAAGGGGTCCATCTTTTTGTTTGACACGGCGCTCAGAGTTTTGTGAAAAATGTCTCCCACGCCGTTCAAGTTCATTCTCGTCGTGTCCATATATAGGCTCGCCTTCTGGATTCCGTGTTACTGTAGGCTAGAATAGTTTTTTTTTGTTGGGGGGGGGGGACACTTAAGTTTCTTCCCCGTGTTGTTGGGTCTAGTCGGTTCTTGAAGGATTCCTTGACTTGTCAGCTAAGTGTGGAGACGAGAGGCGACTCGCTCAACTAATAAGTGCTGCTCTGCTCTCCTATCTCATGTTCACCTCTTCGCCAGATCTCTTCACCAGATCTCCTCTTCACCAGATCTCCACGGCGATCATCGTTACGCACAAGATGCGAGTCTTTTACATCATTATCTCGAGGCGGGTTATTAAGAGGATTCGCCTATTGGGACAGAGTACTCTCTCCTTCTCCCTCTTTACCCAATCAGGTTAACGTTTTAATTAATGGGATTTAAACGGTGACAAACAATACCGCGTGCGCTCTCACTCTCTCTCTCTCTCTCTCTCTCTCTCTCCCCCCCTCTCTCCCTCTATCTATCTCTCGCCGTCTGGTTCGACCCACACAAGGTTGTGATCGAGGCTCCTTATAAATGACACGCAGGTCTATTCAAACAAATGCAGGACACGCCTAATGTTTTCAAAGCCTCCAGACTAGGCTACAAAGACATTTAACTGACATGTAGTCTATAGCATTCAATTGTGCGCTAAAAGTCAAACAATTATTTTGCATTTCAGTGCTGGCCAATAAGTCCTTATTGAGAAGTTGGTGTTTATTGTGGATTTTTGTCCTTGCCTTTCTTTGTTGAGTATAATAAATAAATGTATAAACTTGGTTACATGTAATGGAAATGTGAAACCTTATTGTATATTATAAAAGTATCCCTATTCATTTGACAAGAAATAAGTTAATTCAGAAAATGGTGTTACTTATTTCTGGTCACTGGGTAACAGTGACATTGTAGAGTGGATGTTGTAGATTTAATCTTTGTGCTGCACAAGTGATTGTTTATTATGTAGCCTATTTGAAACTGTAACCACCAAATTGATTATTTCCTTTCAAAAGCTTGCTTGTGGTTTTAGTGGTTTTAGGGGATAGTATACAGTACGTTGGGGATGATGTTAAAATGTTTTTCAGATTGATTTAACTACCACATGTGCTTCACTGTACGTTTATTTCCACACATATTTCCATAAGTGCCTCTTCTATTTCTATTAATAGTTACTTCAGACATTTTATGATTGGACTTGGGAGTTTTGGTATCAGAACTTACTTGTGTTTGTATTGCCATCTACTGGATTGTGAGGTGTAGCACATGAACAATAGAGTAATGATTATTATACCAGGGCCATAAGCAACATGCATACAGCCAATATTTTACTAAACGCATATCACGATATTTGAAAAAATACTTCAAACTAGTGATTGAAAAAAGTATTCATGAAAAATGTTTACTAAGATAATAAAAGTATAAAGTCCGGCCAAAACCTCATTCACTTGAGGAGTAAAAATGCTTCTGCAGCCAGGAAATAGTGACATCTGCTGGGTCATTAATTATAACTGCATGCTGATAATGACTTATTTAGCCTCAAATCCAGCGGTGCTTCCTTTCCGCCTGCTCCATGCGGTGCTGCTGAACTCACTGCTAGCTGTTACACCTTTAGTAGCCTCGATCTCCAGGCTTTTATTTTTTACCCGCCCCTCTAGACACAGATATCAGACCGCTAGAGCAGCCTACACCTTTAGTGGCTCTGTCCATGGTGCTGAACCCACTGCTTGCTGTTACACCTTTAGTGGCTCTGTCTGTGGTGCTGAACTCACTGCTAGCTGTTACACCTTTAGTGGCTCTGTCCATGGTGCTGAACTCACTGCTAGCTGTTACACCTTTAGGACACACAAGGTCCACCATCTTCACTATCATAGTAGAGCAGGGGTATTCAACAGGGGGTCTGGGTCCCCGAGGGGGTCTTCAGAGTTACTAAAGGGGGGCCGCCAAATCTTTGTGTGATATATATTTTTACCTAGCATCCCATTTCTGAGGAGAACTTTAGCCAAAAATAGCAGATCTATAGGCTCACAACTCCTCGCGCTGCGAGGCGTTGTGAGCTTGTAGATCGGCTATTTTTGGCAAAAGGGGTATAGGTGTAGAGGGAAAAAAGAGCAGACCAAGTTTTTTTTTAAATAGTTTAATCTGCAACACAATATAGAGGGTCCCTGCTTCATCTCTCTCAGCTAGGGGGTCCTTGGCCTGAAAACTTCTCTTCTGATTGTTTGGGTTGTTGTGAGAGATGACAAAAGGAGAAGGCATGTGAGGAGATTTCTAGCTTTATTCAAGGCCCACGCTGAAGATTTCAAGTATGCAAAACAGACATGTCCGAGACTTGCACGGAACATCCAAGGTCAATGTTTCCCCCACTGTCTCAGCATTGGGCTAATTAGCACATTTTCAGATTCCTACGCTTATGACACCAGTGTCCACAAGAGGCCATCAGGCAAGAAGCTATGATCTGACTAGGGTCAGAGACAGTCACTTTATCCTGAGACAGCAAGGGAACACCTTCATGGCCAATCAGGCTGGGCTAATGAGACAAGATGGGCCTGGATGGGGAAAATGCCATTACACACACATATAGTCTTGTCCCTCAGTCAGCAATTTTGGTAATGGAGAGCCTGCAGAAGCCTGGGCAGAAATGGATCTTTCTTTCCTTTTTTTTAAGAATGGAGAGCTTCTGCTTTTTCCCCCCCGCACTTCATTTAGAGGTGGTAATTAGAGAGGTGGTAATTAGAGAGGGTCTGTTAGAGGGATCACAGAACGTGTTAAGATTAGGAAGCAAACCTCCAATAACACACATTAGTGTTCATGCATGGGTTTGAGGGTTGTCTCATGGGTGGCAACACATGCTTACCTCTTACCTTAGCACTCCTACTCAAACTCTGTAGGTATTTTACGTTAAAAGTTGTGCGTTAAATGTCATACAATTATTTTGCATTTCAGTGCTGGCCAATAAGTTTAATTAAGTAATATTGAGAAGTTGGTGTTTTTTGTGGATTTTTGTCCTTGCCTTTCTTTGTTGAGTATAATAAAGAAATGTATAAACGTGGTTACATATAATGGAAAAGTTAATTCACACTAGGTTATGTGAAACATTAATTGTATATTATAAAATAATTGTGTATTATAAAATGTTCCTAAATAATTTAATTCAGAAAATGGTGTTACTCATTTCTGGTCACTGGGTAACAGTGACATTGTAGAGTGGGTGTTGTAGATTTAATCTTTGTGCTGCACAAGTGATTGTTTATTATGTAGCCTATTTGAAACTGTAACCACCAAATTAATTATTTCCTTTTTTAGGGGATAGCATACAGTATGTTGTGATAATGTTTTGATTGATTTAACTACTAGGCCCAGAAAAAGCCAATCATTAATGTGGCTAATTCACAGTGATTCTCCTACTTCACAGTGATTCTCATGGCTTCTTGCCTGATGGCCTCTCCTGTCATAAGCATAGGGATCTGAAAATGTGCTAATTCGCCCAATGCTGAGACAGTTGGGGAAACATTGACCTTGGCTGTTCTGTGCAAGTCTCTTGTCTTGTCTGTTTTGCATACTTGTCTCTTGGATCAAACCATTAAGGATGCTCTAAATCACAGACAAAAGCTTAATAAGTATGGATGCCAGTGGGATTATCAGTTAAATTGCCCTAATCACATGAACACTAGCGTCCATATTCTGGGGATGTCATATAACATACGTAAAATGTATCAAGATATTAGAAACAATACATTTGTTAACATTCAATACACCTGTTAACATTGCAACCAGACCAAGAATTTGAAATTTCTGCTAAAGTTTCACCCAATCGGGCCAAAATGGTTTAGACTGCACACGCACGCGCACGCACGCACGCACGCACGCACGCACGCACGCACGCACGCACGCACGCACGCACGCACGCACGCACGCACGCACGCACGCACGCACGCACGCACGCACGCACGCACACACACACACACACACACACACACACACACACACACACACACACACACACACACACACACACACACACACACACACACACACACACACACACACACACACACCCCATTAGTGGTGCTAAAACAATTGCCAACATGAGGATGGAACTGTCTGTGGTGCTGAAATGACTTTTTAGTCATTTGCTGTAACACTTCCTTGCCCTATGTACAAATCAGACAAGGTTGCCTGGTCATTGTTATACATGTGATGTGTAGCATCCACATATTGAATAATATGTGCTTAATGTATAAACTCCTCCTCCAGTTATATTATGCTTTTCTTATTGGCAAGAGTAAATCATGTTTTATTTTTGATGCATTGCAATGTGTTGAATTGGTTTGAAAATGTAATGTCATACCTAGAGCCTGAAATCTGGATCTATCTTGATGTTTTGTCAATTAACCAAACATTTCTTACTGTACTTGTTTCGCTTCAACAATTAGTTCATTTTAGCACACCTACACACTTTTCTATCTTTAACTTTCCCCACTTCTATTAACGTTAAATACATTTTAATTATATAAATTATATTAGACATATTAGACATATTTGTCTAATATCTGATACCACCAGGATAAGATGTGCTTATAGCTTAAAGGAGCACAATTGATCTGAGTGAGTATTTCTGTTTACCCACTCTGCATCTCGTTGGTGGGCTACGGACAGTTCGGAAACCTGCTTACCAATGACACCATCAATGGGGATTCCGAGCAAATAGAAACTATAGCCTTTCTCTCCCTGGGAAGTTAGCATGCTGAAATAGAAGCCACTGTTCTTGCATAAAGAACTGTCTACGCAGCCCCCCTCTGAGACACAGACCAAGTAGACAGAAGTTATGTCATCTTACAATGAGCATAGTGAGGACCAACTAGACGCGTCGCAATTCTGGGAAATTTCAAAGTGTGGTTGCGCCGACTCCGGTCGCAGGTCTCCGCCCGCCAGGACTTGAGGAATACGCTTGGAGGAATACCGTCGGAGGCCGCGCGACGTGCCATTCGAATTTGGTGCTGATTGGATCCTGCGTTCGTGATACATGGCGTTTTGATTTTAAGAAATAGGCCCCTCCCACTAAATAAATAGGCCCCTCCCACAAATGTAGCGGGCCAATGACATCGTCCTGTAACTCCTGAGATCACCTGCTTTTCATTTTGAGAGGAGTGATCCCCCCAAAAATCTTGTTTTTGCATCAAACGGTTACGTTTTGCGCAGTTGTGGCGCCCCCTATGGATCAAAGTGGAAATGCTTTTGGTGATTTGTTGAGTAAACCACCCTCGACATGTGATTTAAATTTGGGATCGATTTTTGGCATTTTTGGTTAAACGGGCCCCTCCCACTAACTTCGGAAGCCAATTACGGATGAACGCTAAGGACTATCAAAATGCCGTTTGGATATATTTATCGCATTGGTCCATAGATGACCTGTACCGATTTGTGTGAGATTTGGACAAAATTTGTAGGAAAAGGAGCAAAAAGTGTTTTGAAGAAAATTCAAAATGGCGGAAAATCTATCCAGACGAATTTTGATTTTACGACTTACGGTTCAAGAGTTATAGGCCAAAAGGTAAAGTGGGCTGTTATAGCGCCACCATGTGGCCGACTGGTGTGATTCTTTTTTAAATAATTTTGCAATAAACTATTAACCTCCCCTCCAAGTCTTGTAACTGTAGCCCTTACGGTTTCCGAGAAAAGAATACTTGAATGGGAGTTTTTGCAATTCCCATTAAAGTGGATGTTGAAATTTAATGCACTAATAAATCAATATCAAAAAATCTATCCAGACGCAAATGGGCGTGGCCTATATGGGGAGATGCATCGTGACCCAAGGAATCCAGGGGTAAAGATTTTTTCATTTTACGACCTACGGTTCAAGAGTTATAGGCAAAAACGTAAAGGCGGCTGTTATAGCGCCACCATTAGGCAAAATGGTGTAATTATTTGTTTAATAATTTTGGACTAAATTATGAACCTCCCCTCCAAATCTGTTAACTCTAGCTCTTACGGTTTCTGAGAAAAAAATACTTGAATTTGACTTTTTTCACTTTTCCATTAAAGTGGATGGGGAAATTTAATGCACTAATAAATCAATATCAATTAAACTATGTAACCAATCTCTTAGCAAAGTACAAGCACACGATTCCCGGTGAAGCCGGTCATTTTGACATATGGCATGAAATTGGGAAAAATAAACTGGGAGGAGTAGCGATTGAAAAAAAAGTTTATCTAGAATAAAGTCGGTAGAGTACTATAGTCTGGTTGCCCATTCGGGCAACCACACTAATTACATGAAGATAGGTTGATAGGGTGAAGTTAACTACTAATAATAATTATGGGACATAGAGCGTGCACATGATCAGGTGCAGGATATACAGAAAATGAGTATAATAATAATAATAATAATAATAATAACTAGAAAATGTGCTCCTCGGAGCACAAGTCTCCGCCAGCAGACTATAGCAATTATATTATCATAGCAATAACTAATGAGATACAGTAGAGTAAAAGATATATATTTTAGTTAAATAAAAAGGTGTATGTTAAAGAAATATTTATTCAAAAAAAAAATGATTTAAAAATCATAAACAGGAACCACAGACATAATTGGGTCCACTTTCGGACATCTTCTTTAAGAATGCGAGAGCAGCTTCATTAACTTCTAATTCTTGTGATCTGTATCGTTTCTTCTTACTCGTGTTATGTGCTTGTTGATGTTGTCTTTCTTTATTTAAATACTCTGACCAGTTCCTTTTTTTCCTTTCGATGTTCTCTTCAGACTCTTCTACTTTTTCTTCCAGAGATTGTAGCAATCTTTGCTGTGTCATATTGTAAGCATTCATGGCTAGTCTTCGTCTTTTGTCATTTAGCGATTTTTTGTCTCTGATTAATTTCATTCTTTCTTTATGATTCTTAGCTCTGTTTAATTGAAGCAATGCTCTGTTTACATTGAAGCAATCTATCATATGGGAGTCGTCATAATTGACTGGTTTGTTCAAATACTTGTCTGTCTTCTTCATCTTCATTGTCTTGAACAGTTTCAGCAGTTGATTGGTGTGTTTGATCAGCTTTGGCCTTCTGCGCCTTTGTTTGACCAATGTTAGGTGTTCTCAGAGGGACACACACACGCACGGACGGGTGATTTGGACTAGAAGATACTGTTCCAATCAAGACTGATTGATCCTGTCTTACCTCGCTTCAAAAACGTAAACGGTTTTTTGAAGTGACACACCTATTTATAGAATTGTATTTCGTCATGCATTCCTCTAGCCAATCAAAGGCATTGGTGTCAACATATTAATACGTATTAAGATTTCGGTCTTGTTGTGGGATCATTTCAACTCTATGTTATGTCCTCTTCTGTGTTACTGTTGTAGATGAGTATGCTTTCTTAGCTTTGGCCTTCTGCGCCTTTGCTTGACCAATGTCAGGTGTTCTCAAAGGGACACACACACGCACGGACGGGTGATTTGGACTAGAAGATACTGTTCCAATCAAGACTGATTGATCCTGTCTTACCTCGCTTCAAAAACGTAAACGGCTTTTTGAAGTGACACACCTTTTTATTATAGGATTGTATTTCGTCATGCGTCCCTCTAGCCAATCAGAGACATTGATGTCAACATATTGACACGTATTAAGAGTTCGGCTTTGTTGTGGGATCATTTCAACTCTAGTCCTCTTCTACGTTACAATTGTAGATGAGTATGCTTTCTTAGCTTTGGCCTTCTGCGCCTTTGCTTGACCAATGTTAGGTGTTCTCAGAGGGAAACACACACGCACAGACGGGTGACTTGGACTTACTGAAGGTATCTTTACCTCACTTCAAAAAGTAGGGGCTTTTTGAAGTGACACACCTATTTATAGAATTTTATTTCGTCACGCGTCCCTCTAGCCAATCAGAGGCATTGGTGTCAACAAATTGACACGTGTCACGTGGAGCTTGCCCAATGTTAGCTTGGCTAACAATGTTTGCTCACACAAAGCGAAAACATATTCTCCACCTTCGGCGGAGACAATAATAACAATATAATGTTGTATAAGCTTGTAGATCTGCTATTCTCTCCAAAGGTTTTCTCTAGAATACGGATGCTGGGGTTTAAGTGGTTAAAACCTCTACAGTTAATTAAGTTGTTAGATGAACCTTCAAGCTTCACTGGTATACTATAGCCCCCCCCCCCCCCAATACCATAATACCGGTCTACAACATACTGGATATGGATATATGTTTTACAGTAGTTACTGCTTTCTGCCACAAGAGGGCAGTCAACACTTACTATTGTGAATAACTATAGGGTATGTGTTTTCAAGGTAAGGCATATGGATGGTGGACATACTTTATGTAAGACAGTTTCAGTCAATTTGAAACATTTTAGTCATTTTGTCAAATATGAGATTGTAGATACCTGATGTGGTATCCCAAATGTATCCTGGCTGTCAACATCTACAATATAATATCTTATTTTTTTGTATGGTATCCTACAACCACAACATTCTCAGTTATTTATTTGTTCATTTATTAACAAGACATAAACTAGCACCTTCAGGATGTTGAATACCTGTACCATGCTCAGTTGTCTGCTGAAAATCATTTTATTTCTAGAAGATGCAGGAATCGAACATACACATGTTATAGTTTGACAAATAATCAATACAAGTAATCTTGTGTTCATTGTCTTTAGAACAACAGCCCATGGTAAATCTCTTGAGTTCATTGAATTATTATTGAATTCAGCTCAACCTTTCACATTATCTCTCTCTCCCCCTCTCTCTCTCTCTCTCTCTCTCTCTCTCTCTCTCTCTCTCTCTCTCTCTCTCTCTCTCTCACACACACACACACACACACACACACACACACACACACACACACACACACACACTCTCTCTCACTCTCTCTCTCTCTCTCTCTCTCTCTCTCTCTCTCTCTCTCTCTCTCTCTCTCTCTCTCTCTCTCTCTCTCTCTCTCTCTCTGTATTGCCAATATTTGGAATTGGGTTCAATACATTTTACTCAAAATGTGTTGCCATTTATAATTTTTGGGGGGTTGCTTGGTTTTTGGGCGGTGTAGCCGCCCCTATAAGTGGGGTTGGGACACCTCATTAGTGCACCCTTCGCTGTACTGTGTTTGGCTCATAATTAGTACACCCCTAGCATTAGTACACCCCTAGCTGTACTGTGATTGGCTGACTCTATTGGCTGACTCTATTCAGCACTGTGATTGGCTAGCGAGACACATGATGAAACTAATAACCTATAAATAGGACTATGCACTTAAAAAAAAAAAACTTTTTTTTAAAGTGAGCTTCCATCACTGTGATGACCACTGTGATGACCACACCGCCACACTACATTAATAACTGAATTAAATTAATGGATCACCACCACCCCCCCCCCCTCACTCTCTCTCACACGCGCACACACACACACACACACACACACACACACACACACACTCTCCTATTTTATTTTACTCTGTCCATCCATCACTCCTTGTCTCCTTCCATCTGAGTGATGATATGGGAAGTAGAGTATCTTATGAAACCCATTGATCAAAATCTTATTATATTATTCTGCTTAGTCAATGTGTGCAAAATGAAAACCATGACATTTCCCCATGGCGTGTAAATAAGAAAGTCATATTTCAAGTAATTAGACCAAAGATTGCATATATATGTGTATCATGCACGTTATTTGTACAAATAATAGATATTGATTCAGAAATCTACTACAATTAGGCTGTGTGTGTGTGTGTGTGTGTGTGTGTGTGTGTGTGTGTGTGTGTGTGTGTGTGTGTGTGTGTGTGTGTGTGTGTGTGTGTGTGTGTGTGTGTGTGTGTGTGTGTGTGTGTGTGTGTGTGTGTGTGTGTGTGTGTACGTGCCCGTATCCGTGTGCACGCACATAATGTTTGGATGTGCATGTGTGAACAGAAAGTTTTAGGGTGGAGGATCAAATGATACATACGGTGTTACAATTTGACTCTACAATGAGTGAGGAATAGTGCACATACTGCGCGACATGATGGGACCATGTGTGTCACCCAGTAACACCACTAGGTGGCAGACTTGCCAAGGACGATGATGTGAATGAGCTGAATTGCCATATGACTAATTTAACCGTTGGCCTATATTCATAGGTTCAGCCAGTGTGATCTATCATCCTTCTTTTTTGAATCGGACAATATTACAACCTTTCAATGCCTGTTTAATCCAACATTTGAAAAAAATCCTTAACCTACTGCTTTTCTAAATTAAATGCGCAAATTAACATGAACATGGACACCAATAAACTTCATAATTTGGTCTCATCAACTTGCCGTGCAGGCAAGGCCTTATTGTACCTCCACCTTGCATGATGGAGGTGTGTCCGTGTGTGTGTGGTGTGTGGGTAAATGTAACATGTACTTTACTTCTTACAGCACCTATGTATGTTACGTCCCTGTATCAAAACTATGAACTATTTGCTATTTTGCTGCGATAAGTAGGCCTAAAGCAGTGGTTCTCAACCAGTGGTCCGGGGACCACCAGTGGTCCTTGAGGGGGTTCCAGGTGGTCCCCAACTAAATGAAGGAGAGTTGGTAACCAAATGGACCTTTATAGATCTTTAACTCTTGAGAGTGTAAAATTATAGGCTCTCAAGAGTTAAATTATTGTTAAACATCTGCATTACTTAATTACTATTTGTTTAATTTTGATCAACGTTTGCCTATCTATGGTACCACATCAATACAGCATGGAATTGTGGACAAAATCGTATCCAACGATAACAAAATATTCCAAGTCTTGGGTCTGAGAGGCTAAATCTCATCAAATGGTGGTCCGTGGCTCAAAAGCCGAATAAATAATGGACTTTGATATGAAAAGGGTTGAAAACTACTGGCCTAAAGCGCAGGGCACCTGAAACAAAGCGCTGATCACTGCGTGCTTATTTCAGCACCACGAGAGGTGGACAGCGCTCTAGAGCAGAGCTATGGCAATGCAACATGGACAGCTCCCACATTATATACAGTATGTAGTGTTGACCCAGTGGCTCTCAAACTGTTTCATGTCAAGGACCCCCACATTAATATGTAGGCAAGACAAAATCTGTGTAGTTAAAATGTCTCAAAAATATTCCGAATTTGTCGTCATGGTGCCTCTCATATTGAGCTTGTAGATCGTCTATTTTTAGATAGCCTATGCATATAGGTTTAAAGTGGTTCAACTCATTTTGATGCAATGTTAACTCATTTTGCTGGAGGGCCCCCTGGCTGGAACGCCTTCTTCAAGGACACCTGGAGATCCCGGGACCCCCACTTTGAGAACCACTGGCGTTGCTGACCGTGTATGTCTCGTTCATGGACGCGTTCACATAAAAACAAGAACTTGCGATATTGAGTGTATTTCGTTTATTCGAGAAAGGAAGAGAGGAAAAAAGAAACATTACATAAATTATAAATAGCAGTTTGAAACAATGGAAAAGTCAGCCTTGTTATACGTCTTTGTCGACTTGGTTGTATAATATATATATATGGATGCAGTGTGGGCATCTGCAGACAGAAGGATCATCTCTTGGCATTCACCGCGTGCCTTAATTGTAAGACATTAAATCAAGGTCCGCTGTGAACACGGAGAGACAGAACCTCGGATCACTGTGTGCGTGCGTGTTTGTGCGTGTGTGTGTGTGCACGCGTGTGTGTGTGTGTGTGTGTGTGTGTGTGTGTGTGTGTGTCTCCCTACACACACGAACCATCGTTTTTTTTTCAGCAAGCTATGCCTCTTATGTTGAAACTTGAAATTATTAAATGAGATCAAACCAAATGTTCAGCCTTTTAGGAATGAGTCATGTGATTAAATATGTCACATGTCCTGCATGTGTCCAAATAAAATAAAATCCTCCCACAGCTCCTTGACAGTTTTCTCTCTCTCTCTCTTTTTTTTACCTTACCGTGAAAAACTTACATTTAATTTGGGAAAACGTAGGCTATAGGCTACTGTATAAAGTAAACGGCCAGCAGGTAGGATCTGTGCTGCTCGTTGACCATGTTAGACAAAATTAACAGAAGTCCCAATCCATTCTGTCTGGGAGGCGAAAAACGAAGGCGCTCCATTTGATTTTCTTCAAAGGATGACTTTCTTTTCCAAAATGCAGACTTGTATAACAATCCCGTGGTTGTCCAAGAAAAACACCTACAAAAAAGAAAAAGAAAACAGAAAATGCGTCATGAACTGCATATATAGAAATTGTAGGTCACAGAGGGAATAGTCAAATTGCATAAAATAATCTTTTGCTCTTTTCTTTCAAAAACTGTTTTAAAATCAATAGACATCCAGAGAAGAGAACGACTAAAAATAGCCAATGTCCACGTCCAAAATATCGATTTCCCCCAATCACAAAATACACGCATTTCCCCATGAATCCCCCACACGCCAAGCCTATAGCCTCTATACTTGCGGGCCAAATGTTAAAACTGCCGCAGAGCGCGCGGAATAGCGGCGCGAAAACGCAGGGCAGATACTCCATCCACGCACCGTGGAACCGGTTCCTCCCCAACAAATCCACCGCGGGACCGAGGACTGAGTCTGACTTCGGCTAAATGGGACTGGTTGTCCCTCCGTCCGGTCTTTTCCCCTTGCCGGCTGACTTTGGGATTAACACTGCTCTCCAGCCAAACAAATAAGGCATCTGCCTTCAGCAGCACAAGAGGATTGCATGGGGAGGGAGGGGGGGGCGTTGACGTCACTGGGCAAACAGATGTTCCTCTCTAGCCTATACCCACCATCCTCATCATCAGCATCATCCTGTGTCCTTGAAACATTCCCACTCTTCACCTCACCTTACAACAGACGTCTTCATTGCTACAGTTTGTCTGTGGTGTTTAGTGTGTGGAGTCGAACACAAATTATGCAGCCTTTAAAGCGATAGTTCAACCACAAAATGACTTTTTTTTTGGAGCCTTGAATTCATGGATATTTCTTTTAGTTTTGGTTGCATTCCTGAGCCAATAATTTGATGACCGGTGGAGTCTCTGGTAGGATACTCAAAGAGTCTTAAAGAGAGTCTAAAATGAGTCTCCTATACTGAGTCCCCTATTGACCATGACCCAGTCATCAAATTATTGGCTTAGGAATGCGACAAAAACAAAAAAATCTCCATGATTTCAAGGCTTCGTGAGGTGTGTATTATACTAGAAAATAAGTCATTTTTAGGTGAACTACTCCTTTAATCCTGGTATCTGTTGTGTGCAGTTATGCAACATTGCACTATAGTAGGCCTACAAAAAACGTTTGCATATACGCCTGCACTCGGAGAGGGAGGGATGCTCTTGTTTGTCATAGCCTGCTGTTTGATGTGGGTGCAATTTGGTTTAGGAAATGCTATTAGTCTGATTATTCACTGTCCTTGGTTTTGAAATAGGCTTCAAAGTCTATACGACTCTCTTAAGTGTCCGCTATAATGTGTCTGGTGATAATGGGATTATATGACGTCCATAAAGTAGGCTATTGTGCATACATCCCGTATAAGACATGTATTGACATAATATGGTGGAGTCACCCTGAATAACTCTAGACGTTATTGTATTAAAACAAATCTAAGATGGTTTCCTTTATACTATGTAGGCTACTAGCCTGTTGTTGGCTATAGGCTACTCGTTATAGGGTGTTGCAAACAATCAAAATGAGCCTATACTATGTTCAAGTATATAATGATGCGTCCTAGTCCTAGACCTTTTCATCATCTGCAATTCAAATAATTAGAAGTCGCATACCTGTCATGATCCAGCCTAAAGCCAAAGCTTAGCGGTGGAAGCCATTTCTGCATTTAACACCCCATGTTCTAGTCATTAAAGAGTGAATCTGTTGGGTAAACTGCAGTGGAGACTAAATTAAAGAACCGCAGGCTAGTAAACATAGTAATTGCATTGTTGTACCGTAACCAACTCGTTGGAACAGAGCACAGGGGTGTAGAAACAAAGGGAATCGCCATTTTAGACGGAAACGTCCCCCTCCCTTCACGATCGTGCACGTATACTGTCGCATCAGCCATCATTTGAAGCTCATATCACCATATTTTTGCTCCCTATCTGGTAACCATCACGAAGCACGACCCATATGACCCCCAACGCGCCCGGACCCCTATTGTCCTGGCGCAGTGGTTCTCAACCAGTGGTCCGGGGACCACCAGTGGTCCTTGATGGGGGTCAGGTGGTCCCCAGCTAAATGATGGAGAGTTATAACCAAATGAACCCTTATAGATCTTTAACTCTTGAGACCCTTACGGGTCCATTTGGTTTCATGTTATGCTCTCAAGAGTTAAATTATTGTTCAACATCTGCATTACTTAATTTACAAGAAGAACAATTGTTATTTTGATCAACGTTTGCCTGTTATCTCTCCTATGGTACCACGTCAATACAGCATGGAATTGTGGACTAAATCTTATCCAAAGATAATAAAATAATATAAGCCTGAGAGGTCTGAGAGGCTAAATCTCATCAAATGGTGGTCCGTGGCTCAAATGCCGAATAAATAATGGACCTTGATATGATATGTCCTGGTGCTGTACCGCGCAATGAGCGAACAGTACTATAAAGCCGAGGAGAACCTCATTATTCTTACTTATTGATTATGCAACCGTCGACATAACGCGGTCTGTCGTCCGCATAGAACAGATTTTGGAAGTTTTTTTTTCTACGCCTCTTTTGTCCCAACGCGGTTCATTCTTCATGAGCCCCGCAATAACAATGGCAAGTGCAACGTGGGAAGCCATGCAGGACCGTTATCTTTTATGCGCACTGTCTGGCGGAGATCTTCGCTCTTTCTCACCAGTGTCAAAACTCATTTGAAATAGCCGTTACACAATATTAACTTACCGTATAAACATATGTATATATATATATATATACACGAGAATATGATCAAAGAGCCGAACATGATAGAAACTCACCATTCTATGTCCCACTCCCACGCCATATGGTCGATCCGTCTGCTATAGGCTATACCAACGAATAGACGTTTTCCTTTTTTCTCACTTCACTTACATTCATCGCGGGTGTTTATAGCATAACGGCGGTAGGTTGTAGGTTGTATTCCCGGTATAGCGGTGGTCGGTGGACAAGATTCCATTCGGTGAGAAGCTGGTACTAGTACCAATGAGACCGATGCTCCTCTAGCCTCTGCAAAGCATGGCTGCGCCCCCCCCCACCCCTCCTTTTTTTTTTCAAAAGAGGGCAGGTCGTTCCGTGCATTACAATGAGTCAAATCTCTCTCTCTCTCTCTCTCTCTCTCGCTCTCTAATTGCACACACACACACACACACACACACACACACACACACACACACACACACACACACACACATACACACACACACACACACACACACACACACACACACACACGCACAACACTGCACGCGCTCTCGAAAAAACCTTTAGGATCTGATTTTACACGCCTGTTCTGTTGTAGTCTCTATGACAATAGCCTACCACTCTAATGTACAGTGTGTACTATAGCCTACTCTGTGTGTCTGGAATGAACTGTTCCATAATCCACTGAAATTCCAGATTAGGGATTGTGTGATGGCATCGTGGCCACAATTTATCTTCTTACCGACTTTGTCTTGAGAGGTCCATTAGTGCAGTGATGACAGTGAAGTGACCATTTAAGGATTTTTAAGGACCCTTTTAAGACCTAAAAAAAAGAAAAGAAAAATACCATTAATGCATCAAAATCAACAAACTATATACTATAAAACATTGGCCAAATTGTCAAATAATATAAGAAAGAGGCATAAAGCTTAGATCGTCTATTTTCACATTATTTATCTGTGGAACCGAGTCAAACCGAGTCAAACAAGATCAAATATGATTATTTTGGAGGATCACAGCCTGAAAAGGTTGAGAACCACTGCATTAGTGCCTTGCTGTTTCACGCGTTATTATGCCGTTATAGACTGCAACGCAGACAGTTACTATAGGCTACCATGTTTGGCCAACTGCGTGGTATAGAGACTTGTCATGATTCATAGCATATACGACACAAATAGACTAAATGTCATTCCTTCCACTGCTTTAAAATAAGGTCATAGCCTACTTATTACGCACTATCCGAGGATATCACGTCGAATGACAACACACAAATTCTAAACCTATGTGAGCCTATTATGCTGGCCTATGCCTATAGCCTATAGGCATAGGCGGCCTATATGCTCTTTAAATTCTCACCCTTAATTCTCACAAATAGTAAAATGGGCGTTGCTTTCCTTTGCTGCGAGTATAGGCCTGTGCTCAGTGATGGAAGAAGTACTCACGTGTTTTACTTAAGTAAAATACTGCAATGTAGATATAGGTCCCATATTCGAAATGTACTTGAGTAAAAGTACTAAAGTATTTGCATCAAAATATACTTAAAGTAGCCTATACCAAAAGTAAAAGTAGCCCACTCATTGTGCAGAATGTCCCATTTCACAAGTTCAAAATGTATACAAAATCTTTAGAAAATAGCCAATCTACAAGCTCACAATGTCTCCCATGGCGAATTGTGAGCTTGTAGATCTGCTATTTTTCAAATGGCCGAAATATATATAGGGCTGAAGTGGTTTGTAATAATAATGTAAATCTACAAAGTAACTAGTAACTCACGTTTTCATATAATTGTAGTGGAGTAAAAGTTGAAGATTTTCCTCTGAGGTGTATGTATAAATACTGAGTACATGTACTTAGTTACTTTACACCACTGCCCGTATATGCCTGCTCTATTTGCTGCAGGTGCCATTTCAGCTTAGGCCCTGCATTTTCAGACCTTTGAGCCTTCTGTTTGGCATTATACCTCAAACAATGGTTGTATATGGTGGTTTATATAGCTTATGATCCAGGCTATTGCTCTTTCAGCCTTTGGTTAATAATTGAGTGAATCAACTGCCCATCCATGTTCTGTGGTACAAGCTTCATCACTCGTTTGTGTACCACCACCTCTTGTCGAGATTGCATTGGATCTATATAGTCCTGTGGAAAGATGATGTCATTTCAGTAACCTCGATTAGCCTATAGAGCCCAAGCCCAGACACAGCGGGATCTGCTGGGCAGGTCCTCTAAACCAGTGGTTCTCAACCTGTGGGTCGGGACCCCCAGGGGGGTCCCCACATGATTTTTTTATTTTATTTTTATTTTATTTGGGGGGGGGGGGTCCCCAGACGACAGTGAAGTGCAATTAAAGGACTTTTAGGACCTTTTTAATACCTCAACAAAAAAAGAAAAGAAAAATACCATTACATCAAACTTTGTCATATACTAAAAACTGGTCAAACATCGGTCAAATTGTCAAATAATATAAGAAAGAGGCAAAAATTGTGGAAAATAGTCGATCTACAAGCTCACAACACAGGCCAAATTGTCAAATAATATAAGAAAGAGGCAAAAATTGTGAAAATAGTCGATCTACAAGCACACAACACCTAATGCAAGGTGTTGTGAGCTTGTAGATCTGCTATTTTCCAATATGATTATTTTGGGAGGGGGTCACGGCCTGTAAAGGTTGAGAACCACTGTTCTAAACGTTATGTGTGAATTGAACAAAAGCCTATTTATCTCCTTCTAACCACCATTCTAAATAACCACAAGCCCTGTTCATTTCTCTGAGCTCTATCTTTGCAGATGCACATTCACATCATCATCCACGCTGCACAATTCTCTCCATATACTTTAAAAGATAGCAGGCCACGCTCTATTCCACTCCATTATCTACTTGCCCTTTACGTTGGAAGACTGTACGATTTCTGCCATTTTATGCGATGATTCAGTGTTGATGCAATGTGGGATAAGACCCCACAAATTGTATCTGTGTATTTGACCGTTTTGTTTGGCATTAACAAATCAAAACTAGTGCAGATGCTACGCCAATTCTGTATAGGAGGTTAAATTCGAATAGGCTAATACAGCCTATACACATTATGTGTGTGCCTACAGTAGCATATATAGGCTATATATATATATATATATATATATATATATATATATATATATATATATATATATATATATATATATATATATATATATATGTATATATGTATATACCAGTCTTACACAAGGCGACATAATAGAGGGAAATTTGAATTCTTATTTTCCCTGGGAGGGGGGGGGTAGTAAAGCTGTTGTTCCGACTGAAACAATGGAAGCTGCGGGCGACATGCAGCGGTGCAGCACATGAATGGCGCGCCTCTGGGATGATGTGCGCGGGTCAGTGGCCGGGGGTCCCCGGGGTCCCCGTCACAAAGCCTCTTTCCCAGCGCGTCACAATGAAAGCTGCGCCAGGTCGCAGCTCCTCGAGGTCACAGGCCACCCCCTTTTGTCCCTCACTTCAAAACAGATAAACATTTATTAATCAAGAGCCGGCCATTGGGCATGGGGACGGGGGCCCCCCTGTTTCACAGCGAAAACAAAACGTTAGGGGGTTAAGAGGGGTGTGGGGTGAGTGAAGGGAGAGAAAAAGAAAAGCGGGGGGAGGGGGGGTGACTGCTCCCCCTGCAGATGCAAATTCCTCCAGAGGTGGAACTTTGAAAAAGTTTCAAATGTTGCCTAATAGTCGATGTTAGTTGAGATTTTCTGCAGACAGGAAAGGATCAGCGCTGCAAATGCAACGTCGAATTTGGATTGATTGATTGATTGATTGATTGATTGATTGAATATTTTATTTAGCAGTTTGCCCCAAAAAAACAGCACAGAAACTACAGATCTATAGGCTACAAAGGGATGCTAAAAAGGATTAAACCAAGCACTATGGCTTGTTTCCATTGGGGTCCTGTGTATTCAATTCATCGAAGGACCTATTGGACCTATTAAATACCCTAATCTTGTTCACTTTTTCAATTGGTTAGCCTACACTGAAAATGTTGAACATCTTTTGGAATGGAAGGAACTACTATTGCGCAGTGACATTGTTTTCTCCACACGTGAGGACTATAAAAGGACAGAATGGTAAAATAGCCTCCTGATCGTTACTGACTGGAGAAGTTTGACGGAATTGTACAAAAGGATCACAATAATTGGAGAGCATTATTGGACTAATGCTGCAGTTGTTATTCGTTCGCCAAAACACACAGGACAACAACGTCGCCTATATCAGTGGTTCCCAAACAGTGGGTCGCGGATCCATTTTTATGGGTCGTGAGTAAATATCCCCTTCATTTTTTTCATTTCCTTTTTATTATTTTTTTAATGTTTTTTAATATTTTAGGGGTCACGGGGAGACATTACATTTCTCTTTTGGGTCTTGAGCTAAAACGTTTGGGAACCACTGGTGAATATGATTGTTTTTCGTGCATATAGTTCTTCTACCTGCTATAGATTCTTTTAAAAGGCATGTAAAGAAGTGCACAACACCACTATGATATCAAAATAGTGTCCCGTTTTATTTAGGATTAAGACTCAGAGGCTATAGTGATTCCCAAACTTTTTAGCTCGAGACCCAAAAGAGAAATAATGACATTTGCCAGGGACCCAAACTAGTGAAAATAGCAGATCTACTATGCAACGCGTTGTGAGCTTAGATTAGCTATATTCACTATACTTCTTAAACCGTTTTTTTCAAATGTATGGAATGTCTTAGATGTTTGGTATGAAATCATTTAGAAAAATGTCTGAATTTGTTTTTAATTATTTGAAATTTAATTAATACTGATTTGTTTGGGGGGGAGGGGAATCTTTTGAAACAATTAAAAACAAAATGGACGAAAAGGAAAAAATAAAGGGGGCATATACTCGCGACCCATAAAAATGGACCCACGACCCACAAATGGGTCCCGACCCACTGTTTGGGAAACAGTGGCCTAGACTAACGAATAGCATGCCAAACGAAAAATATATGCTATAGACTTATGTGTCTGACCGTATTTAACTAGATGTTCGCTATATAACACAATAACTAGTGTGATTAGTTTGTCTTTTCTTTTTGTTTTCATATAATAATATATAATAATCCAGTTTAGTGACACCTTCATCTATATAATTGTGTTTTGTTGTTTGTTTTATATACTTTATATTTTGATACCCTTACAGTAGGCTATTAGTGACATTTCAATAACAAAAGCCATTCATTGAGCATCAAAGTTGGAATAAAATTACATGTAAGTATTGCAAAAAAATAAAAATATGTTTTAGTCATTTCTTCTTTGCTTTTCCTACATTCAAATCCCAAATAAATAAAAATGGCTAACTCTAAATATTAATAGTTATGTCATGAAGCAGTGAGAATGGTTTGACTTGCTGCATACAGTTGATGCTGGATGGAGTTGATGCTGGATGGATGTGTTACATCAGTAACATACATGCAGTACCATATAGGATACAGGGGGCACACTATTTTCCTCACTGTTTTTGAATGACGCCAGCTATATGACTTGAAAGTACAGTCGCAAAGACTGGCCTTTTCATTGTACAGTAAAATCCTCTGTGTTAATTTAACTCAGAGAGTGTTAAAAGGGGACCACAAAATGGACCCCCGATCTGCCCACAGGGTGCATTTTGTGGCCCAATTATTTGAATAACTGCAGTTTCTTGCTGTATTTTCAGTCCAACTTTGACTAGTGTTAAACCATTATGTAGTATTTTTTGTAATAATGGCTGTGTGTGTCTATGAGAGCATAGTCTAGTCCTGTATAGTTAGTTCAACATGTTGGACATTTTTATATTGATAATGAATACTTAAAATAGCCTAATGCACACATTTGTAAATATATTATATTAACCACATGAAACCTTGCGTCCCTATCCTGGGGAGAGCATTCCGAAAAAACAGCAGATCTACAAGCTCAACACATTGCAACGTGGATGGTTGTGATCTTATAGAATGGCTATTTTCACAGAAGATATTCGACGTAGGGAAAAAAGGAGGGGGCCCAGTACAGACCCCTGGGGGACTCCAGTCAATGGAGTATATAGGGTTTAAAGTGGTTACTGTAGCTGTTTTGAAAGCGGAATCGGATGTGTACAAATCACCACTGAACTGAAAACCCACTTTGAAGCATCTGTCACTCTATTCCATTATAAGGTACAGGTAAATAATGCAACAGTGCTTCTGTTCCAATCCAAAGCTAAATCAATCACAATCAAATATCAACAAACATCAACATTTATTCTGTCATGAATGTCACTGAATGGTGATTTTGGGAACTCACTGCTAACACTATCATTGTTGTTTTTGATGCATGTTTATGTATATACATGTATGTGACTCCGATGCGTGTGTGTTTTGTTTTGTTAATCTGAAGTAGCCTCATTGTGGCCAATAAATATTTTATATATGAAAGATTACATTTTTTATCTTCATTGCATTTAAGTCGTTTTTCTGTTGTATTTTATATCAGCGGGACATTTGTGTGTTCATCATCCTCAAATCGAATACATTTTTTTCCAAGTGGGCTGCTTACATTTTTTATGATTTTAACATGGACTCTAGTATGACTGCTAAAGTACAGCTATCTTTCCACACCATTGACCTCAGCACAAGTGTGTGTGTGTGTGTGTGTGTGTGTGTGTGTGTGTGTGTGTGTGTGTGTGTGTGTGTGTGTGTGTGTGTGTGTGTGTGTGTGTGTGTGTGTGTGTGTGTGTGTGTGTGTGTGTGTGTGTGTGTACGTGCGAGTGAATGCACAGGTGCGTGTACGCACATGCGTCCATGTGTTTGTGTTTCTTTTTTACCTAGTCCTGAAACATGTGCCTATACTTAGCTTGCGCTGGGACGGTACGCTCCCCAAGCTAACATCAAACACCAAACAGTGGTTGTTGTTTTATGATTGCGTGCAAAGCAGAACCAGGTCATCTGCACTAGACTACAGGCATGCTGGCTTTGTTTGTAGCATCCTCTGAATTGTGCACCCTCCCTCATGTAAGAGCCATAGGACTTAGTACTCAGCCTTAAGAAGATTCCTTACAGTTTGACTGAAAACATTTAGTTCTGGACCTCAACTCCTAAAATAAAAGTGTTTGTCAGGGTGGGGGGTCCACAGTTCAAATATGATTATTTTTGGTGGGTTTGCGGCCTGAAAAGCTTGAGAACCACTGCACTAATTCACTCTCAGCAATGGTACATAAGAAAGGAATCTTCAGTCAATAGAAGATGATTATGGTTATGTAGTTTGTTATGTGGTATTGTGTTGTTACAATACCTAATTCAAAATTACACGATAGAGTACGTGAAACCGCTTCTCATATTAAATGAGAACATTAAGCAAGTTGTGAAACATTTGTTTGATTTAGATTTACCTTAATCTTGTGAAATATCTAACCACTATATTTTTTGCTATTTCCAACTCTGTTGTTGTCAGTCTCAATGAATCCATTTTACTTATTTACTTATATAGCCTATAATCTTTCATAAAAACAACCCCACCTCCACAGCTGATGCACCTTTTACATCAGGAAAAGGAATGCTTTCAGTAATTACCATGGATACATTATACGGTGTGAGGTTAGTTGTGAGATAAATATGGAAAGAGAGCAAGGGGCTGAACATGTGCTACACTGCACAGTAAAATCCATAGCATTAATTTAACCCCCAAGCCCAAGTGTGTATAAATGGAGCTAAAATGGACCAAATGTTACGGGGTCCCTTTGGTTCCAATTGCACACTCTTGATGAGTTAAATTAACACGTAGGATTTTACTGTGTGCTGGGACCTTCCCCCTCTGACATTAGCCAGGGGGTCAAATGAGCTTGTAGGGCACCTGGCTCTGAACCTCCCCTCTCTCTCTGTGATGTTAAATGTCAGCCGCCCGCCCGGCAGCGTCCACACAGAAAGCAAGTTGAGAGGCTTCCTTTCTAATGCTTTCACTGGTACATCATTACACCTGACTCCCAAAGTCATGTAGCTCTTTTTTGTAGGGCAATTAAAGCCATGTGAGAGAAAGAAAAAAAAAAAAAACTGAATCATTAACCCAAGGGTTTTTCATTTTATTTTAGTGAAGTGGGTTGTGTTAAAGGTCGTTGTGTGGAGAGAGGAGGAAAATGCCCTTGCACAGATACCTAAATATTATATTGTGAGTCTTATGTCAGCTGTCAGGTTTGGTCTGCTGTCTTTATAGTTTGAAGTCTTCTGTCTGTATTTCACAAACATGAGTCATTTGTCCTGTCCATGTACCTTAAGTATTAAATTGTTTCTAGTCAGGTTGTCACAACACCACACGTCAAAGCTATTCTCATGTAATCCACAATAAAGCGTGTGATTCTAATGTTTCCCCTGTTGTGGTCTGTCTGCAACCTTTAATTTAGCACTAGCCCACACAGTGGATCCATTGTGAACCCTCTCAAAGATGTACAGCGTAAGCTTGACTTGTTAAAAAAAGATGTGCACTATCAACCTTGTACGGCTTCGAAATATACACAGATCATTCACGTTTTGACAAAAAGCGTTTAATTAGATTTAAACAAATGAATTGATTTGTTATGAACATAGGTGTTGCCATTTTGACAGTCATTTCACTCCAAGTAACCTGTAAGATGAAGATTCTTTATTTGAAATGCTGTGGCAGTGATATGATCAATGCTGCTTGTTTATGTAATGGTGCAATTTAAATTAATTTACTGTACAGTTGTCCAATTGTTAGTGTGATTTGTGATTTGTTCACCCCCACACTGTACCTGAGCTGAGATATAAATCTGCTCTCTCAGCCTGAGAGGCAGCCCTCGCTCAGAATGTCAGCAGTCAGAACATGCCACTTCCATTGTCTCTAATAGAATGTCTATTGAAGCCCAATCAGTGAGTCTGTTCCAGCCTTGTAAGTGGATTTCTCCCATACCCTCAAGGTCTGTGAAATGGGGGTCAATGGGTCTGTTATTGTTTTTCCCTGCCTCTTTATCCTAGTATAGCTCTGTGATGTCAACTGTGAAATGACAGAGAAAGCTGGGCTTTGCGGAGGAAAAAAACCAAAGGGGAAATAACTGCTATTATGATCTCTGTGTGTGTCTGCTCTCAACAGAACTACAATTGTTCCAATGGGTATGGGCACACACGCATGCAAAAATAGAAAGAGGTAAATATATTTCCCCCATAGGTTGAAAATGAAACAGCGCTTGGCTGCCTAGGAGCTGTAGAAAATATTGAATCTAGTTTGAATTCTGTCACTAAGCATCTTCAGACTGCCTCAAAAATGGTAGACAGTTCATGGGGGAATGACATTCCACATGAAGTTATTGAATTTGTTGTCAAATTTGCCATCTTTATGTACTGCTGTTATGTCATTCATTTAATTTTTATGCCATGGTTTGTATTTGTTATTGCTTTGTTTATGTCAATCAGATAACACAAAACTCTTTTTATAGGATGTACATAGCTTTTCAAAGCCGTGTCTTTTCACAATTTACATTAACTAAACGTGGAAGAATTCTTTTGAATAAATGCATGTTTTCTACTGAAATCCTCGCATTGTCTTTCCAAACATGTTTTCAAAGAGGCAAAATGCCATTGCTTCTCATCACATTATAGCCAGGCGCCATTTGTTAAATGAAGCTGGGGATCTGTTACGAGGTTTGAATTTTATGCCTCTGCCTGCAATGTGATCATTGCACCAAAGCACAGCCATAAATTTATTTTGATATAATTGTATTAATGCAGCGAGTAATGGATGAGCATATGTTTCACACTGATTACTATCCCTCTCTGACTGTGTGTCCTAGTTGCCTTCCCATCGCCTGACTATCGGAATGAGATGAGAATATGTGCCTTGAATTAATGCTGATTGCAGCAGCTGCCAACACATGAATCTCCATGGCAACAATAATGGTTGCCAGGCAACCGTGCTCTTTTAGAGACACTGAAAGAAGCCCAAAGGCTTTCTAAAAATATACAGTACATGGGTAAAATACTTCAATGCCTCGGTCGTATGCATGTTATGCACGGAACGTTGACAAACACGGGAATGCTGCAAAACCTCACGTTATTTTCTCTCATTTGACCACAGTATTTGTTCCCCTTCATATACCATAACCTCAAATACGATTGCCTTTCATGAAATAAATACATAGAGCCATGACAGAGGAATCAGTAGTTCCATAAGGGGCTGTGGTGGTTGTCTGGTCTTTGGAGATAGCGTTTTTTTATTTTTTTTGTATTTTCTTTTTACATTTGAATAACGGGGCAATGGTCGGCCATCTTGCCTCCCACACCGAGCATCCCCTTGCAGCTCCCTCAGACCCAGGTGGCATGCGCACACGCTGTGGAACAAAGCATTCCATCAGCACAAGTGACATCACTGCAGTCAGCTCAGCTGTTTCTGCCTGTGCTATAAATAGTGTGGAGGAAAGAGCGGACTGCCTATGCAGAAATTATTTAACTCCTGACCCCAAGCCTTGAGAGAAATACCTTTTTTTCCCTTTCCTGTGCGTGGAAGTGGTTTGGACTGGATATTTGCCAGTGCATCTATCATGAAGTATTGTTGTGTGTCCATGCTTGTCATGTGATTGCGTGTCTCTGTTTAAGCCACGGAGCAATATTTTTCTAAGTGTGATGTATTGTGTTGTACTCAACACTGTACTGTGCACAATAATAAATGACACAAGACATGAGAAATACATCGCTACATGGCAAACCAGAAATCATGAGCAATGCCCCAGAAAGCATTTACAAAGTCATTTTTATTCATCCTGGGAGCTACATTTCAGGCATGTTATTTAATGTTGGACCATGAATATTTCAACTAAATATCCTTGATCATATTTTGTGTTATAACATTGATTTGAATAGTTACTGTTGATGACAACAAGGCTCATGAGTTAATGCTAAGGGATAGCATTTCAAGTGACAGGTACTCTTTCTCTCTCTGTTATTAACGTCTTATGGAATTGTATTTGATTGAATTGCACAACGGACATTCAAAACCATAATGGCTAATATGTCTTCTTGTAAAATACCACCTCAGTCTCTGGCTGTGAAACAAGCAGTTGCACAGGTGCAGTGGCACGTTACTTCATGGTGATGGCTGCTGACCCAGAATACCTTGCTTGGCTCTCATTAAATAGGTCAAAGCTGTACTGAGGCTGATAAAGCAGTAGGACCCACAGACAGGAATCCTCCCTGAGCCCTGGCGACTGCAACCCACTCACCACATCTCCAGGCTAATTGGTCAGCTGTCGTCAAGGCGGGTCCCCGCGCTTATAAATATGATTTGTGAACGCCCGTGTTCTGATTCTGATGCTACAGCCATGTCCACTATCAGTCGTACGCAGTAAAATCCTGAGTGTTCATTTAACACTTTAACAATTAAAAATGGAAAGATTTACCCTTATGGACACTCCAGGATTGGGCTGTGTGAACATGATTGGGACTGGCAATGTAGGCTTGAACAGTGTGCAGCAGAAATGACAAGTAAAAGCCGGTGTCGTGCACTGAAAAGAGCCAATATGAGCTCACAACGTGCGCATCGCCACTCGTAGTGAGCTTGTAGCTTGTAGCTTGGGTATTTTAGGTAAGGGTAAAGATTTCAATCGACAGGACGTGCACGTGGCTCAGAGTGCAATATAACCAATCACAGACATTGACGGAGCAGCATGTCCCCTGGCTTCTTGCCATGGCTTTCACACACTCCCCATTTTGTTCAAAACACACACACACACACACACACACACACACACACACACACACACACACACACACACAGCCTGTAAAGTCTCTGCTAGGGCTGGTGAAGGCTGTGTCCAGCCCACACTGCTACCAGTACTGCAGCAGGCTTGCTAGTCCAGCCAGTGAGGAAAAGGGTCGCGGTGTGGCTGGCCAGGTGCCAGGATGTGTGGAGGGTGGGGTGGGGGGGGTGTGGGGGCTATGCCATGGCAGAGGCCCTCGCAGGCTGGCAGTATTGAGAAGCGTAAAGGCATTCAGTATAGCGTGAATGTCCCTTTGTCTCAGCGCGGTGTGCCAAGCTAGTTCTAATGAGGCAGCTCTTTGTGACGGGTCTCTCAACATCAAGTGGGCTGGTGGACTCATTAACCTGACTACTGCAAATAAAGCAGGCAGGCACAAGAGACGCCTATGATAGCACACTTAAGGCCCCCGCTGAATCGCCCCCCACCGCCACTGCCGTCCCTCCTCCTCCGTCTCCTCCTCTCCCTCCGAGTCTCACAGGCTTCCCAGGGCTGCTCTGATAGGAGAAAATCAGCCTCTGGCCTATTTCAGGTGTCCCAAATAAGGGATGGGGGTGCTTTCCACGTTCCTTATTCTGTCTTGTTCTTACCTTGAGCTTTAATCAGTTTCTGGCTCCATATTGTAACCTGGTTCTTGCTGAAGAATTAATGAACTGGCTTTGCCTGCAGTTGTGCAGTGGATGCAGTTTGTTTAAATGTTTCAGCACCATCCACATGTAATGCTGCTGTATACATCTATTCCTTATTCTATAGCAATGGCATATTAAAGGTATCGTTTTGGATGAAGGGAAACCAAACTTATTGCATGTGACAAACCCTAGCATCCCTTTTCTGGGGGGGGGAAGATTTTCTTACAACGTATGGCGTTGCGATGCAAGCTTGTAGATCAGCTATTTTCGACATAATAATTTAAGACATAATGGCGCAGAGGGAAAAAAGAGCGGAAGTTTTAGATGTATGCCTTCTATTGAACCAGTTTTATACAGTGTGCACTGTACTGAACGTATACCTCACAAATTATTGTTGCTGCATATTGTGCAAGGATGCCAATCATACTGTATGTGGCTTGTCAGTTTGACACAATGTGGTTTTTCAGTAGTGCAGCACAGTACATGTATTGTACATAGCCATAGTATCTCCAGCTAACACTATAAGCATAATGAAAGTAATAGAAAAAATAGGAACAGATTGTTTTGGTTGAATATTTTCCTTAAGTTAACCTATTATAGTTTTTCTATAGGTTTCTGTAATTACATCTCACAGACATATCTACCTTTGGATGAGTGGTCCAGCTTAATACACTGATAGTGAATGTCAACCACTTGAGCCCTATCATCCCTATTCTATCGGAAGCCGGAAATTGTGAGCTTGTAAATCGGCGATAAAAGAGATAAAAAGGGGTAAAAAGAACGTACCAAGTACAGTGCCAACCCGCGTCCATTTGACTAAGTTTAGAGGGTTTAAGTGGTTAAGATACAGTACAGCAACAATGATCAGTGGTTGCGTTGCCTTTTTGTCTCTTGTAAGAAAAGCACAATAACAAAGGGAATATATACAATAATAAGTCAAATAGAATAGAATAGAATAGAATAGTCCCCACTCCTTTGGGGTGTTATTTTGTCACATTATGTGTATATATGTATATATATATGCACATAGCGTGAAATTCGTCCTCTGCTTTTAACCCATCCTATAACAACTAGGAGCAGTGGGCAGCCTTCTCCCTGATTATTTTCTATCAATAAGTGGAATTGCTCAAAAATCATTCACAAAATTAAATCAAAGTGCAATGTATCAAACCAAAATAAAACCACTATACTTAATCGTTCGACTGTGTCGCTCGCCGGGAGAAAAAAGGGGTTCAGCTGAAAAATGTGATGACACCGATGAAAATCAGCTGTTGTAGGTGAGCAACAAACGTACAGCAAAGTGTAAATTAGGCTTAAGGCAGCTCTTCCGCTTGCAAAAATATACAGTGTAATGTATGGTGGAAGATGTTCCAGTCAGCTATTAGATCTATGTTACTTTCCTAGCCGTTGCAGCGATACATCCAACATCATCTAAATCCGTCATTTGGTATAAAAGTGAAAACTTTATAGCCTAGTTAGTTTCTACATTATACTAAATAGACTTAACAAGCAGAGCAACTTAACACAATCTCAAATCATTTCAACATGATCAACTCGTGCAACACATTGATCACATTGACTTATGTAGGACAGTCATGGCTTCATGACCATGTCCCACTGCTAATTAAGCATTTACAAAGCCAAGACGAGGGATTGTAAGTTGGCTAACTGAACTATATCCACTAAGTTGTTTTGATGAACATTTTATATGGCATGGTGGAGAGCGTATACGCCGATGAATTATGTATGGACGTGAAAATGGGCCATGTGCAGCTGTTCTCTGCATACTGACAAGGACAGGTCACATACTCATCTGATGTCAGTGCGTCGTTTTATATTTCTCCTGATTATTTATCACTCACATCCATGTTGGTTATTAGCGCTCAGCGTTATTGCTTATGGGCGTGGATCTCCCTGATATTGATTTGATGTTAACGTCATGTACTGTTTGATATATGGCCTTTGAAATTGCTCAAGCATTTGATCAGGTGTCCTGTATGCAGATTAGATTCATTAGATATTCACCCCACTATTTTTCATGATGTTTCCCTACATTCATTTTATGACCCATCATTGTCCTCCCTGCACAGTAAATGATTTTAATCTGGTTAAGCCACACACCCCGATAAGCAACTGCACCCCTTTGGAGGCAGGAATGGAGGAGGGATGAGAGAGGCTAACACCACAATGAGCTCTAATAGTGTAGAGAGTGCCTCATTTTCTAAAACGGAATATTCATACCAACATCAAAGGGCCCAGCGCTCCTGACACTGACAAATTGTGTATGAGGTTTCATTAATTAAGTAGGCCGCTAATGTTTATTTAAATGAAATTTACTGTTGTATTATTGATTCACCACCACAAAATTATGTGACACGATGCGAGCAGATTGTGAGCGGTGAGCTCTCTGATGGTTCAGGCAGGCAGCGGGGGTTTGGATACCGAGCGGGGGGTAGATCTTTTAGTGAGACGGGAGGGGGTCTAGGTATGTTTAAGACCTGAGGACTGGAGAGGAAAAGAAAGGGAGTGGACTGGGGAAACAGTATGGCTGCTGGAATGGAGACGCCCTAGCGTACAATATAGTATAGTATATATACTGAGAGGGAAGTCAAGCTATACAGTAGGTGGGGGTTTGTGGAGGAGGGATGCCTTTGTTTGCTTTCAAAACGGCAGATGATTTGATGTAATTTAAGGTGGGAAGGGAGGAAATTCTCTCCCACCACACAATCTTTCCTTTTTATACAATACATGGCAAATATGAAAGCAGGGGTAATAATGGCCAGTTCACTGGGTTTCATTCTGGGCAGATATTTACAACAGTGGTTCACATTTCCTGCCAGCGTTCATCTCACAGCAGCATTTGATTTTGTAATCTACCATCTAGCTTTCTTTCTTCTTAACTGGTAACTGGCTATTTTAAATTTCCAGTTAATACTGTTCATTATGCTCTTTCTATATCCTATAAGTATAGGGATGTATTATAGTATATTAAATAAAACAGCAATACATTGAAAGAAAATTCATATCACTGTGTGAATGTATTGCCAGGTCGTAGAAAACCTTTGATTCTCAGCAAATTCTCCTTTGAATGACACTATGTATTTTCTGTAAACGACAAATGATTTCATGACACTTTCCCGCCATTGTTCCCAAGGGCTGGATCAAGGAAAGGCTTGCAGCGCAACTTGCGTGTGTATGTTTTCATCATGAGCGTGTGTGTGTGTGTGTGTGTGTGTGTGTGTGTGTGTGTGTGTGTGTGTGTGTGTGTGTGTGTGTGTGTGTGTGTGTGTGTGTGTGTGTGTGTGTGTGTGTGTGTGTGTGTGTGTGTCTGTGTGTGTGTGTGTGTGTGTGCGCGCACACGCGCGCGAATACATATGTGCCTGTACGTGCATTGTGCCTAGCTACTTGCCTGTGGCAGCAATAGGGCTTTTTAACACATCGCTGTTTGTCAACACAACACACACAGATAAATTACCAGTATCGACAAGTATGCACACAACACCAAGGGCTACAGAGGAGACTCAATAAAATTGAAGGATAGGCTTGTTGAGATCCTGGGTCTTTTTAATTTCCCCTAATAGACTTCTTTATGCTTTGAAACGTGATTTAGGTTGAAGGAGTGGGTTTCGTTAGTCCGCCGCCTCTCCCTGCAGCGGAGGGCATCACAGTCAGAGGGAAGGTTTTCCCAGGCAGGGACGCACCGCAGCACTCACTTTTGCAACCATAGCCCCCGAGCCTGAACCCTGAAATATTTCAATGTGCCATCATCATTCAGGCTGAAGCTAATGCAGTCTGCTCTCCACGTTTGTACAAAAGATTGACATGTGACGGGGCAGGTGAATATAATGCTCCGTCTCGTGCTGTATAAAAGCACCTTTGCTGTAGTGGTGGGTTCTGAATCACTCGTACCATTGGCAGTATTGACAGAAACGGAGAATGGTAAACAATAGGACAATTAGAGAATTAAATTGAATTTATAAACTGTAGTATACTTGTGTGCTGTGCAAGTCTTTATTTATTCCTATTGTATTTATTTTGTGACTTTGTATAAGACATATCAGGAATATTTATGTACAGCGGCTCTGCACAGTAAAATGCGTAGTTTTTAATTCTGAGAGCGTAGAAATAGGCTCAGAGTTAACACTCTAGATTTCCCTGTGTGAGTCCACACCGTCAAGGCACGCTGTGCCGTGTGTGTGTGTGTGTGTGTGTGTGTGTGTGTGTGTGTGTGTGTGTGTGTGTGTGTGTGTGTGTGTGTGTGTGTGTGTGTGTGTGTGTGTGTGTGTGTGTGTGTGTGTGTGTGTGTGTGTGTGTGTGTGTGTGTGTGTGTGCGCGCGCGCATTGACGGAGGATCTTGAGTGTCTCTGTGTGCAGCAGATGAAACCGTGTGTGTTCTCCTGTTCCTTGCAGGCAGTGTTGTGATGGCAGGGTCCAACAGGATGACTGCCTACCATCTGTGCAGGTACCTTGCTCCGCAGCCATCCAGCCCACAGTGGCTTACTGTGTGTGTGTGATGGACAAATCACAAGTATATTAGAATCTGAGAAATAGACAAGGAAAATGGTTGTTTATGGTTAGGGTTGTGGTTAAAAATGACAAACGAATAACAAAAATGGCATTTATAAAATTACTGTCCTAAAATGTTGATATACTCACAAGTATAGTAATACTAACCTGTGTGTGTGCGTGCGTGCGTGTATGAGACATAAAATGTCACTTAGACCTCGGAAACCAACACCCAAACGTGCAACTTCCTCTCCTTCACATACATAATTGTTTTTTTTTAATCATTGCTGGTAAAACAAAATAAGATTGCAGAGTTTACATATGTAATAACCATCTCTTCCTCACTGCTAAACTCACTTGTTGAGCGCCCATGGCTCACAGCAACCTATTATGTACAATACCACATGCAGCCTTGGGATATGGCCGCACTGCATGAACTTCTTTCTGTGTTTGTGCGTGAGTGCGTGCATGCGTGCGTGCGTGCCTGCGTGACAGTGTAAAGTGTGTATCACTAACAAAGCAGGGGGGAAAGATGGAGAAGGTTGAGGTAGTATTGTAGTCTGCGTGTGGCGGGCGGTAGATGACATTGTGAGCCAACAGGCCGAGGTCACCCGCGCTGGCCACAGGCCCAAGCTATATTGTTGGCTGGGGAGCTGGCAGCTCGCTCTGCTGTACTGACGCCCCTCACCCCACACACACACACACACACACACACACACACACACACACAAACAGAGACATATGCCAGGCTAGTGTACAAACACACACAACAATACCTTAATGTACACACTGATACATGCACAGCGCTCGCTAAAATATTGATTTTGTAACGGCAGAGGAATCTAAAGAAATATAAATATATATATATATTGCTAGCAGCTCCAGTCTCTACAGTTTATACACTGAATTGTGTGTCTTGAAAATGCAGCAATTTGTTCGTCTCTGTTTGGATTACATCGATTTTGAGAAATACCAGAAAACCAACGTTCTCTAAATGGACACCGGTTACATTATTTGCAGCATTTTTATTCCAACACCCTGAAGGTTGTGTGTGTGTGTGTGTGTGTGTGTGTGTGTGTGTGTGTGTGTGTGTGTGTGTGTGTGTGTGTGTGTGTGTGTGTGTGTGTGTGTGTGTGTGTGTGTGTGTGTGTGTGTGTGTGTGTGTGTGTGTGTGTGTGTGTGTGTGTGTGTGTGTGTGTGTATAACCCCTAAAAGAAAGAATTATGATTAAAAGGAGGTCTTTTTCAGCGTTACAAATTGATCAAGTCGTGCTGTAGCTAGATAGCTTGAGCGTGTTTAGAGAATCACATTTTGTCCTTTTTTCACATCATCCTTTCAAAGGGGGGAGGGGATCCTTCTACGTGCTCTCTTTTCTTTTGCAGCAAGTCATGCTTCATCACAGCACTGCACTGTGTGACCCACTTTAAGCTAGATCTATACTTCATCGTACAATAGTGTCGCGCGCTGAAAATAGCAGATCTACAGTACAAGCGTCGCGATGCATTTTGATGAGTTGTAGATCTACTACTTTGGTATCAAAGCAAACCAGATACCACAGCAGTGTGTAGTGTGTGTGTAGTGTGGGGGAGCGGGGGTTATGGGAAGGCGATATTTACAGTAAACACCACATTTACACTTAAAACATTTCAATTCTTCTCATAACTTGCCTCGAACGTCCGCTCGGCAAACACCAATTACCATGGTTGGCGTTCATGGGCGCTGCTGCATGCTGAACGAGATATGCACATTTTCTTCGTGTGAGAACCCACGCCGCCTCTTCTGGGCCAGTAAAGTGTGTGTGTATGTGGGTGGGGTGGGGGTGGGTGGGTGTGCCTGTTAAACATTTTTCCAGCATTGTTAGCGGCACAGGGGAGCGATAATGAAAGAGACATCTCCAGTAGATTCTGATTATCAGTGGTTATCTCTCTCCGTTTTAAAAGTGTGGTTAGGTGATGGTGGAAGGGAGGGTGGGTGGGTGGGTGGGAGGGAGGGAGAGGGATATGTGGAAGGTGGATGGGGGTCACAGAATGTGACAGGCACACTTTGTGTTGTTACCCCCGCTGAGAACTCCTGTGTACACACACACACACACACACACACACACACACACACACACTCATTGGCCCTGGGAAGCATCCCAAATGTACGCATGCAGGGACCGAGGTTAGAAGGCAGGATGGGAGAGATGTAGAGGATACAGAAAGGGGGGGGGGGGGTGAAGAGAGAGCAAAAGACACAGTTAGAGAGAGAGAGAGAGAGGGGGGGGGGGCATAGCAGCTGGCTCCTTTTTCACTGTCATTATCCCCAGCCGCTGTTTCACTCAGCCCCATTTGATGAAAGTCAAATAGTACACTAGCCCTGATTATATGACAACTGGAATTCACCTACTTAGTTAATCCTGCATCAGGGGTTTAGATTTCAATTAATTTCCCTCCGGTTGCTCCGTCCTCCGGGGGTGGGGGCTGGGGTGGGTGTGTGGGTGTGTGGGGGGCAGTGAGATAGGGATGGGGGAGGGGAGCGTGCCGTGTGGGTGAGGAGGAGGAGGATACAGTGTGATGGAGAGGGTGGGGGAAGGGTACACCGCACACAGAGAGACAAGAGATGGTGAAAATGCCTGCACAGCACACATTTACTGTATATATACACACATATACTGGATATACAACATGTATGGCTAAGACCTCATACGATGTCTGGCATCAATATTTTCGACAGCCGAGGAACGGAGAAAATTAGTTATTTCCGTCAAAGGGACTGGTACAGTGTACACTGAAACGTTGCTGTGTGCACATTTGTGTCTTATAGTGTCATTCGTGCAATATTTGCACGAATGAGAAGTGTTTTTGTGTCCTTGTCTATTTGAAATAGCAACAGTGACCACACTATTTAGCTTAGCAAATTATATTTGTATATCAGTCACCAACGTTTCTGCAGACAGCACCGCCTCCATCCGGGCTGCATCCTCATGCATACCATGCGTGCACGTATCCATTTGTGCATGTCCTTTTTTGTTTTTTCATAAATGAATCCTCTATTTTAATAAAGTAGCAAAAAATAGCCGTGTGACTAAATAATAACTACATTGGATCCATTGGATTTGGAACACAGATTCTTTTTCCATTTCTTGAAAAGTAACAGTTTAGTACATACAAGGTTTCCGCCCAACTGCGATGGTAGGCCTATGTGTATGAGTGTGCATATGCAGCCAGTATGCAATGCATGCGTGTTTTCTTTAATAAATAAGTACATGCATGCCTATGCACGTGCATCTGTGTGCGGCTGTGTTCAAATGTGTGAGCGCACGCTGCACGTGTGTATTTATGTCTGCGTGTTTCTCACGTATCCAATAAAGCTGCATATTAATCAGGTCCCGAAGCCCCTTTAGAGGATCAAACCCCCCAGGTTGTGATTTTCCGCCATTAGCTTTACGAGGCTGAGGGGACTTGGGCTGTTTAGGCCAGCTGAGCCTGCTGCACTGAGGGAACAATGCTACTGTAACCCCTGATTTATACTTGGCTGCGCACCAGTGCCATGTATACCAAAAATAGCAGATCTACAAGCTCACAACAGGTCACAACACAATGCGCATGTGATCTTATAGATCTGCTATTTTTGGTGAGTGACAACCAAGTATGAATCACTATCTCTCTCCACCAAAGCCTTGGCGCTCCTCTCTTCTCTTCTCTTCTCTTCTCTTCTCTTCTCTTCTCTTCTCTTCTCTTCTCTTCTCTTCTCTTCTCTTCTCTTCTCTTCTCTTCTCTTCTCTTCTCTTCTCTTCTCTTCTCTTCTCTTCTCTTCTCTTCTCTTCTCTTCTCACTGTCTGACATTCCTTGACATTCTACCGAAGGTCTAACACGGAGCCCCCTGGCCGTGTCGCCATGGTAAATATTTCGCCATATGGCGTCCGGTCACACTCTGCGACTGTGTGGGGGAGGGCAGGCAGGCAGTGCCTTGCGGTGTGATGCATTATTGCAGAGCCGTTTGAGAAATGAGCAGGTGAATTTTAAGGAGCCACATAGGTTAATTCCTGCAAGCTCTTTTTAAATATATTCTAGACTATTTTACCTACGGTGAGATTGGCATATTTTATTTGCATTACAGTAATGCTTTTGGAAAATGTACACATTGCACATTCATACAGTATGGAAAAAAATATAGTCGATACTTGGTTCTGCACTGAAGAAATCGATGGGAAAATACATTTAGCATTCTTTTCACTGTAATAGTTGACTTTCTGAACATTATGAATGTTTTTACACATTATCTAATTTGAAACATCACACAACCTACTGTAGCCTATATATTTACACTTACCAATCTTTCTATCTAATGCAATTCTATTAGACTTTGCATCATTAAGAATATGTGGACACGTACAAGAGAAAAAATGTAGTCATTGCCATAGTAAAACTCACTCGAGACTGAAAAGACTGCATCACGATAATGAGCAAATGGTCCTCAATTTCATGACATTTCGCCCAGAGCAATTGGGATGTTGAGAGTTTGCCCTTTCAGTTACTGACACAATTCACAATGCTCTTCAGGAAAAGGCTGTATGGCAGTAATTTAAATTCAAGTCAAAACTCTCTGAAACATGCTGAAAACACACATTTTGTTCCACATTCTTTGACAGGGACTGTACGTACGCCATAAAAAGCCCTTGGCTAATGCACCAGCCCCACCAAAGCTAATAACAACGTTAAAGTTAACGCAAGGTGGTAGCTAAAAATAATGCCGTGCAGCACTCCAACAGGGGGGAGTCCTTGTTCTCCATCAGCTCTCATTAATAGAGAGCGGTGCTGCAGTGTGAAATGAGGCCGACCGCGTAATACACTGCCCGCCCGGCCTGTAATCTGATTTCACCACTTCAGCCCCTGACAGTACAGCCAGATACTTAACGCACCTGTCTCTCCTTACCCCGCCTCTCTCAGCCTGCTGCCCCTTTAACTCGTCCTTTAAACTGTCCCTCTCCCTCTGTGCTGCTATTGTCCTGTTTCCTCCCTGCCAAGGCAAAGCAGCCTCTGAGGAGGAGCAAGGCTGCTGGGATTGCTGTAATGGTCCTCGCCACCATTGCCCGCTCTGCACTAACGACACCACTTGCAGAAAAACTACGCCGTGGTGCTTTGGCAGAGTGACGAGTAGAAGCGGGCAAAGACTGTAATGGTGCCCAAAGACTGTGTGTGTGGAGTGGGTTGAAAAGCTGCTGGTCAGCAACCTTCATTACAAAGAAACCCAGCATAGTCTGCGACAGAGCATATCTCGAATGTACCGCCGGCTGTAATGTGGCTGAAACTCTGTGTGTGTGTGTATGTATTACTATATTTGTGAGGGCCAAATGTCCCCACAAGTATAGTAGAATTTGAGAAATAGGCATTGTGAGGACCAGAGTCTTATGTGAGCTTGTAGGTCTGCTGTGTGTGTGTGTGTGTGTGTGTGTGTGTGTGTGTGAGTGTGTGTGTGTGTGTGTGTGTGTGTGTGTGTGTGTGTGTGTGTGTGTGTGTGTGTGTGTGTGTGTGTGTGTGTGTGTGTGTGTGTGTGTGTGTGTGTGTGTGTGTGTGTGTGTGTGTGTGTGTGTGTGTGTGTGTGTGTGTGCGCGTGCGTGCGTGCGTTTGTATTTATTTATATTTGGGTATGTGATTTATAATGTACGTGCAGGCATATAGTATTTGCACAGTGCGTGTTTGTGCACACTCATTACAGAGACGCTCAGAGACAGTTGGGTTGCCTTGCTCCCTGTAATGGCCGCTGCTCCCATTCCCAGCCTGTGTTCCCCTCCTCCAATGGCTGCTGCTGCCGCTGCCGCGTGTTTCCTCCGTGCACAGGCACGCTGCACGCAGCCTGCATGGCAGCCCGTCTCGTCCTTTAGCCAGGCTATAGCTACGGCGTCATCGACGGTCCTCGCCGCTGTTGCAAGGAAAGTGCAACCTTTGCCTTGGGCCTTAATTATGTTCAATTTGCCAAGCCGGGCCTGAAACCATTGGGGGGTGGAAAAGCTCTCTGACCTATTTATCAATGCAGCTTTCCTTCCTCGGTGAGAGACCAAGGCAGAACCTAAAAGAGAGAGAGAGAGAGAGAGAGAGAGAGAGAGAGAGAGAGAGAGAGAGAGAGAGAGAGAGAGAGAGAGACTGTAGTTGACTGTTTCCGTTTTCACTTCAACATAGCTTTACTATAAGCTGAAAATAGACACGGATGGTATATACGGTATTAGTATAGTACTGTAATACTTTGAAAGCTATTAATAGCCTACTCTACACTGGCACTACTTGCACTTGCATCGAAAGGTACTACAGTGCATCACTGTAGTATTTCTATTGTGATAATATCATAGCATGATCATACCTTTAAAAGAAAGTGTCCATTTTGTGACCGTTGTTGTTGTTGTTCTGGTACAAAATATTCCATACCACATCAAAGTCAGAAGATGAGGTCGCATACGATGCAGAATATGAGTTCATTAAAATGGTGGTTCTCAAAGTGGGGTCCCCAGCAAAATGAGTTAATATAGCATCAATCATATTTTATGCTTTGGCTATTCAAAAATCGCCGATCTACGAGCTGAAAAAATGTGAAAAGGTTTGTATAATTTACAAAACTTCTTTTCTGGGGATCCCTGACACAAAATATTTTCAGATGGAAGTACACAGCCTTGATACATATCAATTCGGGGGGTCCTTGATAGGAAAATAAATAAACCACTTAAACCAGTGGTTTAAGTCTGGCCTGGTCAAAGTCTGGTCTGGAGACCTGCAGGGGTCCTTGAAGGTGTTCCAGGGGGTCCCCAGCTAAATGATGATAGTTAGGAACCAAATGGAGCGTTACCTTACGGTTCCATTTGGTTCCATTTGCACACTCTCAGAGTTGTGGGAGTCTGTCTTATATGCATACCAAACTGGGGGCCCTTGAATTAAAAAAGTTTGAGAATCACTTACTGATCACTTAAACCCTATATACTTAGATGCCAGGGGTCCCCCAGGGCTCTATACTAGGTATGCTCCTTTTCCCCCTCTACAGAAAATCCCACTCTTCGCCAAATCTATGAGCTCACGTGAGCCTGTAGATCTGATACTTATTTTACACTAGGGTTCATGTGCTTAAAATAGTATCCGGTACAACCACTGGTTTAGCTTGTAGTGTATCATACAATCCACTTCCAGTTTCAAGTAAAGTGTGTTGGCTTGTGGTCACGACAGGAGCTCCAGACACAGACAGGTCAGAGACAATAACACCGTGTTGGTTTCACCTAACCCCAATGTTCTGTTCCAGTTCCTGGCAGTGGTGAACAGTAGCTAAGTACTTTTTTTCCCCAAGCTTATGACTTTCACTCTGCTACATTTCAAATATAAATCTTGTACTTTTGACTCCACTATATTTCTAGGAAGGGACTCTTGGGGCCCAAACTTACACACAAAAAAAATAATTCGAATTCGATTTTTTTCCCCACTATTTTTGAACATTTCTAATTTTTTATTTGTTTATTTTTTTTTAAATGTTCGACATTTCAAAACAGCAATGCATTGATATGAAAAAGAAAATGTTCTTCGTAATTTGTTTTTTGAATACTTGAGTATTTGCCTGAGTATATACTTTGTCCACCATTGCTTCCTTGTCAGACTGCTGCAGTTTGAATAGAGACTTGAAGGAGAAGCTTCTTCAGACGACATGATTGGAGGTAAACACTGAGGAGACCATTGACCTTTCATTATAGCCTCTGATAAGGCCAACTATCTCCCCTCTCTGCGCAGCGGCCTAAATGTCAACTCACTGTATGTGTTATAATTACACCCAGTTGCTATTTTCCTCCTCTTTACATTGTAACAAATCCAGTCAGTCGAGATATGCTGAGGAGTTGTCATACTCTGACACATACACACAACACACACACACACACACACACACACACACACACACACACACACACACACACACACACACACACACACACACACACACACACACACACACACACACACACACACACACACTTATTTTATCTTGGCTTTTCTTTTGCTTCTTCTTTCTAACACAAGATGGTAGGCATTCCCACCACTGAACACTGAACCTCCCCAGAGTTTAAGACTGTGTGCTAGGTTCTCATTAGGTGGCAGATAAATAAACAAATGCTAATAATCTCCTAATTATATCTCCCCCACAACCAATTCAGGGACATTGAATATTTACATTGGACCAAAGTCTTGTAATTATTTGTATTTGCATATACACATTTTAGCGCACGCTTGTTTTGGAAATGTTGTTTTATGAACTAGATATTATACTATATTATTATATTATTATAACTATTTCAGACTTCTGTTGAAGCCCATTGTTCTGCCATACAAATATAATGTGAATTGATAAAAGTAATCTTTTATCACCAATGGTCAAAATAAATGCGTAGACGTCCCTGGAAGGGAGTTAGCTGCCTGAGTTAGCTTTTCTGCACATGTATTTTACACAGTAATATCATCAGTGGTAATTGACTCACTGTCAAGTGTGAAAACGTCAGTGTATAGCACTGAGGATTTTACTGTGTTTGTTTGATTATATTAATGTATAAACTCCTTGGAGTTGTGTGTCAGCTCAAGTGACACGTGTCAATGTTATTCCACTGTGAAAGAGAATGTCAGGGTGCTGCAGTATTTACACATAACAGCGGAAAACACACTCAAAAGACTGACTGGATACAATGCACCATATTTTGGCTCCATTGTGATTTCTTTTTGTGCAAACATTGTGCATCGCTAACGCAATTCGAGCTGCCAGTGCAATTGTGTGGAAGGAGGTAGCCCCATTTCCTTGGGAGGTGCGAAAGGCTTTTAAACTGTCACCTCGCTCCGTCTCCCCTGCATAGAAACCTTTTAGTGGCCGTCATCACGGACAATGGAGTGTGAACAAGGCTCTAATTCTGTTTCTCCCCTTTTTGATTTTTGAGTTATTAGGCTAGACTTAAAGCTGATCGACCTTCAGGAGCCTTATCAAACTGTGTGTGTGTGTGTGTGTGTGTGTGTGTGTGTGTGTGTGTGTGTGTGTGTTTGTGTGTGTGTGTCTAAATCAATGTGTCTATGCTAAATATCGACATCAAATTCATTTGGAGTTGGCATTTGAGCGTGCCAAATTAGCCCCGTAAACCCTCTATACTTGACCTGAGTTGGCTCTGTACTTGGTCCGGCCTTTTTTCCCTCTACACCAAAATCTACAAGCTGACACCACATAGCATGAGCTTGTAGATCTGCTATTTCCCCCCCTCTCCCCTGGATAGGAATGCTGGGTTTCAAGGCGGTTAGTACTCTGGTCTTGGTTGGACTTAGAGAGACTGACATGATTCACGATGGCACCTGTCTCACTGCTGTCTTTTAGCGGAGCTTCTCTGAGCTCTCTGCCAGTGACAGCCAAGAGTCCTCACTGATATGGAAACCCCAGTGAGCACTGAAGGGGAAATCAGAGATTAGGGACGTTATCGCAGACATCAAGGCATGAATCGAAGCTGTTAAGGTCCTGTGTATTAGTGGTGAGATTAAAAACTGTAGGGCACTAAAGAGATTAGTCACATTCATTCCGTGCAGTGATTTGCAGTGTGCCTTTAACATGCGCGCGGCCATCATGCGCTGGCTAGAGAAAATTAAGTGGAGAGAAAATGAAATTATGATTTGCGATGACAAAGCTGAGACGCGTGCGCGCCACCACGGTGGCAGTAACAACTCATGAATAATGCATGCTCGCCGTGGGCTATAGATTAAGTGTGAATATTCATTAATTTGCTCGCCCTTTGGGAGGCAATGCATATTCATACAAAAGCGTGCTGATATTTTTTTTCCTTCTTTTTGGGACAACTGGGTTATGCAAGGAGGCGGCTTCACTTGAATCCATAAACATAACTATCGATGGTGCCAGTTATTGTTTCGTAAACAACACATGCCCTGTCTGCCAAGGCTGGCCTCGGCCCTGTGAGTGGGTAAAGAGTTTGAGCAGGGTCTTCCTCCCACTGAAGTAGTGACCCCCCCCCCCCCTCCCCTACCTCTTAAGTGCTAAGTCACCGGAGCAGGGAAAGCCCATTAGAGTAAAGAAGGGGGGGAGTGTGGGCGATTAAGCTGATTGGATGTAGCAGCACTGGGTTGCTCAGGTCAGGACTAATCAGCCTCAGAATAGAAGGATGGTTCCTAATGAGAGAGACAGAGAGAGAGAGAGAGAGAGAGTTGATTGATTGACGTTTTATAATATATTTATTATATATTTGTATATATCTGTCAAAAGGATAAAACACCATTGTGGTCCTTTAAGAGACACTTTTGGGAACGTTGCATTGACTTACAGAATGCAGTTCTTATCCACTTACACTATAACCTATGTAACCCCTTACCTAACCTTAACCACAGTATATCAATCAATTGAAACCTTACCCTATATGCTGTAATCCATAGGTAATTCCATATAGGAACCACAGTATAATCAATTGAAACCTTACCCTATATGCTGTAATCCATAGGTTATTCCATATAGGAGACAATATTTTTGCTCCTGTCTGTCAGTGTGTCTGTGAACAGCTAATCTCAGCTAATCTCAGGCACAGTTGGTCCCAAGAATGTTCAAATCGGCCTCAAGGTGGCGCTATAACAGGCAGCTTCACTTTTTGGCCTTTAACTGAAATTATTTTCCCGCTGGATTCTTTGGATCATAATGCAACTTTCTATATACCCACTAGATTTTCCGCCATTTAGCTTTTTGCTACTATCACTTTTTGCTACAACTCCTACAAAATTTGTCCAAAAGTCACGCAAATTGACACACATTCTCTCTGAATTCATGTGATCGCTATGTATCATACATACAAACATAAGATATTTCTGATTCCATTCCAAAATTTGCGGGCCTTGGGTAGGCAATCCGGCCTGGCGGAGACCTGCGCTCTACTATACAAATTGGTTCCAATGATGATTTATTTATTCAAATAATTTCTGAATTCAGCTAGTGAAATTACATTGGGCCTCGTACATTTTGCCCTCAATTAGACATACCTTCCCCAATCAACTGGTTTGATGTCCAAGAATTCACACATTTCGCACGCACGCACGCACGCACGCACATGCGCACACACACACACACACACACATGCACAGTGCAGTACCTGAGTCAGCATGGAGACAGATGATCCACCAATGAGAATACCACACAGCAAATGTTTGATCAATCTTTTGAGCCATACCATCTTTTTTCAGAAGCCTGTGCTGTGTGTGTGTGTGTGTGTGTGTGTGCGTGTGTGCGTGTGTGCGTGTGTGCGTGCGCGTGCGCGTGCGTGCGTGCGTTTGTGCATGTGCGTGTGTGTGAAAAGAAACTTGGGCCTATCCCCCGGGGCATTCGCTTCAATTACAGTACCCTGCCTGCTCCTCCACTGGCCGATGGCCTGAGCTGCTGTCTCTCCCTTTCCTCAACCGTGAAAAACAACTGCGCAAGGAAAAATTGATTTTGTTTAGGGGGATGAATTGCACATTTATCCACACTGTGTGAAAGACCTCTGCACGTGCACGGCCCAGGCAAGCAAGCAAGCGCGGCGTAGATGGGAGAAGAGCAAGGGATTGGACGGAGATAAACGAGTCATTAACCTCAGATTGATCACAAGCCGCTGGCTCGTGAGGACATTTCATCATTAATATTTCAACTTAATTATTTGCGCGCATGTTGACTCCGAGGTCCTAATTTACACGTCACTGTGTGATGTATGAATTATTGTAATGAACACCGTTTGAATTGTTATTTCTCCACCACACACACACCCAAACACGGCACCATCTCTCTTTCTCGCTCTCATTTTCTTTTTCCCTCACATGCGCACACACACACACACACACACACACACACACACACACACACACACACACACACACACACACACACACACACACTACACAAATAATTTGGCTTCATGAAATACCTATGCAGTGGAGGCTCATGTGTCTTCAAGCTGTCAGTCATACAACGTGTGTGATGTCAGTCTGTTTGAAATCACACACACACACCTCTGCTCCTTGTGAACCAAGGCAAATCCACTACAGACTATAGATCATGTAGGCCTTGAACTACCAGGGAAAGTTTTCTGTTTGTACTTTGCACTGATACTTCGGAAGTACGCGCTACAAAATCTGAAATACAAGCATTTGTGAGGTTAAAACAACAACAACAACCATTGAAGTGAAATTCATTTGAGTGGCAGGGAGATCAGTGCAAAGAACGGCATCTGAGTCTGTCTCTATGTGTTTGTGTTTGTTTCACCAGAGTGGTTGTCTGTGTTTTCCCCACACTCTATTCCGTGTGACATGCGTTAGGTATCAGCAGAGTGATTTCCTGTCCCGTAGAGCTGGAGTGTCTGCTGTTTTGTTTACGTCCTCCCTGATGCCCTCCATCACTTGTGCTCAGTCAGATAGCAGTGACAGAGAGAAACTTTCATTTCCGCCTAAATCGTTGCCATCAATACGCTGATTGTCTGTTTCCAAACGTGGCACAGTGCACACACAGCACGCTCACACCGAGGCATGCGTCCCGGAAATAACACTCGCTGCTTGTTGTACTATATCACATCAAACAAACGGCCTAGAACGTAGATGTGTTCTGAATCTGAATTGTGCTGTCCAATACGTGCCAACACCTTTAAGACATCTTATTTCAGGCACTGGTGCTGTGTGTGTGTGCATGTGTGTGTGTGTGTGTGTGTGTGTGTGTGTGTGTGTGTGTGTGTGTGTGTGTGTGTGTGTGTGCGTGTGCGTGTGTCACTTCTCTCATTCAGTTATGAGGCTCAGTGCAATCATGTGTGAGCCCGTAGCCAGATTGAGAGGTCCAGGGGATTGGAGGTGAGTGCAAACCTGTGCATCAGCATGTCTTAATCCCACAGAGCCATAATCTGGGATTAGTGATCCTCCCCTCACTGGATCCAGATTAGGCCATCTAGTCATGCGGCAGGCTCTGCACCAATGGCAGGCACTACCCCTCCCCCCCAGCGTTCCCTCACTTCCCCGTAGGAGGAGCTTGGAGATGCATTTGTGTTTCCTGATTGGAGGAGCTTCCAGATAAACCTGTGTGGTGGGAGGGGTTGCCAGGGTGATCACACTGGCTTTGCAGTGATTGGCTGTGACAAAGCTCCGGATGGGCTGCCTGTCTACCGACCTGCATTATAGGCCAGTGTTTCCCAAACAGTGGGTCGGGACCCATTTTAGATCCTTTTTTTAATTTTATTTTACAGAAATATCCAATAAATCAAAACAATGCCATAAATTGAAAATACTTTTAACATACAGTGAAAATAGCAGATCTACAAGTTCACTACTTGTCGTGATGTGACGCATTAATTGTGACCTTGTATATCTGCTATTTACACTATTACATAGGGCTTATAAGTGGTTAATTCATATTGTAGTTCTGTAATTTTGGGTCCCCAGGGAGACACCAAATGTATATTTTGGGTGTCGTGCTGAAAGGTTTGGGAACCGCTGCATTAGGTCAGTCTAAGATACTTGTTTATTCTGTCTATATTGTAAAGGCATGTTTAGACAACTGCATCCATTCATGTTTTGTTTTGCTATTAAGCTGAATGGTTGTAAGTGATATGTTTCATTGATCCTGTATGTTCTCTCCCCTGATTGGATATAAATGGTATCCTGGCATGAAAATGTCTGTTCTGTTTACAACCCCTTAAAAAAATATACAGTACCACAGTCAGTCAAACATATATTTAGAATTTCCAAAATTAGCACACAATGTGTGTGTGTGTGTGTGTGTGTGTGTGTGTGTGTGTGTGTGTGTGTGTGTGTGTGTGTGTGTGTGTGTGTGTGTGTGTGTGTGTGTGTGTGATAAGAAGTGCATTGTGCGCTGTCACATATGGGTGATATACGCACACAGCAGTGCACACGGGTCAATCTCATCACCCTGCTCAGCAGCACATGGTGGAGCCATAATCCTAAGGGTCAAAGGTTAGCCTCACGCTGCTTGCCTGGCTGAAAGGGCAGATGGGACACACA